>NC_090393.1:3454444-3796699 GCF_036365525.1 Heterodontus francisci | reverse complement strand
TCAATAATATCACACTTAAACCTATATTTATTTTGGGTAAAGCTACCAATTTTTTTGCAATCCAGAGTAAAACTGGGCCCACTTCAATGGACTGAGAATGGATCTGGCCCGGGTAAGTTGGAATCATAGATTGGCAGGCGAAACTGCAGCGGAACAATGGGCTGCCTTTAAAGAGGCGATAGTTCAGGTCCAGTCAAGGTACATTCCCACGAGGGGGCAAGGTAGGACAATCAAATCCAGAGCTCTCTGGATGACGAAAGAGAAGAGACTAACATGAGGCAGAGAAAAGGTGCATATGACAGATGTCAGGTGGATAATACAGAGAACCAGGTTTAGAAGGAAAGTGAAAAAACAAATGAGAAGCCAAGAGAGAGTATGAGAAGAGACTGGCAGCTAACATAAAATAGAATCCAAAAATTGTTTATGGACATATAAATAGTAAAAGGGTGGTAAAAAGAGGATTGGGGCTAATTAGGGACCTGTAAAGGGATTTACGTATGGAGGCAGGGGCATGGCTGAGGTACTTTGCATCTGTCTTTACCAAGAAAGATGATGCTACCTGATTCATAGTGAAAGAGGAGGTAGCTGAGACACTGAATGGCTAAACATTGCTAAAGAGGAGATGTTAGATAGGCTAGCCGTACTTAAAGTTGATAAGTCACCAGGAGCAGATGAGAGACATCCAAGGATACTGAGGGAAGTAGGGGTGGAAATTGTGGAAGCACTGGCCATAATCCTCCAAACCTACTTAGAGACAGGAGTGGTGCCAGATGACAAGAGATTTGCACATGTTACTCCCTATGTTCAAAAAGGGTGTAAGGATAAACCCAGCAACTACAAGCCAGTCAGTTTATCCTTGGTGGTGGGAGAGCTGTTAGAAACAATTCAGGACAATGTGGTTGATCTGGTGTACATGGACTTCCAAAAGGCATTTGATAAAGTGCCACATAACAGGCTTGTTGGCAATGTTGCAGCACATGGAATAAAAGGGATAGTGGTTGAATGACAGAAAAGGAGAGAAACGAGAGGGGCCACCATTATAGATTTAGGCTTTGTTAATGAAGATGGGCAAGTGGATGAAGTAACAATGGGTGACCATTTTGGAGATAGTGACCATAATACAGTTAGTTTTGGCATAATCGTGGAAAAGGACTTAGATAAAATAGGAGCAAAGGTTCTAAATTGGGGGAAGGCAAATTTTACAAAAGTGAGAGGTGACCTGGCGACAGCTACTTGAAGGAATATCAGTGGCAAACCAGTAGGAGGCATTCAAAACCAAGATACTACAGGCACAGTGTAGGCATGTCCTCACAAAAATAAAGAGCAGTACTGCCAAATCTCAAGCCCCCTGGTTATCTAGAAGTTTACAGGGTAAGTTAAAAGAAGAAAGAAAGCTTATGATGATCACAAAAAAATTAATACTTTAGAAAGCGTAGAGGAGTATAGAAAGTGCAGGGGTGAAGTCAAAAAAGAAATTAGAAAAGCCAAGAGAGGACATGAAAAATTATTGGCAGGTAAAATCAAGAAAAACCTGAGGATGTTTTATCAGTATATTAAGTGCAAGAGGATAACTAAGGAAAGGGTAGGGCCTATCAGAGATGTACAAGGGAACTTATGCGTGGATGCAGAAGATGTGGGCAGGGTTCTTAATGAGTTTTTTGCCTCTGTCTTCACAAAGTAGAGGGTTAATGTAGAGATTGTAGTTATAGAGGAGTGTGAAATATTAGACACGATTAGCATGATGAGAGGAAGTACTAGAGGGTCTGACATCTTTGAAAGTGGATAAATCGCCAGGGCCGGATGGATTGTATCCCAGGTTGTTAAAGGAAGTTAGGGAGGAAATAACGGATGTGCTGAGGATCATCTTCAAATCCTCACTGGATACGGGCGAGGTACCAGACGATTGGAGGTCTGCGAACGTTATACCATTGTTTAAAAAGGGTGCGAGGGATAGGCCAAATAATTAGAGGCCGGTCAGTCTGACCTCGGTGGTAGGTAAATTATTAGAATCAATTGTGAGAGACAGGATAAACTGCAGCTTAGAAAGGCACGAATTAATGACGGATAGTCAGCATGGATTTGTTAAGGGACGGTCCTGTCTTACTGTCTTACTGTTGAGGAAGTAACAAGGAGGATTGATGAGGGTAGTGCAGTGGATGTGATCTACATGGATTTTAGTAAGGCATTTGACAAGGTCCTACATGGCAGACTGGTCAGTAAAATGAAAGCCCATGGGATACAGGGGAATGTGGCAGGTTGGATCCAGAATTGGTTTAGTTACAGGAAACAAAGAGTAGTAGTCGACAGATGTTTTTGTAAATGGAAAGCTGTTTCCAGTGACGTTCCACAGGGCTCAGTGTTGGGTCCCTCGCTGTTTGTGGTTTATATTAATGAGTTGGATTTAAATGTGGGAGGCATAAGAACAAGAAATGCTGGAAATAGTCAGCAGGTTTGGCAGCATCTGTGGAGAGAGAAGCAGAGTGCGGGAGGCATGATTGGCGTGTAGTTGATAGTGAAGAGGATAGCTGTAGACTCTAGAATGATATCAATGGTTTGGTTGAGTGGGTGGAAAAGTGGCAAATGGAATTCAATCCGGAAAAGTGTGAGGTAATGCATTTGGGGAGGACAAATAAAGCGAGGGAATACACAATAAACGGGAGGATATTGAGAGGGGTAGAAGTGAGAGAGCTTGGAGTGCATGTTCACAGGTCCCTGAAGATGGCAGGACAGGTAGATAGAGTGGTGAAGAAGGCATATGGAATGATTTCCTTTATTGGCCGAGGTATAGAATACAAAAGCAGGGATGTAATGCTGGAACTGTATAGAACGCTGGTTAGGCCACAGCTGGAGTATTGTGTACAGTTCTGGTCACCACCTACAGGAAGAACAAAATTGCTCTGGAGAGAGTACAGAGGAGATTTACAAGAATGTTGCCAGGGCGTGAAAGTTGCAGTATTGAGGAAAGATTGGATCGGCTAGGGTTGTTTTCCTTAGAACAGAGGAGGCTGAGGGGTGACTTAATTGAGGTATACAAAATTATAAGCAGCCCAGATAGAGTAGACAGGAAGGACCTGTTTCCCCTTGCGGAGAGGTCAATTACTGGGGGGCACGGATTGAAGGTGATTGGTAGAAGGATTAGAGGGGACATGAGGAAAAGATTTTCACCCAGAGGGTGGTGGTGTCTGGAATTCACTGCCCAGATTGGTGGTGGAGACAGAAACCCTCAACTCATTTAAAAGGTACCTGGTCCTGAAGGGTTGGAACCATCAAGACTACGGACCAGGTACTGGAAAGTGGGATTAGATTGAGCGGCTAATTTTTTCAGCCAATGCAGACACGATGGGCTGAATGGCCTCCTTCCGTGCCGTAATTTTTTTGTGGTTTTATGGTGCACGGTTATTTTTTGTACTGGAGGAAAGTATATAGTGCAAGTCCCCAGGTGTTGGTGTTACGACCTCTGCTTTTCTTGATATATGTTCATGACCTAGACTTGGTGTAAAGGGCAGAATTTGAAAATTTCCAGGTGACACAAAGCTTGGAGATACTGTAAACTGTGAGGAGGACAACGATAAACTTCAAGAGCACATAGGCAGGCTGGTAAACATGGGCAAACAAGTGCAGATGAAACTTAATGCAGAGAAGTGTGAGGTAATTCATTTTGGTAGGAAGAACGAAGAGAGGGAATAAACATAAAAGGTAAAATTCTAAAGGGGTTGCAGGAACAGAGGACCTCGGACTATATGTGCACAAATCATTGAAGGTTGCAGGGCAGGTTGAGAAAGCAATTAATAAAGCATACAAGATCCTGGGCTTTATAAATAGGGACACAGAGTACAAGAATAAGGAAATTATGAGTGTCATGTTAGGCCACCACCTTCTAAGAATGAGGCACATTAATTTTGTCATGAACATTGATTTTAAACTGTTACTGGAGTGAAGAAAGGACTTGATAAAGAGATACACTGTGGCTGGAAAAAACATTTGCATATTAACAGACGGTGATTGGAAGGACAAAGGACCATTCTCTGATACATTCAACCCATAATGGACCTTGATCACCAGGTATTGTGTGTAAGAGGAGCATTCCAGAGACTGCTAAGGTGATACAATCCAAGAGGTGGTCAGACCAGTTAGTCACATGACTAACCTGCCTGGCAACTTGGTTTGTTTGAATTGTACAAACAGTTTAAACTGAGAGTGTCTGTTTGCTCCTGGACTGAGAAGACCTCTCCTGTCTGCTCCCATTTCTTTCTCACAAGCCTCTGAAGCCACATGAACCCCAAGACAGAAAAGTCTCCTACAGCAAACAAGGTTTAAGAAGAATACTGCGCCCCGACGAAAAGCAAGATCTACCTATAATCAAGGACTCTACAGTGATTCGAAGAACTGTAACAAAAACTCTTCAAATATTGCCTGAAACTTTTCCACTTTATTTTTCTTCTGCTCTTTTCTGTCTCTATTTCCATGTGTGTATCACATATGCATGTTAACGTGGGCAGGTCGTGTATCCATAGGCGTTAACTGAATGATACTTTAAGTTCAAGTTAATAAATTTCAACATTATTTCTTTAAACCTAAGAAAGCCTGTTTGTGCTGGTTTCTTTGCCTTATAATTGGAAAGCAGTGAACAAGGATTCACCAAGGGGGAGCTAAAAACAAGGTGTGTTTAAAATTTTCACTGTTACAGTAAGACCAGTTGAAGGCTGAGATGGAACCCCTAGACCTCTTTCTCACCTAGTCATAACAATGATAAACCTATATAAAGCAGTGGTTCTGCCTCAACTGGAGTATTGTGTCCAGTTCTGGCACCACACTTTAAGAAAGATGTGAAGGCATTAGAGAGGGTGCAGAAAAGATTCATGAGAATGGGTCCAGGGATGAGGAACTTCAGTTATAGATTGGAGAAGCTGAGGTTGTTCTCCTTGAAGAAAAGATTAAAAGAGATGTTCAAAATCATGAGGGCTTTGGACAGAGTAGATAGGGAGAAACTGTTCCCACTGGCTGAAGGATCCAGAACCAGAGGACACCAATTTAAGGTGATTGGAAAAAAAACAACGGTGGCATAAGAAAAAGCATTTTTATGCAGCAAATTTCTAGGATCTGAAATGCACTGCCTGAGAGTGTGGTGGAGGCAGGTTCAATCAAGGTTTCAAAACAGAATTGGATAATTAACTGAAGAGAAAATATTTTCAGGGCTACGGGGAAAAGGCAGGGAGTGGGACTAGTGAATTGTCACTCAAAGAGTTGGCATAGGTATGATGGGCCAAATGGCCTCCTTCTCAATGCCTACCAGCCTCAAACTCCAGAAATGAAAAGTTATTTTTTTACCATTCCACTGCACAACAGAAACATACAATGAATAAGCAGCACACCTGCTTAGGAGGCCAGCATAAAATCATAAAGGGTTAAACTGAGAGTTATGCAGCACTTTGGAAATTCGATAAACATTTTATTCAACTTCCTTGCATTATCATTGTTACAGTAATTAGGTATGCTATTTTCTGCTGACCTGGAGTTAGAAATTTATAAGCCATCTATCTTAAAACTTCCCTCATCAAACAGCAATTAAATTCTGACTGATTTCAGATCACATCAAAACATGAAACACAGACAGCAGAGAAGGAGTTGACCCCATCTAAGAGAAAGCTTCCTAATGACTTTACCAATTAAAAGTTACCATCTGACAGCACTCACCTGGATTTCCCTTAACTGGACCAAGGCAGAATCTGCTCAGCTAATGCCAGACTGGAGGCTTCACAACATGTGACACACCTCAAAAGGTAAGAAGGATCTTCTTAAACACTGGAGTGGCTCAAATTCCACCTCTGGGAGGAGCTAAGCGAAGAGGATTCATTGGTCAATTTGCAAAAGCTCGAATATTATAAAAGGTTCAACAGTATTTTCCTTATTAACGACTAATGTTCAAAGGGAAGGAAGTAGTGACTTCTGTCTGCTGTGGTGGTGTAATGTTTGCAAGCGCAGGGAGCCAGGGTGTTGGTGAAAATTAAAGTGTCCCCAACATGCAACTGCAGAGCTCCTAATCAGACCCTGTAGCACATCATTGAACAATGTCTCAGAGAAAATTGGCAGGCAGCCTACAAGATATCCACACTCTTACATCGGAAGCTTCGGCTTGGATATCTGAATTAGATATTGATAATTGATTTGTTTTTGACATTTACTCTTCTTAGGCAGTCCCTCAAGACCGAGGATGACTTAATTTCACTCCAGTTCGGTCTGTTCTAACATGGCTACACAAAATGCAGACTCTCCACATACGAGGCACGTGGTGTTTGAACAGTTGGATAGGCGAGATACTTGGGGGACTGTGCGTTCCTTCTGCTTCCTGGACTTGGCTTCTGCGCACTCCCATCGAAATCCCACTCAGTGCTTGGTACCTTCCCGAATGCACCTTCTCCATTTTGAGTGGTCAAGGGTCTGGGACTCCTATGAACATATGAACATACAAATTAGGAGCAGGAATAGGCCACTTCACCCCTCGAGCCTGCTCCGCCATTCAATAAGTTCACGGTTGAACTGATTACTCCACATTTACACCTACCCCCAATAACCTTTCACCCCCTTGCTTATCAAGAATCTATTTACCTCTGCCTTAAAAATATTCAAAGACTCTGCTTCCACTGCCTTTTGAGGAAGAGAATTCCAAAGATTCGCGACCCTCTGAGAGAAAACATTTCTCATAATCTCTCCCTTAAATAGGTGACCTCTTATTTTTAAACAGTGACCCCTAGTTCTTGATTCTCCCACAAGAGGAAACATCCTTTCCACATCCACCCTGTCAAGACCCCTCAGCATCTTATATGTTTCAATCAAGTTGCCTCTTACTCTTCTAAATTCCAGCGGATACAAGCCTAGCCTGTCCAATCTTTCCTCGCAAGACAACCCACCCATTCCAGGTATTAGTCTAGTAAACCTTCTCTGAACTGCTTCCAACACATTTACATCCTTCCTTAAATAAGGAGACCAATACTGTACACAGTACTCCAGATGTGGTCTCACTAGTGCCCTGCATAGCTTAATCATAACCTCACTACTTTTGTATTCAATTCCCCTCACGATAAACAAAAACATTCTATTAGCTTTCCTAATTATGTGCTGTACCTGCATACTAACCTTCTGCGATTCATGCACTAGGACACCCAGATCCTTCTGCATCTCAGAGCTCTGCAATCTCTCACTATTTAGATAATATGCTTCTTTTTTATTCTTCCTGCCAAAATGGATAATTTCCCACTTTCCCACATTATACTCCATTTGCCAGGTCTTTGCCCACTCACTTAACCTATCTATATCCCTTTGTAGCCTCCTTATGTCCTCTTCACAACTTACTTTCCTACCTATCTTTGTGTCATCAGCAAATTTAGCAACCATACCTTCGGTCCCTTCATCTAAATCATTTATATAACTTGTAAAAGGTTGAGGGTCCAGCACGGATCCCTGTGGCACACCACTCATTACATCTTGCCAACCAGAAAATGACCCATTTATGCCTACTCTCTGTTTCCTGTTAGCTAGTCAATCTTCTATCCATGCTAATATGTTACCCTCTACACCATGAGCTTTTATTTTCTGCAATAACCTTTGATGTGGCATCTTAGCAAATGCCTTCTGGAAATCTAAGTACAGTACATCCACCAGTTCCCCTTTATCCACAGCACATGTAACTCCTTCAAAGAATTCCAATAAATTGGTTAAACATGATTTCCCTTTCACAAAACCATGTTGACTCTGCCTGATTAACTTGAATTTTTCTAAATACCCTGCTATAACATCTTTAATAATAGCTTCTAACATTTTCCCTAAGACAGATGTTAAGCTAACTAGCCTGTAGTTTCCTGCTTTCTGTCTTCCTCCCTTTTCGAATAAAGGAGTTACATTCGCTATTTTCCAATCTAAAGGAGCCTTCCCCGAATCTAGGGAATTTTGGAAAATTAAAACTAACGCATCAACTATCTCAATAAAAGCAAAATTCTGCAGATGCTGGAAATCTGAAATAAAAACAAGAAATGCTGGAACCACTCAGCAGGTCTGGCAGCATCTGTGAAAAGAGAAGCAGAGTTAACGTTTCGGGTCAGTGACCTGCTGAGTGGTTCCAGCATTTCTTGTTTTTGCATCAACTATCTCACTAGCCACTTCTTTTAACACCCTAGGATGAAGTCCATCAGGACCCGGGAACTTGTCAACCTGCAGCTCCAACAATTTGTTCAGTACCAGTTCCCTGGTGATTGTAATTTTCTTGAGTTCCTCCCTCCCTTCCATTTCCTGGCTTACAGCTAATACTGGGATGTTACTTGTATCCTCAATAGTGAAGACCGATGCAAAATATCTGTTCAATTCATCTGCCATCTTCTTGTTATCCATTATTAATTCCCCAGACTCACTTTCTATAGGACCAATGCTCACTTTGTTAACTCTTTTCTTTTTAAAATATCTATAGAAACTTTTACCCATCTTTGTGCAATTATAGGCTTTTTCCTTAAGTTTGATACTATCTTTAACTGTTTTAGTTTAACCACAGATGGCAGGTTCCACCTTTGGAATTTTTATTTCTCGTTGAAATGTATCTGTACTGTGTATTCTGAAATATCCCCTTCAATATCTGCCACTGCATCTCTATTGATCTATCCCTTAACCTGATTTTCCAGTTCACTTTAGCTAGCTCAGCTTTCATGCCCTCATAATTGCCCTTATTTAAGTTTAAAATACTAGTCTTGGACCCACTCTTCTCTCCCTCAAACCGAATGTAAAATTCAATCATATTATGATCGCTGCTACCTAGGGGCGCCTTAACTATGAAGTCATTAATTATTCCTATCTCGTTGCACAATGCCAGGTCTAGTATAGCCTGCTCTCTGGTTGGGGATGGGTATATTGGATTTCTTCAGGGATGCCTTGAGAACGTCCCTAAAGCGTTTCCTCTGTGCTCCTGGGAGTCTTTTGTCGCAGTGAAGCTCAGAGTACAGCAGTTGATTCAGGAGCCTGGTGGCAGGCGTGCGAGGGACGTGGCCCACCCAGCGAAGCTCATTTTGAGTGATTAGCACATCGATGCTGGGAATGTTGGCTTGGCAGAGGATGCTGATATTACACTGCCTATCCTGCCAATGGACATGAAGGATTTTGTGGAGACAGTGTTGGTGATATTTCTCCAGTGCCTTGAGGTGCCTGCTGTAGATTGTCCATGTCTCTAAAGCATATTGGAGCACAGGGATCACTGTAGACTGGTACACCACGATCTTAGTCCCGAGTTTGAGGTCCTGGTCCTCGAACACTCTCCTCAACCAAAGGCAGAGCTGGCACACTGAAGCCAGTGGTGGATTTCATCATCTATGTCTGCCTATGTTGAGTAAGACTCCCACACAATGTGGAAAATTGTCCACATTTTCTAGGATCTCAATGTGCATCCTGATCAACAGAGGATGATGATGTGCTGCAGGAGTGGGTTGGAAGAGGACCTTAGTTTTCCGGATCTTTAAAGTAAGGCCCATCCTCTTGTATGCTTCATTGAAGGAGTTAGCGATGACTTGGAGCTCAGTCTCCGAGTGAGCACAAACACAAGCATTGTTTGCATATTGTAACTCGATGACTGAGGTTGGAGTAACCTTTGTTTTGGAATGGAGCTGACAGAGGTTGAATAACTTCCCATCTGTCCTGTAGGTTATAGGATCTGTGGTGGTCCCATTGGTAAGGATTATCTCTTACATGTCATCATGTGGGGAGGCAGTAGCATAGTGGTATTATCACTGGACTAGTAACCCAGAGACCCAGGGTATTTCTCTGGGGACATGGGTTCGAATCACACCGCAGCAGAAGGTAGAATTTGAATTTAATTAATAAATCTGGAATTAAAAGTTAGTCTAATGATGGCCATGAAACCATTGTCGATTGTTGTAAAAATCCATCTGATTCACTAATGCCCTTTAGGGAAGGAAATCTGTTGTCCTTACCTGGTCTGGCCTACATGTGACTCCAGATCCACAGCAATGTGGTTAACTCTTAAATGCCCTCTGAAATGGACTAGCAAGCCGCTCAGTTGTATCTAACTGCTACAAGCTCAATGAAACCGGACGGACCACCCGGCATCGACCTAGGCACCGGAAACAAAAACGGCAAACCCAGCCCTGTTGACCCTGCAAAATCCTCCTTACTAACATCTGGGAGCTTGTGCCAAAGTTGAGAGAGCTGTCCCACAGACTAGTCAAGCAACAGCCTGACATAGTCATACTCACTGAATCATACCTTACAGAAAATATCCCTGATACTGCAATCACTATCCCTGGGTATGTCCTGTCCCACCAGCAGGACAGACACAGCAGAGGTGGTGGCACTGTGGTATACAGTAGGGAGGGAGTTGCCCTGAGAGTCCTCAACATTGACGCCAGACCCCTTGAAGTCTCATGGCATCAGGTCAAACATGCTGATTACCACCTACTGCCCTCCCTCAGCTGATGAATCAGTCCACCTCCATGTTGATCACCATTTGGAAGAAGCACCGAGGGTGGCAAGGGCACAGAATGTACTCTGGGTGGGGGACTTCAATGTCCATCACCAAGATTGGTGCGGTAGCACCACTACCGACCGAGCTGGCCGAGTCCTAAAGGACATATCTGCTAGACTAGGTCTGCGGCAGGTGGTGAGAGAACCAACAAGAGGGAAAAACATACTTGACCTCATCCTCACTAATCTGCCTGCCACAGATACATCTGTCCATGACAGTATTGGTAGGAGTGACCACCGCACAGTCCTTGTGGAGACGAAGTCCCGCCTTCACATTGAGGATACCGTCTATCGTGTTGTGTGGCACTATCACCGTGCTAAATGGGATAGATTTCAAACAGATCTAGCAATGCAAAACTGGGCATCCATGAGGCGCTGTGGGCCATCAGCAGCAGCACAATTGTACTCAACCATAATCTGTAACCTCATGGTCCGGCATATCCCCCACTCTACCATTACCATCAAGCTGAGAGACCAACCCTGGTTCAATGAAAGTGCAGGAGGACATGCCAAAAGCAGCACCAGACATACCTCAAAATGAGGTGTCAACCTGGTGAAGCTACAACACAGGATTTGCGTGCCAAACTGCGTAAGCAGCATGCGAGAGACAGAGCTAAGTGATCCCATAACCAACAGATCAGATCTAAGCTCTACAGTCCTGCCACATCCAGCCGTGAATGGTGGTGGACAAATTAAACAACTAACTGGAGGAGGTGGCTCCCCAAATATCCTCAATGATGGGGGAGCCCAGCACATCAATGCGAAAGATAAGGCTGAAGCATATGCAACAATCTTCAGCCAGAGAACCAAGTTAATGATCCATCTCTGCCTCCTCCTGAAGTCTCCAGCATCACAGATGCCAGACTTCAGCCAATTCAATTCACTCCGCATGATATCAAGAAATAACTGAAGGCACTAGATACTGCAAAAGCTATGGGCCCTGACAATATTCCGGCAATAGTACTGAAGACCTGTGCTCCGGAAGTTGCCGTGCCCCTAGCCAAGCTGTTCCAGTACAGCTACAACACTGACATCTACCCAACAATGTGGAAAATTGCCCAGGTATGTCCTGTACACAAAAAGCAGGACAAGTCCAACCCGGCCAATTACTGCCTCATAAGTCTACTCTCAATCATCAGCAAAGTGATGGAAGGAGTCATCGACAGTGCTATCAAGTGTCATTTGCTTAGTAATAACATGCTCAGTTTGGGTTCCGCCAGGGTCACTCAGCTCCTGACCTCATTACAGCCTTGGTTCAAACATGGACAAAAAAGCTGAACTCAAGAGTGAGGTGAAAGTGACTGCCCTTGACATCAAGGCAGCATTTGACCGAGTATGGCATCAAGGGGCCCTAGCAAAACTGGTCAATGGGAATCGGGGGAAAACTCTCCGCTGGTTGAATTGTAGCTAAAGCAAAGGAAGATGGATGTGGTTGTTGGAGGTCAATCATCTCAGCTGCAGGACCTCACTTCAGGAGTTTCTCAGGGTAGTGTCAGAGGCCCAACCATCTTCAGCTACTTCATCAATCATAAGGTCAGAAGTGGGGATGTTCACTGATGATTGCACAATGTTCAGCATCATTCACAACTCCTCAATACCTACACCCCAAATACTGCAGTGGTTCAAGAAGGCAGCTCTCCACCACCTTCTCAAGGGCAATTAGGGATGGGCAATAAATGCTGGCCTGGCCTGTGACGCCCACATCCCATGAATGAATTTTAAAAATGTAGTAGGCGAAGGATGGTGACAAATTTCTGAGGGCAGCCAACCTTGAGCAGGACTCTCCATAAACACTCACGATTGACGGAGTTAAAGGCTTTTGTGAGATTAAAAAAGACCATGTACAGCGGTTGATGCTGCTCTCTACATTTTTCTTGGATTTGCCGTGTAGTGAAGATTATATCTGTAGTGCCTCTTAGATGGTGAAATCCACATTGTGGCTCTGGGAGGAGTTCTTCCGCTACTGGAATGAGACTATTGAGAAGAATCCTTGTGATGAACTTCCCTGTGGCAGACAGAAGGAAGACTCCCCTGTAGTTACCACAATCAGATTTGTCGCCTTTCTTGAAAATGGTCACAATCGCGGTGTCCCAGAGATCCCCTGGCATGTGCTCCGCTTCCCAGATAAGGGATATGAGATGGTGCAATCGCGCTAGGGGTGTACCACCCCCATATTTCAGGATTTCAACAGGAAGTCAATCTACTCCAGAGGCCTTGTTGTTTTTCAGCTGACGGATGGTTTTTCCAACTTCATTCCGGTTCGGAGCAGTGCCAAGGCTGATCTGGGTAGTGTACTCAGGAGTAGAGACAAGGACACTTGGGTCAAAGACAGAGTTTGTTTAATTCATTCATGGGATGTGCGCGTCGCTGGCCAGGCCAGCTTTTATTGCCCATCCCTAATTGCCCTTGAGAAGGTGGTGGTGAGCTGCCTTCTTGAACTGCTGCAGTCCATGTGAGGTAGGTACACCCACAGTGCTGTTAGGAAGGGAGTTCCAGGATTTTGACCCAGCGACAGTGAAGGAACGGTGATATAGTTCCAAGTCAGGATGGTGTGTGACTTGGAGAGGAACTTGCAGGTGGTGGTGTTCCCGTGGATTTTCTGCCCTTGTCCTTCCAGTTGGTAGAGGTGGCGGGTTTGGAAGTCTTGATTGAGAAGCTCTTTGAAATGCTCCCTCCAACAAACTCTGACTCTCCCTCTGTCCTTGATGAGCTCTCCTCCATTCTTGGCTCTCAGCAGGTGGGCCCTTGAGTGTTTGGACCATGGGACTTGACAGCTCTGAAGAATCCATGCATGTCGTGGTTGTCCACAAGCTGTTGAACCTCCCGTGCTCTTTCCACCCACCATTTTATTACTACCATATGAAAGAAGAATGAACTATGCTATGTGTTCACTGAGGGGAATATGGATAGTCTTCCCAGCACGAAAGATAAGTTTCCAGGGGTGGGAGAGAGAAAATAATTTTTTTTAAATTATAGCAATTTGAGATAAGACAATTCCTGATAGGCTGAAGGAAATTTAAGAAAACCAAGGCCCAAAGCCCCAGTGGATTTCAAACAAGGGAACTAAAAGTGGTGGCCAGCGAAATCAGTCAAGGCTTTGCCACTATCTCTTGAAAGTAATTAGCATGCAGCTGGCTTTAAAGAGGGGCATAGGGAGGACCCAGCAACTACAGGCCAGTGGGACTAACATGGGGTGTGAGTAAGGAAACATGGAGATGGAATAGAATGGCATGAGGGAGTGAGCATGGATTTCTGGAAAAGAGGTCTTAAATTTGCCAGAGTTCTTTCAGAAAATAACAGAACTGTTAGATTTCTGCAAGAGTTATATTGTGCAGACAAGTGATTCATGCACAGGTACGAAGGTATTGTAAAGGAGCTAACTTCTGAGGTGGAATTCAAATTTAGCAAACCAGAGAAAGTGCAGTTCCTCCTGTACAAGTGAAGCTTACATGTCACTCCATCCCTCTGCACCACCTCTGGAGAACATCAACCACATTCGGCTGTTTACAATATCTGCAACTGTCAAGCAAGTGACAACCTTCAGTTATCTGTAGAATCCAGAGAGGTTGGGATTGTTCTCCACAGAGCAGAAAAGATTAAAGGGAGATTTAATAGACGTGTTCAGTATCATGAGGGGCTTTGATAGAATGAATAAGGAGGAACTGCTTCCACTGGCAGTAGGATCAGTAACCAGGGGACACAGATTTAAAATGTTCAGCAAAAGAATTAGAGGGAAGATGAGGAAAATTGTTCTTATGTTCTAATCTTGAATGCACTGTCTGAAAGGATGGTGGAAGCAAATTCAATGGTAAATTTCTAAAGGAAATGGATATCTAATTGAAAAGGAAAAATCTGCAGGGCTACAGAGAAAGAGGTGGGGAGTGGGACTAATTGAAGCCAGCAGGGGCGTGATGGACCAAACTGTCTCCTTCGGTGCTGTTAGATTCTATGATAACTGCAATGTTTGCAAAGGGAAGCACATTCATCCTGTGGTGATGGGCGGAGGTGGGAAATAGTATCAGCCAGAAAGAGCAAGGAGATTGCATTCAGCGGCTAGGTTCCCAAGGGTTTGAGGAATTGTGTGTGGTTCCCAGGTAGGGATCAGGGCTCCCATATCAATGCCACAGCATTCATCAATAAAATGGTTTATATGTAATCACTGTTTGGATAGTATCTGGCCACTTAAACATCAGCAACATGTCTGCAGCAGTTATCCAAGCAGTCATGGAATCAATCAGTACTGACTTTCTGGACAGAAGCTCTGTTACAGGCTGAAGTTTCTCTGGTTTGGTTTATATATTAAGCAGGCTGAGTAAATTGCTGACACCATATGAAATGTCCTGATTTATTCAACGTGTGTGGTCATTTTTCAAATTGCTCTGTGCACCACTCACCTCCATTTACTCTTTGTAGCACTTGAAAGAAAAAACTTGCATATATGTTTCACCTTTCACATCTACAAGATATTCCAAAGTGCTTCACAGCCAGTGAAGTGTAGTCTCTGTTATAAGCAAAAATTACAGGTAACTTGTGCACAGCAAGACCCCACTAACAGCCGTGAGATAAATGAGCATATAACCTGTTTTAGTGATGTCGGATAAATGGTGAGCAGCACATTATGCGAATTCCTCAACTCTTCTTCAAACGGTGCCATGAGATCTTTGACAACTCAGAGGGCAGACAGGACCTCAGTGTTAACACCTCATCCAAGAGTTGGCAATGCAGCACTCCCTCAATATTGCATTGAAGTGTCCGCCTGGATTAATGACTCAAGTCTCTGAAGTCACTAAAAGCTGGCATGCAAGTGCAGCAAGGGATTTTGAATACAGGGGGTAAAGATGTCTCGCTGCAATTATATAGAGCCTTGGTGATTCCACACCTGGAGTATTGTGTACAGTTTTGGTCTCCTTACCTAAGGAAGGATATACCTGCCATAGAGGGATTGCAATGAAGATTCACCAGACTGATTCCTGGGATAGTGGGATTGTCCTATGAGGAGAGATTGAGGAGACTGGGCCTGTATTCTCTAGAGTGGGTGATCCCATTGAAACTTACAAAATTCTTACAGGGCACAACAGGGTAGATGAGGATAGGATGTTTCCCCTGGCTGGTCTGTCTAGAACAAGGGGATACAGTCTCATAATAAAGGGTAGACCATTTAAGACTGACATGAGGAGGAATTTGTTCACTCAGAGGGTGGTGAATCTTTGGAATTCTCTACCCCAGAAGGCTGTGGAGGCTCAGTCATTGAGTATGTTCAAGACAGAAGTTAACAGATATCTGGATACGGGAAAGTGGTGTTGAGGTAGATTATCAGCCATGATCTGTTCGAATGCCAGAGCAGGCTTGACGGGCTGAATGGCCTTCACCCGGTCCTGGGTTCCTATGATTGGGGTTTGAACCTATGGCCTTTAAACTCAGATGATAGTGCTACCCACTGAGCCAAAGCAGATATTCTTTATGTAATAATTTTGGAATTACAACTTTTTTTCCGACGTTATTTACTATATAGAGTAACCACAACAAATTGCATTTATAAAGATAAAAGCAAAATACTGCGGATGCTGGAAATCTGAAACAAAAACAAGAAATACTGGAATCACTCAGCAGGTCTGGCAGCATCTGTGGAAAGAGAAGCAGAGTTAACGTTTCGGGTCAGTGACCCTTGTTCGGAACTGACAAATATTAGAAAAGTCACAGATTATAAACAAGTGAGGTGGGGGTGGGGCAAGAGATAACAAAGGAGAAGGTGCAGATTGGACCAGGCCACATAACTGACCAAAAGGTCACGGAGCAAAGGCAAACAATATGTTAATGGTGTGTTGAAAGACAAAGCATTAGTACAGATTAGGTGTTAATACACTGAATATTGAACAGCAGCAAGTGCAAACCTGAAAAAAAACAACCTGAAAAAAACAGTGGGTAAGCCAACTGAACAAACTAAGATGAAATGAAATAAATGCAAAAAAAGATTGTAAAAAATGTAAAAAGGAATGTAAAAAAAAGGAAGAAAAAATAACTAAAAATGAAAGTAAAATGGGGGGCTGTCATGCTCTGAAATTATTGAACTCAATGTTCAGTCTGGCAGGCTGTAGTGTGCCTAATCGGTAAATGAGATGCTGTTCCTCGAGCTTGCGTTGATGTTCACTGGAACACTGCAGCAATCCCAGGACAGAGATGTGAGCATGAGAGCAGGGGGGAGTGTTGAAATGGCAAGCAACCGGAAGCTCAGGGTCCTGCTTGCGGACTGAGCGGAGATGTTCCGCAAAGCGGTCGCCCAGTCTGCGCTTGGTCTCCCCAATGTAGAGGAGACCACACTGTGCGCAGCGAATACAGTATACTACATTGAAAGAAGTACAAGTAAATCACTGCTTCACCTGAAAGGAGTGTTTGGGGCCTGGGATAGTGAGGAGAGAGGAGGTAAATGGGCAGGTATTACACCTCCTGCGATTGCAGGGGAAGGTGCCCTGGGACGGGGACGAGGTGGTGGGGGTAATGGAGGAGTGGACCAGGGTGTCGCGGAGGGAACGATCCCTTCGGAATGCTGACAGGGGAAGGGAGGGGAAGATGCGACTGGTAGTGGCATCACGCTGGAGGTGGCGAAAATGACGGAGGATGATCCTTTGGATATGGAGGCTGGTGGGATGAAAAGTGAGGACAAGGGGAACCCTGTCACGGTTCTGGGAGGGAGGGGAAGGGGTGAGGGTAGAGGTGCGGGGAATGGGTCGGACACGGTTGAGGGCCCTGTCAACCACAGTGGGGGGAAATCCTCGGTTGAGGAAAAAGGAGGTCATATCAGAAGCACCGCCATGGAAGGTAGCATCATCAGAGCAGATGCGTCGGAGACGGAGAAACTGGGAGAATGGAATGGAGTCCTTACAGGAGGTAGGGTGTGAAGAAGTGTAGTCGAGGTAGCTGTGGGAGTCAGTGGGCTTATAATGGATATTGGTAGACAACCTATCCCCAGAGATGGAGACAGAGAAGTCGAGGAAGGGAAGGGAAGTGTCAGAGATGGACCATGTAAAGGTGAGAGAAGGGTGGAAATTGGAAGCAAAGTTGATAAAGTTTTCTAGTTCGGGGCGGGAGCAGGAAACGGCATCGATACAGTCATCAATGTACCGGAAAAAGAGTTGGGGGAGGGGGCCTGAGTAGGACTGGAACAAAGAATGCTCGACATATCCCACAAAAAGACAGGCATAACTAGGACCCATGCGGGTACCCATAGCGACACCTTTTACTTGAAGGAAGTGCATGGAGTTGAAGGAGAAGTTGTTCAATGTGAGAACAAGTTCAGCCAGGCGGAGGAGGGTGTTGGTGGATGGGGACTGGTTGGGCCTCTGTTCCAGGAAGAAGCGAAGAGCCCTCAAACCATCCTGGTGGGGGATGGAGGTGTAGAGCGATTGGACGTCCATAGTGAAGAGGAGGCGGTTGGGACCAGGAAACTGAAAATTACGTAGGGCGTCAGAAGAGTCACGGATGTAGGTGGGAAGAGACTGGACCAGCGGAGAAAAGATAGAGTCAAGATAGGAAGAGATAAGTTCAGTGGGGCAGGAGCAGGCTGACACAATGGGTCTGCCGGGACAGTCCCGTTTGTGGATTTTGGGAAGGAGGTAGAAGCGGGCTGTCCGGGGTTGTGGGACTATGAGGTTGGAAGCCGTAGAGGGAAGATCTCCAGAGGAGATGAGGTCAGTGACAGTCCTTTGGACGGTGGCTTGATGTTCAGTGGTGGGGTCATGGTCCAGAGGGAGGTAGGAAGAGGTGTCTGCGAGTTGGCGTTGAGCTTCTGCAAGGTAGAGGTCGGTACGCCATACAACAACAGCACCACCCTTGTCTGCAGGTTTGATGACCATGTCGGGGTTAGACCTGAGAGAACGGAGTGCCTCAAGTTCAGAGGGGGACAGGTTAGAGTGAGTGAGGGGGGCAGAGAAATTGAGATGAAAACTGTCGGCGAGACATTGGTTCCATGTAATAATATAGTATCTTTAACAAAACAAAACGTAGTAAAACATTCCAAGGAGCATTAGCAAACAGAATTTGACACCAATTTTCAATTCCTGGTGCACATTTCTGTTTTACATGTTGCCTTCGCTCTGTTATTGTTCCTTTGATGATCACAAGTTTCTCATTCTCATCTGTCTTCCTACTGATTAATTTCATCTTCTATTGGATTCACGGTCGGAGGGTCAGTACTGAAGGAGCACTGCACTGTCGGAGGGTCAGTACTGAGGGAGCACTGCACTGTCGGAGGGTCAGTACTGAGGGAGCACTGCACTGTCGAAGGGTCAGTACTGAGGGAGCACTGCACTGTCGGAGGGTCAGTACTGAGGGAGCACTGCATTGTCGGAGGGTCAGTACTGAGGGAACACTGCATTGTCGGAGGGTCAGTACTGAGGGAGCACTGCATTGTCGGAGGGTCAGTACTGAGGGAGCACTGCACTGTCGGAGGGTCAGTACTGAGGGAACACCTGCACTGTCAGAGGGTCAGTACTGAGGGAGCACTGCACTGTCGGAGGGTCAGTACTGAGGGAGCACTGCATTGTCGGAGGGTCAGTACTGAGGGAGCACTGCATTGTCGGAGGGTCAGTACTGAGGGAACACTGCACTGTCGGAGGGTCAGTACTGAGGGAGCACTGCACTGTCAGAGGGTCAGTACTGAGGGAGCACTGCACTGTCGAAGGGTCTGTACTGAGGGAGCGCTGCAATGTCAGAGGGTCAGTACTGAGGGAGTGCAGCACTGTCGGAGGGTCAGTACTGAGGGAGTGCCGCACTGTTGCTGTCTTTCAGATAAGACAAATTGAGACGCTGTCTGCCCTCGCAGTTGGATACAAAAGATCTGTTGGCAATATTCGAAGAAGAGCAGGGATATTCCCCCCAGTGACCTGGACAATAATTATCCCTCAACCAACAGATTAACTGGTCATTAACACATTGCTGTTTGTGGGATCTTACTGTGCACAAATCAGCTGCCATATTTCCCTACATTATTACAGTGACTACACTTTAAAAGTACTTTGAAGTGTTGTTAAGTGCTTTGGAACATGCCAAAGACATAAAAGGCAAGAGATAAATATCATTCCTTTCCAATCTTATAAATTGTAGGTCAGGGAGCTGCTGTCAAAGTGATCTTGATGAGTTGCTGCCATGTATCCTGTAGCTAGTGGACACTGCAGCCTGAATGCAGAGGGAGTGGTTATTGAGTTCAGCGGTAAGAGTACTGATCAAACAAGCTGCTCCGTCCCAGATGGTGTCAAGCCTCTTTATTGTTCTTCTACGGCTACACCCATCCAGGCAAGTGGCGAGTATCTCATCATACTTTGGACTTACGTTTTGTGGATGATGGATAAGCTTTAAGGACTCAGGCGGTGAGCCACTTGTCACCTCTGCCCTATTGTAGTAGCCACAATGTTGATATGTTTGTGCCAGTTAAGTTTTTACATAAACATTGGTGACCTGCAAGGTGTTGAGGGTGATACTGACCCTCTGACTGTGAATCCAATAGAAGATGAAATTAATCAGTAGTAAGACTCGATGATGGTGGTGCTACTGTAAGTCAGGGGCAATAGCTGTGCCTTCTCTAGTTCGAGATGATCATTACTTGTCACTTATGTGCAGTGAATGCCATTTGTCACCCCAAGCCTAGATATTAACCAGGGTCCTGCCATCAATGGAGCAGAAGATCAGGTGAGGTGCAAACGGGATTGGAGATTGGCCGTGAGCCTGTTTCATGCTACTTTTTTTTTCATTCATGGGATGTGGGCATCACTGGCTATGCCAGCATTTATTGCCCATCCCTAATTGCCCTTGAGAAGGTGGTGGTGAGCTGCCTTCTTGAACTGCTGCAGTCCATTTGGGGTAGGTATACCCACAGTGCTGTTAGGAAGGGAGTTCCAGGATTTTGACCCAGCGACAGTGAAGGAACAGCGATATAGTTCCAAGTCAGGATGGTGTGTGACTTGGAGGGGAACTTGCAGGTGGTGGTGTTCCCATGTATTTGCTGCCCTTGTCCTTCTTGTTGGTAGAGGTCGCGGGTTTGGAAGGTGCTGTCTAAGGACCCTTGGTGCATTGCTGCAGTGCATCTTGTAGATGGTACACACTGCTGCCACTGTGCGTCAGTGGTGAAGGGAGTGAATGTTTGTGGATGGGGTGCCAATCAAGCGGGCTGCAATCCTGGATGGTGTCGAGCTTCTTGCCTGTTGTTGAAGCTGCACCCATCCAGGCAAGTGGAGAGTATTCCATCACACTCCTGACCTGTGCCTTGTCGATGGTGGACAGGCTTTGGGGAGACAGGAGGTGAGTTACTCGCCGCAGGATTCCTAGCCTCTGACCTGCCCTTGTAGCCACGGTATTTATATGGCTACTCCAGTTCAGTTTCTGGTCAATGGTAGCCCCTAGGATGTTGATAGTGGGGGAGGATTCAGCGATGGCAATGCCGTTGAATGTCAAGGGGAGATGGTTAGATTCTCTCCTGCTGGAGATGGTCATTGCCTGGCACTTGTGTGGCACGAATGTTACTTGCCACTTCTCAGCCCAAGCCTGGATATTGTCCAGGTCTTGCTGCATTTCGATACGGACTGCTTCAGTATCTGAGGAGTTGCGAATGGTGCTGAACATTGTGCAATCATCAGCGAACATCCCCACTTCTGACCTTATAATTGAAGGAAGGTCATTGATGAAGCAGCTGAAGATGGTTGGGCCGTGGACACTACCCTGAGGAACTCCTGTAGTGATGTCCTGGAGCTCAGATGATTGACCTCCAACAACCGCAACCATCTTCCTTTGCGCTAGGTATGACTCAAGCCAGCGGTGGGTTTTCCCCCTGATTCCCATTGACCTCAGTTTTGCTAGGGCTCCTTGATGCCATACTCGGTCAAATGCTGCCTTGATGTCAAGGGCAGTCACTCTCACCTCACCTCTTGAGTTCAGCTCTTTTGTCCATGTTGAACCAAGGCTGTCTTGAGGTCAGGAGCTGAGTGGCCCTGTCGGAACCCAAACTGAGCATCACTGAGCAGGTTATTGCTAAGCAAGTGCTGCTTGATGGCACTGTCGATGACACCTTCCATCACTTTACTGATGATTGAGAGTAGGCTGATGGGGTGGTAATTGGCCGGGTTGGACTTGTCCTGCTTTTTGTGTACAGGACATACCTGGGCAATTTTCCACATTGCAGGGTAGATGCCAGTGTTGTAGCTGTACTGGAACAGCTTGGCGAGGGGCGCGGCAATTTCTGGAGCACAGGTCTTCAGTACTATTGCTGGAATATTGTCAGGGCCCATAGCTTTTGCAGTATCCAGTGCCTTCAGTCGTTTCTTGATATCACACGGAGTGAATCGAATTGGCTGAAGTCTGGCATCTGTGATGCTGGGGACTTCAGGAGGAGGCCGAGATGGATCATCAACACGGCAATTCTGGCTGAAGATTGTTGCAAATGCTTCAGCCTTATCTTTCACACTGATGTGCTGGACTCCCCAGTCATTGAGGATGGGGATATTTGTGGAGCCACCTCCTCCAGTTAGTTGTTTAATTTGTCCACCACCATTCACAGCTGGATGTGGCAGGACTGCAGAGCTTAGATCTGATCCATTGGTTATGGGATCGCTTAGCTCTGTCTATCGCATGCTGCTTACGCAGTTTGGCACGCAAGTAGTCCTGGGTTGTAGCTTCACCAGGTTGGCACCTCATTTTGAGGTATGCCTGGTGCTGCTCTTGGCATGCCCTCCTGCACTCTTCATTGAACCAGGGTTGGTCTCCTGACGTGATGGTAATGGTAGAGTGGGGGATATGACGGGCCATGAGGTTACAGATTGTGGTTGAGTACAATTCTGCTGCTGCTGATGGCCCACAGCGCCTCATGGATGCCCAGTTTTGCATTGCTAGATCTGTTCGAAATCTATCCCATTTAGCACAGTGATAGTGCCGCACAACACAATGGATGGTATCCTCAATGTGAAGGCGGGACATTGTCTCCACATGGACTGTGCGGTGGTCACTCCTACCAATACAGTCATGGACAAGAGCATCTGCGGCATGCAGTTTGGTGAGGACGAGGTCGAGTATGTTTTTCCCTCGTGTTGGTTCCCCCACCACCTGCCGCAGACCCAGTCTAGCAGCTATGTCCTTTAGGACTCGGCCAGCTCGGTCAGTAGTGGTGCCACCGAGCCACTCTTGGTGATGGACATTGAAGTCCCCCACCCAGAGTACATTCTGTACCCTTGCCACCCTCAGTGCTTCCTCCAAGTGGTGTTCAACATGAAGGAATACTGATTCATCAGCTGAGGGAGGGCGGTATGTGGTAATCAGTAGGAGGTTACCTTGCCCATGTTTGATCTGATGCCATGAGACTTCATGGGGTCCGGAGTCGATGTTGAGGACTCCCAGGGCAACTCCCTCCCTGCTGTAGCCCACAGTGCCACCACCTCTGTTGGATCTGTCCTGCCGGTGGGACAAGACATACCCGGGGATGGTGATGGTAATGTCTGGGACATTGTCTGTCAGGTATGATTCTGTGAGTATGACTAGGTCAGGCTGTTGCTTGACTAGTCTGTGGGACAGCTCTCCCAACTTTGGCACAAGCCCCCAGATGTTAGTAAGGAGGACTTTGCAGGGTTGACAGGGCTGGACCTGCCCTTGTCGTTTCCGGTGCCTAGGTCAATGCCGGGTGGTCCATCCGGTTTCATTCCTTTTTATTGACTTTGTAGTGGTTAGGTACAACTGAGTGGCTTGCTAGGCCATTTCAGAGGGCATGTAAGAGTTAACCACATTGCTGTGGTTCTGGAGTCACATGTAGGCCAGACCAGGTGAGGACAGCAGATTTCTTTCCCTAAAAGGCATTGGCGCAGTGGTTAGCACCACAGCCTCGCAGCTCCAGCGACTTGGGTTCGATTCTGGGTACTGCCTGTGTGGAGTTTACAAGTTCTCCCTGTGTCTGCGTGGGTTTCTTCCGGGTGCTCCGGTTTCCTCCCACAACCAAAGACTTGCAGGTTGATAGGTAAATTGGCCATTATAAATTGCCCCTAGTATAGGTAGGGGGAAGGTGGGGATGTGAGAGGGTAATGGGACTAATGTCGGATTAGTATAAATGGGTGGTTGATGGTCGGCACAGACTCGGTGGGCTGAAGGGCCTGTTTCAGTGCTGTATCTCTAAATAAAATCAACAATGGTTTCATGGCCATCATTAGACTCGCTTTTAATTCCAGATTTATTAATTGAATTCAAATTCCACCTTCTGCTGTGGTGGGATTCGAACCCATGTCCCCAGAGAAATACCCTGGGTCTCTGGGTTACTAGTCCAGTGATAATACCACTACACCACCGCCTACCTACTGGCGAAGACCAATTCCTCTGGCAGCACCTTCACTAGTGATGAACAAACCAACAAATGTAATCTTAACCACTACCAATACACATTTGTCTAGGTGAATTATATAGAATTACATAGAATGTACAGACACAGAAGCGGGCCATTTGTCCGGACCAGTGCTAATGCTCGACATGAGCCTCTTCCCACTCCTTTTCATCTAATTCTATCAGCATCTCCTTCTGTTCCTTTCTCCCTCATGTGTTCATCTAGTTTTCCCTTAATTGCATCGTTGCTATTTGCCTCAACCACTTCTTGCAGTAACAAGTTCCACATTCTAACCACTCTTTGGGTAAAGAAGGTTTTCCTGAATTCCCAATTTAATTTATTAGTAATTATCCTTTATTTATGGCCCCTAGTTTTGAATTTCCTCACAGGTTTTAGCTTACTCCTTCAAATATTTTCTGAACTCTGTCATCACATTCCTCTTTAGCTGAACCCCACATTCCTGTGACATCAGTATCGTTCCTTCAGCGTGCTCACATATCATATGGATCTCTTTTGATATACCTCTGGAGCTGAAACAATATCAAAAGACAGTGTTCAATACCTGTAACCTCGAACAAAGATTAAGGAACGTGGATAAATTGGGACTTGCTTTACCAATACGAGTTACCAAAAACCTGAACATATATCTGCTGTATTTTTGGAGTTTGGGCTAGATATTTTCTTTTCTTTCACCATCACCACTCAGCCAAAGGGCTCGTGTCCCTTGTGACCCAGACTGTGTACTTACCTGCATAGTGTCAAGGGTTATGGCTTAAATTACTTATATATTGTACCCCAAAATGTTCATTTCTACCTGGTTGTTGTCATTTCCCCAGAAGAACTGTCACATCATTCTCTGAAATCCCGTTAACTGGGTGTCATCGTGCAGCAACAGGTTTCTCAAAACAATGCTGCAGCAATTTCCTTTTCGTGGATGAAAACTGAGCAACATTTATGAAGATGAGAAACTGCCACTGTCAGTTTATCTCCCATCTCTGCTCTCACTGCCATTAAATAACAGTAAAAACTGTCATCCTCGATAGTGATCAGTAGTGGGAACTCAGGCTGAATTTCCTAGGCAGGGGTGCTGAGGTCAATGCTGGGACCCATAATATTGTCCAAGCTGTTGTTATATCTTTATAATGTTCACAGTATTGATGAAGAGATTCTATGTAGCATGTAACCACTCTTTGCTCTTAGAACACGGCTTGGCCACAGCCTGGCTCTATGAATCAGATGTGAACCGGGCTTCAGGCCAGCTTGCCTGGTTATATAAAAGCAAAATACTGCAGATGCTGGAAATCTGAAATAAAAACAAAAGTGCTGGAAATACTCAGCAGGTCTGGCAGCATCTGTGGAGGGAGAAGCAGAGTTAACATTTCAGGTCAGTGACCCTTCATCAGAAGGTTCCTGATTATATAACTGGTCAATTATTCTCTGTGACTCTGTCCTATCAACACCTACCCTTTTGTTATCTCTTGCCCCACCCCTGCTTTATTTGTTTAAAACCTATTACATTTCTAACCATTGCCAGTTCTGATGAGTCTCCATAGCGGATGTAGGCGTGCTGGTTGGCTGTGGGATCTGCTGGGATTCTGGTGGATAGTGATCAGTGTTGTCCAATAGAAATCACTGACTCGCTACCTTAGCCACATGCAGTACTTTTAGTAGAAAACACCTCACAGACAATACAGCTAAATTTACTTAACACGTGTTATTTGTTTAAAGAACATTTAGAGTACAGAAGATAGAATGGTACCAGGAGGTTCAGTTATGTCGAGAGACTAGAGAAGCTTATAGAAGAGAAAGTTAAGGAGACATTTAATTGCGATGTTCATAATTATGATAGCTTAGATATGGAGAAACTGTTTCTACTGGCAGAAGGGTCGGTCACTAGAGGATACAGATTTATGATAATTGACAAAAGCACCAGAGGAGAGATGGAGAAGTGTTCTTGTTATGATCTGGAATGCACTGTCTGAAAGGGTGGTGGAAGCTTTTAAAAAGGAATATACTTGAAAAGGAATGAGACCCTAACTGAGGCCTCATCTGCCCTCTCAGATGGGTATAAAAGACAGACGAGTATATTTGTCAGTTCCGAAGAAGGGTCACTGACCCGAAACGTTAACTCTGCTTCTCTTTCCACAGATGCTGCCAGACCTGCTGAGTGGTTCCAGTATTTCTTGTTTTTATTTCAGATTTCCAGCATCCGCAGTATTTTGCTTTTATTATGAGATATTCCCTGGGTCCTGGTTCAATAGTGATACCCTGACCAACATCAGTAAAAGTCGTTAACAGGTCATTAATCTCATTGTTTTGGCAAATCCTGTGAAAGGTTGTGAAAGGTACTATATGAATGCATTTTCTTTGTTTAATGATCAGTAGTGATGTTGTAAAATGTGTAAGTGGATTGGACCCTGACCACTGTAACAGGGCAGGTGTGAGGTGTTTTATTCACTGCTGTGTGTGCCTGACTCACCCTGCCACTAAATTGGAAGGGGGATGGGCACCAGCATATAGAAGTAGAAAAGAGGGATAAGGTGCATAAAAGACTGTGAGTGTTGAATAGTACTAGCAGATACATGGGAACACCACCACCTGCAAGTTCCCCTCCAAGTCACACACCATCCTGACTTGGAACTATATCGCCGTTCCTTCACTGTCACTGGGTCAAAATCCTGGAACTCCCTTCCTAACAGCACTGTGGGTGTACCTACCCCACACGGACTGCAGTGGTTCAAGAAGGCAGCTCACCACCACCTTCTCAAGGGCAATTCGGGATGGGCAATAAATGCTGGCCTAGCCAGCGACACCCACATCCCGTGGAAGAATAATAAAAAAGAGAAGAAAGTAGTACCATATTAGATAGGAGCAGACCAAGAAGGACGACAAGGAATACAAAGACAGATTTAGAATGCATGTATGTAAATGCATAAAGTGTGGTGAATAAGGTTGGTGAGCCACAGGCACAAATAGCCATGTGGGAATATGATCTAATGGCAATAACAGAAACGTGGCTTAAAAGTGGACTGGGTGCTTAATATTAATGGATACAAAGTGTTCAGAAAAGATAGGGAAGGAGAAAAGTGAAGTGGGGTGGCAGTACAGATTAGGGAAGACATTGCTGTATTGGAAAGAGAGGATGTCCTTGAGGAGGCAAGGAGAGAATCCATTTGGTTAGAGTTGAGAATCAAACAGGGTCCGATCATGCTACTGGGGTATTCCATAGGCCTCCAAATAGTGAGAGAGGGAGAGGAGCAAATCTGCAGGAAATCACAGAGATGTGCAAGAACTATAGAGTGGTGATATTGGAGGACTTTAATTACCCAAATATCGATTGGGATAATATTAGAATAAAGGGAAAGGAGGGGGAGAAATTTCTAAAATGTGTTCAGGAGAACTTCCTTGACCAGTATGTTCTCAGCCCAACTAGGAAGGAGGCATTGCTGGATTTGGAGTTGGGAAATGAGGTGGGCCAAGTGGACCAAGTGTCTGTGGTAGAGTACTTGGGTAAAAGTGATCATTGTATCATAAGGTTTAGATTAGTAATGAAGAAGAGAAAGGAGCAATCTAAAGTAGAACTTCAAAATTGGAAGAGGGCTAAATTCAATGGGATGAGAAGGGATCTCGCCAGGGTAAAATGGAACCAAAGACCAATAGGAAAAGCTGTAACGGAACGATAGGTGATCTTTAAGGAAGGAAATGTTTCAGGTAGAGGCTGGATACATTCCAACAAGAGGGAAAGGTAGGGGAAAGAAAGCCAGCGCTCCTTGGATGACGAGGAAGATAGAGAATGTGATGAAACAAAAAAAGAGGATGTATGATTCATGTCAGAGGCAAATTCTTCAAGTGAGAACCAGGCCAAATATAGCAAGCTGAAAGGAGAAGTGAAGAGGAAAATATGACTGGCAAAGAGAGAATGTGAGAATTGAATGGCAGTTAACATAAAAGGGAACCCAAAAATCTTCTACCAGCATGTAAATAGTATGTGAACGGGTTGTGGCCGATTAGGGACAAAGAGGGTGATATATGCTTAGAGATGCAGGGCAAGGCTAGAATAGTTATTGAGTACTTTGTATCGGTGTTTACTAAGGAAGAGGATGCTGACAAAGTATCAATAGAAGCGGAGATGGTAGAGGTAATGGATGAGGTGAAAATTGATATGCAGTATGTACTGGAAAGGCTGGCTATGCTTAGGGCAGATAAGTCACCTGGTCCAGGTGGTTTGCATCCTAGGCTGCTAATGTAAGTGAGGGTGAAGATAACAGAAGGGCTTGCCATAATCTTCCAATCTTCTCTAGATACAGGGGAGGTGCCAGAGGACTGAAATGTGGCAAATGTGATACCCTTGTGCAAGAAAGGGTGTAAGGACAGTCCTAGCATCTACAGGCTGGTGAGTTTAGCATCAGTGGTGGGTAAGTTTTTAGAAACAATAATCAGGGGGAAAAAAATCAACAGGAACTTGGAGAGGTTTGAATTAATTAAGGAGACATAGCACGGATTGGTAAAAGGCAGATCCTGTTTGACTAATCTAATTGAATTTTTTAATAAAGTAACAGAGAAGGTTCCTGGGGAGAATGTGCTAGGTGTTGTCTGTATGAATTTTAAGAAAGCATTTCACAAAGTAGCACATAAAAGGCTAGTTAACAAAACTGAGGCTCATGGATCAGTGTCAGCTTGGATAATGGCTCAAGGACAGAAAACAGTCGTGGTAAATGGTTGTTTTTCAGACTGGAGGATGGTATCTTTATTTATTTATTTAGAGATACAGCACTGAAACAGGCCCTTCGGCCCACCGAGTCTGTGCCGAACATACAGCAGTGTTCTCCAAGGGTCAGTGCTAGGACAAATGCTCTTTTTGATATATGTAAATTGCTTGGATATTGGAATACCAAAAAACATTTCAAAATTTGCTGGTCATTCCAAACTTGGAGGTGTGGCAAACAGTGAGGATGATAACATTTGACTGCAACAGGACATAGATAGACTAGCAGAATGGGCAGACAAGTGGCAGAGGGAATTTAATGCAGAGCAGTGCGAGGTGATGCATTTTGGCACAAAGGATATGGAGAGGCCATATATACTTAATGGCACAGGTCAGGGACAGAGGGGCCTGGGGGTTCATGTGCATAGATCTTTGAAGGTGGTGTAATATGTTGAGACAGTAGTCTCACAATATTCAGTCACACTGAAGAGTGTCTGCAGAGACTCATCGACAGAATTGCAGCTGCCTGCAATGAATTTGGCCTAACCATCAGCCTCAAGAAAACAAACATCATGGGACAGGACGTCAGAAATGCCCCATCCATAAATATTGGCGACCACGCTCTGGAAGTGGTTCAAGAGTTCACCTACCTAGGCTCAACTATCACCAGTAACCTGTCTCTAGATGCAGAATTCAACAAGCGCATGGGAAAGGCTTCCACTGCTATGTCCAGACTGGCCAAGAGAGTGTGGGAAAATGGCGCACTGACACGGAACACAAAAGTCCGAGTGTATCAGGCCTGTGTCCTCAGTACCTTGTTCTATAGCAGCGAGGCCTGGACAACGTATGTCAGCCAAGAGCGACGTCTCAATTCATTCCATCTTCGCTGCCTCCAGAGAACTCTTGGCATCAGGTGGCAGGACTGTATCTCCAACACGGAAGTCCTCGAGGCAGCCAACATCCCCAGCTTATACACCCTACTGAGTCAGCGGCACTTGAGATGGCTTGGCCATGTGAGCCGCATGGAAGATGGCAGGATCCCCAAAGGCACATTGTACAGCGAGCTCGCCACTGGTATCAGACCCACCGGCCGTCCATGTCTCCGCTTTAAAAACGTCTGCAAACGCGACATGAAGTCCTGTGACATTGATCACAAGTCGTGGGAGTCAGTTGCCAGTGATCGCCAGAGCTGGCGGGCAGCCATAAAGGCAGAGCTAAAGAGTGGCGAGTCAAAGAGTCTAAGCAGTTGGCAGGAAAAAAGACAGAAGCGCAAGGGGAGTGCCAACTGTGTAACAGCCCCGACAACCAATTTTATCTGCAACACCTGTGGAAGAGTCTGTCACTCTAGAATTGTCCTTTATAGCCACTCCAGGCGCTGCTCTACAAACCACTGACCACCTCCAGGCGTTTACCCATTGTCTTCCGAGACAAGGAGGCCAAAGAAGAAGTTAGCAAAGCATATGGGATCTTGGGCTTCATAAGTAAAAGTATTGAGTACAAAAGCAGGGAAGTATTGTGAACTGTCAGGAGGATAGTGATAAACTTCAAGAGGACATAGACAGGCTGATGGAATTGGTGGACAAGTGGCAGATGAAATTTAATGGAGTGTCAAGTGAGGTGATGCATTTTGGTAGGAAGAATGAGGAGAGGCAATATAAAATAAAGGATATAATTCTAAAGAGGGAGCAGGAGCAGAGGAATTTGGGGGTATATGTGCACAAATCATTGAAGGTTGTAGGGCAGGTTGAGAAAGTGGTTAATAAAGCATACGGGATCCTTGGCATTATAAATATGGGCATAGAGTACAAAACAAGGAAGTTATGATAAACCTGTATAAAACACTGGTTCAGCCTCAACTGGAGTATTGTGTCCAGTTCTGGCACCACACTTTAAGAAGGATGTGAAGGCATTAGAGAGGGTGCAGAAAAGATTCATGAGAATGGTTCCAGGGATGAGGAACTTCAGTTACGTGGATAGGTTGGAGAAGCTGGGGCTGTTCTCCTTGGAGAAGAGAAGATTAAGAGGAGATTTGAGAGGTGTTCAAGATCATGAGGGGTCTGGACAGAGTACATAGAGAGAAACTGTTCCCATTGGTGGAAGGATCCAGAACCAGAGGACACCAATTTAAGGTAATTGTCAAAAGAAGCAACAGCGACATGAGGAAAAACTCTTTTACACAGTGAATGGTTAGGATCTGGAATGCACTGCCTGAGAGTGAGGTGGAGGCAGATTCAAACCTGGCTTTCAAAAGAGAATTGATAATTATCTGAAGAGAAAAAAATTGCAGGGTTACGGGGAAAAGGCAGGGGAGTGGGACTAACTGAGTTGCTTTTGCAGAGAGCCAGCACTGACACAATAGGCTGAATGGCCCCCTTCATTTATGCTGAACCTTTGTAAAGCTCTGGTTAGGCCACAACTAGAGTATTGCATCCAGTTTTGGTCACCACACTTTAGGAAGGATGTGAGAGTCCTTGAGGCGGAGTAGGAGATTTACCAGAATGGTTCCAGGGATGGGGGATTTTAGCTACAAGGTTAGTTTGGAAAAGCTGGGGTTGTTTTCTTTGCAGCAGAGGAGATTGAGTGGAGATTTGATAGAGGTGTACAAGATTATGACAGGTTTAAATAAGATAGACAAAGACAAGCAGCTCCCTTTAGCAGATGGTTCAAGGAGTAGGGGACACAGATTTAAGGTTTTGGGCGAGAGATACTGTGGGGGGTGTGAGCAAGAACTTTTTCATGCAGCAAATAGTAAAGACCTGGAACTCACGGCCTACGAAGGAGGTGAAAGCTGAGATGATGAATTATCTCAGAAGCAAATTGGATAGGAACTTGAGAGAAATAAACTTTCAGGGCAGCGGGGATAGAGCGGGGGAAAGGGACAGACTGGATGGCTCTGCAGAGGGCTGGCATGGACTCGATGGACCAAATGGCCTCCTGTGCTGTAATGACTCTGTGACTCTATGATTTGCAGGGCTTTGGGAAAAGAGCAGGGACTAATGGGATAGCTATTTCAAAGAGCCTGCACAAGCACAACAGGTAGAATGGCCTTTTGTGCCATAGGATTCTGCAAACATCTACCACCATTTCGTAACCAAGGAAGTAAAGCATTCACAATGATCAATAAACACTCACTCACTCTGACTTTCATCTTATCATTTTACCAACAAATGCACAAAATGTTAAAGTTCACTCATACACCATGTGAATGAATGTTGAGATCACAGTCCCAATGATGGTGCCGATTACTCAGTTTTTATTTACATGGATCGTGTTAACTATAAAGATATATAGCTTCAAGGCAGAGAGTCAGCAGCTACCACACCAACTGGCAACACATTCCAAAGACTCACTACTCTCTGGGGAATGAAAAACTGACCAACATCCAGTCTCTACCCACTCCTACACAGTTAAACTCATGTCCTCGGTCAAGGAATCTGTGGTTGCAAAGCTGTTTTTTCAGAACCTAACTGAGAGAGAAACTAGAATGGAAACTGACACTGATTAGAACTGTATAGTCCTTCCCAGATCAAGCTGGAGCGAAGCGCAGGCAAGCGGAAGAAAGTGAAGACTGAATCCAGGACTAACCAGACCCGGCCAGACATTGCACAGGTTGTCACTGAAGGACTCAGATAAAGGGAAGACTGGTAAATCTACGCTATCAAGACTGACGTGAGCAGAGTTGAGGTGCTTCTGGAGAAGTGTGCCTTGTGGTGAAGACCACACGTGGAGTTCGGATTGAGAGGGAACTAACGTCGAAAGAACAGCAGCTAAATCCTTGAGAAGAAAGGAGCTGAAAATCTACCTGAGGAACTTCAGAGTTGTGAAGAACTATGAGACTGTAATTGTTGCCATATATGGGCCCAAGTGGCCTCTTTCTGTGCCTTAAACTTTCTATGATTCTATGCTGGGTGAACTGCCCAGTGAAATAAACCCCTGCTGCCCGACCCGATCCCAATGGGACCCGACCACGTGTCGCTCTTCCGGGTCCGGCTTTTGGGCTCGAGTCGGGTCGGGTCGGACACACACAGCAAGAATTGCATTTTGTTCTGCTGGTAAGTAAAAAACCTACCTGAGCTGGGAGTCTGGGATTTCAAGGAGGGAAACTCTGAGTCTGCGCAGTGAGCGTCTCTATGACATCGTCACGCTCATGCTGCAGCTTCCAGAAGATTGGGAGTTGCAAGGTAGGTAAAAAGAACATTCCAGTGGTCGCGTTGGGCACGGGAAAAAAATGGAGGGACTCGGGCCGAGTCGGGCTCCGATGTGGTTCTGTCAGGTTTGGGTTGGGGTTTTTTTCGTGTCCTGAGCAGGTCTTTACAGTGAAACAGTGAGACCCATCTCTGTTGTTTCTGTTAGGGTGTAATTTGTAATATATATATTGACCATTATTTGTCTGTTGCTTCATGTTTAATTTATATTGGTTTTGGTTTGAGTGTTAAAGAATAATTTATAAAATTTATAAAACAGAGGAAGCTGAGGGGTGACTTAATTGAGGTGTTCAAAATTATGAGGGGCCTAGATAGAGTAGACAGGAAGGACCTGTTTCCCCCGGTGGAGAGGTCAATTACCAGGGTGCACAGATTTAAGGTGATTAGTAGAAGGATTAGAGGAGACATGAGGAAAATGTATTTCACCCAGAGGGTGGTGGGTGTCTGGAATTCACTGCCCGGATCGGTGGTGGAGGCAGAAACCCTCAACTCATTTAAAAGGTACCTGGACCTGCACCTGAAGGGCTGTAACCTGCAAGGCTACGGACCAGGTGCTGGGAGGTGAGATTAGATCGAGCGGCTAGTTTTTTCAGCCGGCGCAGACACGATGGGCTGAATGGCCTCTTTCTGTGCCATAATTTTTCTATGGTTCTGTGGTTCTAGAAGTGAAATCTTGTCTGTTTGGTTGGTTTCCTATATTGGGGTCAATCTGTAGATTGGATTCTTTTCGTTTGTTGGTGGTCTCTACAGGGATCATAACACCTCTCTCCTCCCCGATCTGCTAAACTGGAATAATCTATCAACTGTATCACAATCCAGTCCTTTCATTGATTTGTACATGCCTATCAGGTTGTTTCTAAATCTATTCCAAATCCAAGGGTACTTTTGGTAGATACAGAAACTATTTCCTCTAGTGGGGCAGTCCAGAACAAGGAGGCAATAACCTTAAAATTCGAGCCAGGCCATTCGGGGGTGATATCAGGTAAAGGGTGGTGGAGATCTGGGACTCTGTTCCCCCAAAAGTGCTGTAGATATTGGGGGTCAATTGAAAATTTCAAACTTGTGATTGATGGATTTCTGTACCAGAGACTAGCACACAGCTCCAGTAGAGGAGGCAGGTACCAGGGCTATCTGCACATTTTTACCCCACTCCCACTGTTTCATTAGCTCATAGTTCAGCCATTTGACTCAAAGATAAGAGATTTCTGTTGGACTCTGGCATTGAGATAAGTTGTGACAAATAACTGATCATTGGCTGTTGTGTAAATGTAACATACGTTAGATCTTTGTCATTGCTGTTCATTGCTGCAACATTCACAGAAACAATGTTAATATATTCATCACTTTATTAACAATAATTAAAATAAACTGATCCCGATGCTTTGCATTGTCAAAGGCGCTATCTTTTTAAGGCCTTATCTGCATATTGAGGAATAACAGAGTTGTCCACGGCACTCTCGAGCAACTTTCCTCCCTCAAACAACATTAACAAAACAGATTAAGTGATCATCTTTTGTGGGAACGTGCTGTGTTGCTGTGTACAAATTGGCCGTTGCATTTGTCTGCATTACAACAGTGACTGCACTTCAGAAATAATTATTGATTGCCAAGAGTTTTGGGACATTCTGAGGACATGCAATATGTTATATCAATGCAAGTTCTTTCTTTACATGGATTTTTAAATTCACCTCAGGTAAATGAATAAATTTAAGCAAAATACTGCGGATGCTGGAAATCTGAAACAAAAACAAGAAATGCTGGATTCACTCAGCAGGTCTGGCAGCATCTGTGGAGAGAGAAGCAGAGTTAACGTTTCGGGTCAGTGACCCTTCTTCGGCCAGTTCTGAAGAAGGGTCACTGACCCGAAACGTTAACTCTGCTTCTCTTTCCACAGATGCTGCCAGACCTGCTAAATGAATAAATTTGTTCCTCTCACATGCCAATTATGTAAATAAATAAACTACTTGGAATCTAGGGCCCTTGATACCTAACCTGGGCCTGCTCATTGGGAGCAAAAGTCAAAGTGCACAGTAATCTGCAAGGGGGGGGGGGGTGCAGTGGGGGAAGGGGTGGGGGTTTGTGTAGCGGGGAAGGGGGTGGGGGGTGCAGCAGGGGAAGGGGTGGGGGAAAGGTGTGTGGCAGGGGGGAAGGAGGTGGGGGGTGCGGTGGGGGAGAAGGGGGTGGGGGAGGGGTGTACAAGGCCATGAAGATTTGAAGATGAGCAACACAGAGGCCAATTATCATTTTCTTTCTGCTATTCCTAAACTCAGTGAATTCAATTCAGAGAGATTAGACTGGAAACTAAATTTCAGTGAAAGGAAAAATTGATTGATTGGAGAGATGACAGATCAGATAGCAATCTTTCCCAGTGCTGTTTGATTGTTAATGTACAGTCCTGCAGATTCCCGGTGCTGTCTGATCATTAGTCTACAGTACTGTTTGATTGAAGACTTCTGGTTGATCAGCTTACACATACTGGCCAGTACCTCGAATAGCCTACAAAGCAAAAAGGAAAAAACAGATATGTTAATGTTGACACAGTATGTTGAACAATTTCTAGCATTGACATTTAATACAATTTTACATAAAGGTTAGTATCACTTTTTAAAAAAAATTCTTATCCTAGTTTATTTGATGTCATGGGTGAAACTCAATCCTCCAAAGCTTTCAGAGTATCCATCTCTCCTTTGAGATCTTTGTAAGTTTTTGTAGCATTGCCAGATAAACAATCAGCAAGTGCTGCTTATTAATTGCTTTTACACACCGGACTGTCTTGTTCCTCTAGAAGATTACAGTTCAGTCTTAGAAGAGATAAAACATCCCAGAAGCCCTGATTTGAAATATTAAAATGCAAAACAAATAATCTAACAATGATCAAATATAGTTATGTATTTTATTGAACATCTTTCTTCCAACTCCTTGAGTACATAAAATTAACCTCTAGGAGCCAAACTAAGTTTTTGTAGATAACTTTCAAATACACACAGTATTTCTCTTTTCGGTCAGAAATATCAGCCTGTCTCTTCCGAGACTTTCAAACAACGTCTTGACTCCCTCCTGATTTTTAAGCAGTTTTCTCATGAGATTCTCCATTTTCTCTCTACAAAGAAAGACTTTCTCTTCTCCAGCACCTTTCACAATCTCAGGACGTCCCAAACCACTTTCCACCCAATGAAGGTCTTTGTGAATTGTAGTCACTGTTGTAAAGTAGGAAACGCAGCAGTCATTGCCCACAGCAAGCTCCCACAAACAGCACTGTGATAATAACCAGATAAAACAGAAACAAATCATGTCAAAACGTGGATTGAAAAGAAAATAAATAGCCTACTCCAACAAAGTACCCAATAGGCAGTTAGATGAACATTTGATTTAGTACTCTCAGTTACAGACATAGCAAATAACAAATCGTCTTATAAATTGTCATGTAAAAAAATAGAGTCAACAGTGGAAAGCTTAAGTGCAGTCCTCTGCTGGTTGATTGTCCTTCCAGCTATGCTGAAGTTCCTCTCACTGCTACTACTGCTCGCCGGAATGCCAAGTATACTTCTAGCCAGCCTGGCCAATTTAGGGTATGTAACACTGTGTTCCTTCCACCAGCCCAACAGATCATTGCCAACACAGCAGGCCTCTGTGCTGTGTACTGCTGCACTTCATCATTTGTGTCCACTTCTTCATGAACATTCTCCCATTCAGCAAATTCGGTCACTGTTTTTTTGGCAGCTGTAGGTTCATCGTCAACCACTTTCGTTTCCTTCACAGGGTCTTCTGTTTTAAAGTTGTTGATAAGTCTGCGCACTTCAGAACAAACTTCTTCCCTATCATAGCTGGACAACATTCGCAGCTGATTAAATTTAGGCCAAAGAAATGTTGCTATCTTGTGCACATTATTTACTTCAACTTTCTTCAGAAGCCGCTCTCTGTGCCGTTGCCTGACAACTGCTTGCATTGAAATATCTGAAGAAAGTGACATACAGTCATTTAATTTTCTCAAACCATGAAATTACCAGGTTCGATGTAGGATACTGGTCTCCCTCGAGTTCCCTCTGAGCTTCAGAAAATGGTTGGAGGAAAGCAACCAAAAACTGCAAGATATCGGGGGCCATGTTTTCCAGCCTGGAGTTTTCCCCATGTTGTTCCAGTTTTCCCTATGTTGTTCCAATTTTCCCCAGGCTGTTCCAGTTTCTCGTGCAGCTCATGATAAATATCCTGAATTGAATTCAGTGTCAGATACACATTACTGTACTTCATTTCTGCCATTGGATTTAAAGTTTTAGACAACTGTGCAGCAAGACCAGACTGTTTGATGTATGTCACCAAGACGTTGGCCTGACGTATAGTTTCTACAACATCTGGAGCTTTGGAAGCTAATTCCTTTGGATCAAGTGAATGTGGAAGGAGCGTGTTATACACATGGCCCTGACAATCCAGACGTTGATATGGTCTAAGAGCAAGCACTGTGTTAGTGCCTTGATCTGTCACCCAGACTAATTCATTTAAATTTGCTGGGTCGAATCCAAAAATATTCACGAGCAGCTTTAAAATCTCACGCCTGATGTTTTCACCAGTTTTGGTGTTCTCCAATGGAAATATTGCTGTTGTTAAAACTTTGGCATTAGGTTTAAAATCTACTGTGATGTAATGACAAGTTATTGACATATAATGGATTTTACGGTAGTCGTCCGTCCACATGTCAGTTGTCATTCCCACATTCACATCCTTCAGTATGTCAGTAATCTGGGAAATTAGTTGTTTTCTCTTTCTTCGGCCACATCACGACACCTTCTTGAAACTGTACTTGGATTTGGTAACACACTTGATGCTGATACTCGACCGTATGTATCACCCACATTGAAAGCTCTTGTGCTAGCTCAACAAACCCTTCACCAGTGACAGTTTGGAAGGTCGAATACCCTTGCAACACAGACTCATGCATTTGTCTGTAATTTCTGATTTCTTGTGAGCGGGTATGTTTTATTTTGCTCGTCTATACAAATGAAGTTAGGTCTGACTGATTTGGCCCTGCTGCGGGTCGAGTACAATCTTTTACAGTGTGCCACTGCAAAGATGAATTTCCTGTCTTTTTGCTGTCATATTTTAGTAGAAGTTTGCAAGATTTGCATTGTACAAATCCACTTGAACTTCTATTATTGTGGAAAACAACAGCATTTCCATGTTTCCAAATGGAAGATTTACCTTTTCCAGCTACAGGACTTTCCACTGCTAAACATTCTCCAGTTGACAGTATTCATGTTACATCCATAGTGTACTGTAGTGTAGAATCACCTTTGGATGCATGAGTGCGATGACATCATAGAGATGCTCACTCGCTCAATGCAGAGTGCGGAGTCCGGACTGCACGTTTCCTGCCTTGACCTTAATGTTGAATGGAAGATTACTTCTCGGAGGCAGCACTGTCCAGCCCAACCCGGCCCGAGCCTGAATGCTGGACTTGGAATAAAGACCTGACCCGACCTGAACCCGACACGTAGTCGGGCCTAGTCGGGTTTGGGTCGAGTAGCCAGGCTTTACCTGGAATGAGTGGGTTGTCTTCTGAGGAAAGGTTGGACAGACTGGGCTTGTTTTCACTGGAGTTTAGAAGAGCAAAGGGAGACTTGATTGAAGTTTATAAGATCCTGAACTGTCTTGACAAGGGGGATGTGGAAAGGATGTTTCCTCTTGTGGGTGAGTCCAGAACTAGGGGGCAATGTTTTAAAATTAGGGGTCGCCTTTTTAGGACAGAGGAGAGGAGAAATTTTTTCTCGCAGAGGGTTGTGCGACTTTGGAACTCTCTGCCTCAGAAGGTGGTGGAGGCGGGCTCATTGAATATTTTTAAGGCGGAGGTAAATAGATTCTTGTTAGCAAGGGAATCAAAGGTTATCGGGGGTAGATGGGAGTGTGGAATTCGAGACACAAACAGATCAGCCATGATCTTATTGAATTCGGAGCAGGCTAGAGGGGCCGAATGGCCTACTTCTGCTCCTAATCCGTATGTGCATATCAGTGGCTGTGTCTTCAGCTGCCTAGGCACTTAGCTGTGGAATTCCCTTGCTAACCCACTTTGCCACTCTACCTCTCTCTCCTCACTCCTTAAAACCTACCTTTTTCACCAAACTTTTGATCACCTGTCTTTATATCTTGGGGTGAAATTTGGTCTGATACATTCCTGGGATGTTTTACTATTGTTAAAGATGCCATATAAATATAAATTGTTGTTGTCAGTTACTTAAATAACTCCATGTACATACCAAATGTGATCCAGAACATACAATGCCACTGTCCTCGGGACAGGAGTGGAAGAAAAGGTCAAAGAAGATTGAAGCAAAACTGCTAAAGTGTTGGACTGAATGTCTAGGACTCTAAACACTACTTCTGGATAAGACAACAATTTACTTGCACTTCCTACACCCTTGTGCATCATATTCATTGGTCTGTGTGGTATCCTGTACACGAGGGTTGTGGGGAAAGACCAAATGTAGATAGACCGATCACTTTGCTGAACACCCACCATTCTTTCCATGCATCACGCTGAGCTCCTGGTCATTTGCCATTTCACACTCAAGCCCCCCAAAATCCTACTCTGACCTGGGCCATCTGCACTGTTCCAATGAAGCTCAATGCAAGCTCAATGAACAACACTTCATTAAGCAGATTGCAGCCCACCCTCCGTTTTAGCCTCAACATTGACTTCAACAACTTAACTACCACTCCAGTTCCCACTCCATCCTCAGCAGGAAGAGCAGGCGCTGGGTGTTGGGTGTGGCAACACTTACAGGGGGTGAGGAATGGGTTGGCTCTTGGGGTGGAGACTCTCTGTTGAAACAGCGTACTGGTGGGATGGTCTGCACCCTTGGTGTTTTCTCCCAGGCACCTGGGCCACTAGAGTCGGCTCCACTTTCCCAGTATTTACTTTCCTTTGCCAGCCTTATCTCTGCACCTTGTCTTGTTTATTGTCTTTCATTTTTCTCAGTAACCCTCCCATTGTCTCATGTTAATGTGCAACAATCATCTGTTCTCTACTTTACTGCTGCATAGAATATTTTATTTCTTCTCTCGATCTTGAAGTCAATGGAAATGAAAATGGAGAAGATGGATAACAAGCAGTTGATCCAATATTGAACATTTCACACTATTGCCCAAAGTCTAAATTATCCCCAATATCTCCTCGTCAGGCTGGCATGTAGAGCTGCCTTCCCTCCAGGATTGTCCTGGAGTCTTCAGGAATTAAATATTAATCTCCTGGATATTGCTGCAAGCAACCCAGGAAAATAAATTACTGGGACGTTTTAGAAATTGAGTTTTTATTTCATTTATTTATCTATTCTAAAAATATTGGCAACAGGAAAAAAGCTATTTGATTATTCAGGAACCATTCAATCAGGGAACAAAGAGTTTGCTCTCTTTGGATTGGTATGGGAAGGTGGGACGTCACAAGGATGGACATATCAAGCAACCAGTGGCAAAGGTCATGTGATAAAACCTTCTGGACTATGTCCAACCAAAGATGGTAACCCTAAAGTGTGTGACTTTGAGGGGTAAGGGTCCCCAGAGATATGGAGCAAAAGCAGAATATGGAATTAAGGTACAGATCCGTACTCCTCCATGTTGAACAGCACTTGAAAGAAGCACTGAGCGTGACATGGGCACAGAATGTACTCTGGTTGGGGGACTTCAATGTCCATCACCAAGAATGGCTCGGTAGCACCACTACTGACCGAGCTGGCTGAGTCCTGAAGGACATAGCTGCTAGACTGGGTCTGCGGCAGGTGGTGAGGGAGCCAATGAGAAGAAAAACCTACTAGACCTTGTCCTCAACAATCTACCTGTCGCAGATGCATCTGTCCATGAGAATATTGGTAGGAGTGACCACTGTACAGTCCTTGTGAAAATGAGGTCCCGTCTTCACACTGAGGATACCCACCACAGTGCTGTGTGGCACTACCACCATGCTAAATGGGATAGATTCAGGATACATCTAGCAACTCAAAACTGGGAATCCATGAGGTGCTGTGGACCATCAGCAGCAGCAGAATTGTACTCAACCGCAATCTGTAACCTCATGGCCTGGCATATCCCTCACTCTACCATTACCATCAAGCCAGGTGACCAACCCTAGCTCAATGAAGAGTGCAGGAGGGCATGCCAGGAGCAGCACCAGGCATACCTCAAAATGAGGTGTCAACTCAGTGAAGCCAGTAGATGGGGCTAAGCGATCCCACAACCAATGGATCAGATCTAAGCTCTGCAGTCCTGCCACATCCAGTCATGAATGGTGGTGGACAATTAAACTAACAGGAGGAAGAGGCTCCACAAATATTCAATCCTCAAAGGTGGTGGGGGGGTGGGGGGGGCCAGCACATCAGTGCAAAAGACAAGGCTGAAGTATTCGCATCCATCTTCAGCCAGAAGTGCCAAGTGGATGATCCATCTCGGCCTCCTCAAGAGGTCCCCAGCATCACAGATGCCAGTCTACAACCAATCTGATTCACTGCACAGGAGATCAAGAAACAGCTGAAGGCACTGGATACTGCAAAGGCTATGGGCCCTGACAACATCCTGGCTGTCGTACTGAAGACTTGTGCTCCAGAACTAGCCTCGCCCCTAGCCAAGCTATTCCAGTACAGCCACAACACTGGCATCTACCTAACACTGTGGAAAATTGTCCAGGTATGTCCTGTACACAAAAAGCAGGACTAATCCAATCTGGCCAATTACCACCCCATCAGTCTACTCTGGATCATCAGTAAAGTGATGGAAGGTATTGTCAACAGTGCTATCAAGCAGCACTTGCTCAGCAATAACCTGCTCAGTGATGCTCAGTTTGGGTTCCGCCATGGACACTCAGCTCCTTGACCTCATTACAGCCTTGGTCCAAACATGGACAAAAGAGCTGAACTCAAGAGGTGAGGTGAGAGTGACTGCCCTTGACATCAAGGCAGCATTTGACCAAGTACGGCATCAAAGAGCCCTAGTCCTAGAGTCAATGGGAATCAGGGGGAAAACTCTGCTGGTTGGAGTCATACCTAGCACAAAGGAAGATGGCTGTGGTTGTTGGAGGCCAATCATCTCAGCCCCAGGACATCACTGCAGGTTTTCCTCACGGTAGTGTCCCAGGCTCAACCATCTTCAGCTGCTTCATCAAAGACCTTACTCCATTATAAGGTCAGAATTGAGGATGTTCACTAATGATTGCACAATGTTCAGCACCATTCGGTACTTTTCAGATACTGAAGCAGTCCGTGTCCATATGCAGCAAGACCTGGACAACATTCAGGCTTGGGCTGCTAAATGGCAAAATACATTCGCGCCACACAAGTGCCAGGCAATGACCATCTCAAACAAGAGAGAATCTAACCATCTCCCCTTGACATTCAATGGCTTTATGATTGCTGAATCCCCACTATCAACATGGTGGGGGTGACCATTGACCAGAAATTGAACTGGAGTAGCCATATAAATACTGTGGCTACAAGAGCAGATCAGAGGCTGGGAATTCTGCAGTAACCCAAATCCTGACTCCCCAAAGCACAAGTCAGGAGTGTGATGGAATACTCTCCACTTGCCTGAATGGGTGCAGCTCCAACAACACTCAAGAAGCTCGACACCACCCAGGACAAAGCAGCCCCCACCTTAAACATTCACTCCCTCCACCCCCAATGCACAGTGGCAGCATCGTGTAGCATCTACAAGATGCACTGCAGCAACACGCCATGCCTTCTTAGACAGCCCTTTCCAAACCCACGACCTCTACCACCTAGAAGGACAAAGGTAGCAAATGCATGGGAACACCACAACCTGCAAGTTCCCCTCCAAGTCACACACCAGCCTGACTTGGAACTATATCGTCGTTCCTTCACTGTCGCTGGGTCAAAATCCTGGAGCTCCCTTCCTAACAGCACTGTGGGTGTACCTACCCCACATGGACTGCAGCGGTTCAAGAAGGCAGCTCACCATCACCTTCTCAAGGGCAATTAGAGTTGAGCAACAAATGCTGGTCTAGCCAGTGATGCCCACATCCTATGAAAGAATACAATAAAACCTGTGATCTGACTGAATCTTGGAACATTATTATTCAAGAAAGGGTGTAAGGACAGTCGTAGGAACTACAGGCCAGTGGTGGGTAAGGTTTTAGAAACAATAATCAGGGAAATGGACACTTAGAGAGGTTCATGTTAATTAAGGAGAATCAGCACAGATATGTAAAAGGTAGATCAGGCTTGATAAATCTAATTGAATTTTTTGATGAAGTAACAGAGAAGGTTGATGAAGGGATACGGTGGATGTTGTCTATCTGGATTTTAAGAAGGCATTTGATAAGGTACCACATAAAAGGGTTAATAAAACTGAGGCTCATGGAATAAGAGGGCTGGTGTTCAATTGGATTTTAAAAAATTGGCTTAAAGACAGAAAACAGCGAGTCATAGTAAATGATTGCTTTTCAGACTGGAGGATGGTAGACAGTGGTGTTCCCCAAGGGTCAGTGCTGGGACCACTGCTTTTTTTGCTACATATAAATGACTTGGATCTTGGAATACAGAGCACAATCTCAAAATTTGCTGATGACACCAAACTTGGAGATGTGGCACACAGTGAGGATGATATGAACCACCTGCAACAGGATATAGATAGATTAGCAGAATGGTCAGAGAGGTGACAGATGGAATTTAATACAGAAGGGTGAGGTGTTGCATTTTGGCAGAAGGAATAGGGAGAGGCAATATATAGGTAATGGCAAAGTTCTAAGGAGTGTGCAGGAAAAGAGGGACTTGAGGGAGCATGTGCATTTATCTTTGAAGGTGGCAGGACATATAGAGAGAGTGGTTAGTAAAGCAGATGGGATCTTGAGCTTCATAAACAGAGGCATTGAGTACAAAAGCAGGAATGTTATGCTGAATTTGTACAAAGCTCTGGTTAGGCCCCAACTGGAGTATTGCATCCAGTTCTGGTCACCACACTTCAGGAAGGATGTGAGGGTCCTTGAGAGGGTGCAGAGGAGATTTACCAGAATGGTTCCAGGGATGAGGGATTTTAGTTACAAGGTTAGGTTGGAAAAGTTGGGTTTGTTCTCCCTGGAGCAAAGGAGATTGAGGGGAGATTTAATAGAATTGTACAAGATTATGACAGGCTGAGATAAGTTAGACAAGGAAAAACTGTTCCCATTAACAAATGTTACAAGGACAAGGGGAGACAGATTGAATGTTTTGTGCAAAAGAGGCAGAGCGAATATGAGGAAGCACATTTTTTACACAGCGGATGGTAATGACCTGGAACTCTCTGCACACAAGGGTGGTGGAGGCAGAGACGATCAGTGACTTCAAGAGGAAGTTGGATGGCCACTTGAGAGAAATAGACTTGCATGACTACGGGGGTGTGGGATTGACTGAATAGCTGTGGAGAGTCAGCATGGACTCGATGGGTCGAACGACCTCCTTCTGTGCTGTAAATGACTCTGGGGCTGAATGAGCACGTTCATACACTTAGTTTGGGAAAGGAACAAATCTTCAGTTTATAAATAATCAATTTCTTTTACTCACTTTATCAAGCTCCTGCCAAGAAGGTCTGTGGTTCTGTACATACACATACATACACAGAGACACAAGCGCGCACACATATACAAGCGCACACATACAGAGACACAAGCGCACACACATATACAAGCGCACACATACAGAGACACAAGCGCACACACATATACAAGCGCACACATACAGAGACACAAGCGCACACACATATACAAGCGCACACATACAGAGACACAAGCGCACACACATATACAGAGACACAAGCGCACACACATATACACGCGCACATATACAGAGACAAAAGTGCGCACACATATACACGCGCACATATACAGAGACACAAGCGCAGACACATATACACGCGCACATATACAGAGACACAAGCACGCACACATATACACGCGCACACACATATACACGCGCACATATACAGAGACACAAGCGCGTACACATAGACAAGCGCACATATACAGAGACACAAGCGCGCACACATATACACGCGCACATATACAGAGACACAAGCGCGCACACATATACAAGCGCACATATACAGAGACACAAGCGCAGACACATATACACGCGCACATATACAGAGACACAAGCGCACACACATATACAGAGACACACGCGCACACACATATACACGCGCACATATACAGAGACAAAAGCACGCACACAAATACACGCGCACATATACAGAGACACAAGCGCGCACACAAATACACGCACACATATACAGAGACACAAGCGCACACACATATACAGAGACACAAGCGCACACACATATACACGCGCACATATACAGAGACACAAGCGCGCACACACATATATACGCGCACATATACAGAGACACAAGCGCGCACACAAATACACGTGCAGATATACAGAGACACAAGCGCGCACACATATATACGCGCACATATACAGAGACACAAGCACGCACACAAATACACGCGCACATATACAGAGACACAAGCGCGCACACAAATACACGCACACATATACAGAGACACAAGCGCACACACATATACAGAGACACAAGCGCACACACATATACACGCGCACATATACAGAGACACAAGCGCGCACACACATATATACGCGCACATATACAGAGACACAAGCGCGCACACAAATACACGTGCAGATATACAGAGACACAAGCGCGCACACATATATACGCGCCCATATACAGAGACACAGGCGCGCACACATATACACGTGCACATATACAGAGACACAAGCGCGCACACATATACACGCGCACATATACAGAGACACAAGCGCGCACATATACAGAGACACAGGTGCGCACACATATACACGCGCACATATACAGAGACACAAGCGCGCACATATACAGAGACACAAGCTCACACATATATACACGCGCACATGTACAGAGACACAAGCGCGCACATATACACGCGCACATATACAGAGATACAAGTGCACACACATATACACGCGCACATATACACGCGCACATATACAGAGACACAAGCGCACACACATATACAGAGAAACAGGTGCACACACATATACATGCGCACATATACAGAGACACAGGTGCGCGCACATATACACAGGCGCGCGCACATACACACGCGCACATATACACGCGCACATATACAGAGACACAGGTGTGTGCACATATACACGCGCACATATAGAGAGACACAGGTGCGTGCACATATACACGCGCACATATACAGAGACACAGGTGCGTGCACATATACACACGCGCATATACAGAGATACATACATCAATACATGAGCACACATATATGCAGACAGTTGCACTATATAGTACCTTAGATGTAGAACAATGTTGTACACACATGCACGGCACTGATAGCTGCTGTTCCAAAAGGTGTCTGTTCGAAGTGGTTTCTGCAGTGCTGTCACGTTTCATATATAAATACCTGTGAACCTTTATCATTTCTCAGGACCGTCAAGGGTCCAAGCCTCTTGTGCTTGCCAATGGAGTCTTGGGCCGTTGGAACTTGAGAGGTAAGTGCATTTAAAGTGAATAGTGAAGAACAGAGGGGAGGGCAAGTAATGGAAGATTCAGCAGCAATGAAGGAATGGATGATATATGTCCAAGTCAGGATTGTGTGTGATTTGGGACTGATAGTGTTCTCATCGTTCTAGGTGGTGGAGGTCACAGGTGTGGGAGATGCTGCCAAAGAAGCATCTGTAAAGTGTGTATTTTAAACTGAATAACTGTTTAAGAGAAGAGATTTTGGAATGAGTGCTGAGAATCTTGTACAAAAGTTACAGGGTTTGTCTAAACAATTTCTGCAATCTAGGAGAATAAAATTGAGTTGGAATCACGGTGTGCTGGGTGCGGGAATGCTACTTGCCAGTTCTCATTTACAGACGCACACCTGCTGAATGTGCAAACTGGCCCAGAAACTGGGAGAGACACAGAATGAAGTGCTGAGCTTTCCTACAGGACGAAAGGCAAATTGAAGGCCAGCTCGCCACATGTTACAAGTGCATCTCCTAGTGGTTACTTGAGTCACAGCAGGACTGGCGAAAGCCTGGCAGCACATCCAATCACCTCCCCTTTCAGTAGGGAGAAAAACAGAAATAAAACGGGCCAAAACTTGTTTTAAAACCTTTTGTAAGAGAAAGCAAAAGCAATATCTTGCTATAATCTTATGATGAACTGTGTGAAACAAAACATGGATTTGTGTCTTTATTTTGTGTGTTTTTAGAATCAATTTGAATTTAAAAGCTGGTCTGGGGCTTTGGGCTGTGGATGACTTTGTTCTGCAACAATCATCAGTCTGCATGCAATCAGATGGTCCTTTGGTTCAGTGTTTATGACTCTCAGAGTGATTATGGCTTTGCCCTGAATTACAATTCTTTAGCAGGGTCATTACCGTACCCAGACTGATGCTCTCCTATAAGCAGTTGTGTCTGTATGATTCACAGGTGAATCATCTCCAGTCTCCAGCCCAAGTACGGTCACTGCACCAGCTTAAAATACAGATTCCCTTTCTTCATTAATTCCGCCTGTGTGCCTTGTTCCATCACCCTGCCCTTGTCAGTGATGTTTTCTCTGCTTTCTCCACACGGTGAGCTATGATGAAGATGGTACAGCACTTCTTTACCTTGAATACTGTTTGCTGGACCTGATATATTGAAGAGACCTTGAATAGCACCTTTTCATCCTGCTCATTTAAACAGAACAGAGTTTCATTTATTTTAACATTATCACTGTACACAGACTGTAGCAAAAGAAAAAAGAAAATCATACTTAACGTGGAATGGAAGAAACATTTAGAATGTTCATTCTCTGGGCTCCATGTGGTCAGGTGTCCCTTTGCTGTTCGGTTCTTTGGTGGTTTGAGAGGATTCCAGTGTGACTCCATTCATTGCACTGGTACCACAACTTTGGATCAGCTCAGAACTGATCTGTTGCTTCCTATCACTAGGAGACAGCGTTACAGTTCCTGTTACTAGGAGACCGCGTTACAGTCCCCATCACTGGAAACTGCATTACAGTCCCCGTTACTAGGAGACTGCATTACAGTCCCCATCACTAGGAGACCCACTGCACTCCCCGTCACTAGGAGACTGCATTACAGTACCCGTTACTAGGAGACCGCGTTACAGTCCCCATCACTAGGAAACCGCATTAGTCCCCATCACTAAGAGACCGCGTTACAGTCCCCATCAATGGAAACTGTGTTCCAGTCCCCATTACTAGGAGACCGCATTACAGTCCCCATCACGGGGAGACCCACTACAGTCCCCGTCACTAGGAAACTGCGTGACAGTCCCTGTCACGAGGAGCCTGTGTTACAGTCCGCGTTACTAAGAGACCGCGTTACTGTCCCCATCACTAGGAGACTGCATTACAGTCCCTGTCACTAGGCAACCGCATTACAGTGCCCATCACCAGGAGATCGTGGTACAGTCCTAGTCATGAGGAGACCACATTACAGTCCCCATCACTAGGAGACCCACTACAGATCCGTCACTAGGAGACCGCGCTGCAGTTCCCATCACGAGGAGACTGCATTACAGTCCCCGTCACTAGGAGACCGCATTACCTTCCAACAAGAAAGAAAAATTCCAAGGGCAGGAACCCCCCCATCCGTGGTGAACCCAAAAAGTTAAATAAAGTATCAAACTTAAAGAAAAAGTATATAATTGCGCCAAGATGGGTGACAGGTCAGAAGCTTGGACAGAATATAAAAAACAGCAAAGAACAACAAATGATTAATAAGGAGGGAAAAATTAGAGTACGAGAGAAAGCTGGCGAGAAATATAAAAACAGATAGTAAGAGTTTCTATAGATATTTAAAAAAGAAGAGTTAACAAAGTGAGCATTGGTCCTATAGAAAATGAGTCTGGGAATTAATAAGGGAAAATAAGGAGATGACAGATGAATTAAACAGATATTTTGCATCAGTCTTCACTATTGAGGATACAGGTAACATCCCAGTATTAGCTGTAAATCAGGAAATGAAAGAAAAGGAGGAACTCAAGAAAATTACAATCACCAGGGAAGTGGTACTGAGCAAATTGTTGGAGCTGTGGGCTGACAAGTCCCTGGGTACTAATGACTTCATCCTAGAGTCTCAAAAGAAGTGGCTTGTGAGATAGTTGATGCGTTAGTTTGGATTTTCCAAAATTCCCTAGATTTGGGGAAGGTTCCATTAGATTGGAAAATAGCAAATGTAACTCCTTTATTCAAAAAGGGAGGGAGACAGAAAGCAGGAAACTACAGGCCAGTTAGCTTAACATCTGTCTTAGGGAAAATGTGAGAAGTTATTATTAAAGACGTTATAGCAGGGCATGTAGAAACATTCAAGGTAATCAGGCAGAGTCAACATGGTTTTGTGAAAGGGAAATCATGTTTAACCAATTTATTGGAGTTCTTTGAAGAAGTAACGTGCTGTGGATAAAGGGGAACTGGTGGATGTATTGTACTTAGATTTCCAGAAGGCATTTGCTAAGATGCCACATCAAAGGTTATTGTGGAAAATAAAAGCTCATGTTGTAGGGGGTAACATTTTGGCATGGATAGAGACTGGCTAGCTAACAGGAACCAGAGAGTAGCATCTTGCAGGCCTCCACCTGCCAAGAATGAGCATATTAATTTTGTCATATGAACATTGATTTTAAACTGTTGCTGGAGTGAAGAACGGACTTGTTAAAATATCACCAGACACTTGGCTGGAAGGACATTTGCATACTAATAGACAGTGCTTGTGGAGACAAAGGGCTATTCCCTGGTCCACTTAACCCACAATGGATTTTGATCACCAGACATGGAAGGTGTAAGGAGCATTCCAGAGACTGCTAAGGTGATACAAATCACAAAAACCAGGACTGGTTAAACCAGCTGGTTGCATGACTAACTGGCTGGTCCAGGGTTTTTTTGAACTAGCCACAGAGAGTTTGAAGTCAGAAAGACTGTTTGCTCCTGAACTGAGAAGACCTCTCCTGTCTGCTCCCATCTCTTTCTCACCAGCCTCTGGACCCACTGAAGAGACGCAAACCTCAAAGAGAGAAAAGTCTCCTACACTGAACAAGGTTTAAAAAGAATACTGGGCCCTAACGAAAAGCAAGAGCTACCTACAATCAAGGACTCAATAGTGAACTTGAACAGTAACCAAAACCATCTTCAAATATTGCCTCAAACACTTCTACTATTTCTTCTGCTCTTTTCTGTCTCTATCTGCATATGTGTATCGCGTATGCATGCTAGCGTGGGCACATCGCGTATCCGTAGGCATTAACCGAATTAGAGTTTAAGTTTAACAAAGTTCAACCTTTCTTCTTTAAACCTGAGAAAACCTGTTTGGCTGATTTTTTGCCTAACAATTGGAAAGCAGTGAACAAAGATTCACTAAGAGGGAACTAAAAACACGGTGTTTTAAGAAATTAAACCCTGTTATGGTAAGACCAGTTGAAGGCTGAGAGGGAACCCCTAGACCCCCTTTGTAACAGTAGGCATAAATGGGTGATTTTCTGGTGTCCCATGGAGATCAGTGCTGGGACCTCAACATTTTACAATTTATAAAAATGACATGGATGAAAGGACCAAAGGTATGATTGCTAAATTTGCTTATGACACAAAGATAGGTAGGAAAGTAAGTTGTGAAGAGGACATAAGGAGGTTACTAGCAGTACATTCCGCGCTACAGTCCCCATCACGAGGAGACAATGTTACAGTCCCTGTCACTCGGAGACCGTGCTATAGCCGAGGGGTGGGGGGAGGGGGGGTAGGCGGGGAGGGGTGGGGGGGGGGAGGCGGGGTGGGGAGGGGTGGGGGGGGTGTCAGAGTGACCAGCCAGCAGGGAGGCTTCCAGAGTTCACCAATTTTATATTGGGTTCGAGGGCTGTTCATGACTCCCATTGCACTGAATGGAACAACAAGAACAACAAGCCCCACCCTCAGACATTCCTTCCCTTTAAACCAATGCACAGGACCTGTTACACTGCACCTTTGGAGCCTGTGATGCTATTTGTTTATTTAGGGTGTTAGTCTTGGCTCAGTGGTAGTGTTCTCGCCTCCAAGACAGAAGGCAGAAGGTTGTGGAGACGAGCACATAATCCAGGCTGACAGTCCCAGTGCAGTTCTGAGGACGTGCTGCACTGTCGCAGGTGCCGTCTTTTGAATGAAAGATTAATATGTAACATGTCTGCCCTCTCAGGCGGACATAAAAGATCTCCTGGCATAATTTTGAAGAAGAGCAGGGGAGATCTCCATGGTGTCCTGGCTGACACTTATTCCTCAACCAATATCATTAAATACCTGGTCTTTTATCACATTAGTGTTTGCAGGGGCTTGCTGTGACAAATTAGCAGCCATGTTTCCTACAGCACTGACTACACTTCAAAAGTAGTTAATTGGCTGGAAAGCACTTGGAGACGTCCTGAGGTCATGAAAGGTTTGACACTGATACGGATACAGTGCTGGATACTCCTGGGAATTTGACACCGATAGGGATACAGTGCTGGATACTCCTGGGAGTTTGACACCGATAGGGATACAGTGCTGGATACTCCTGGGAATTTGACACTGATAGGGATACAGTGCTGGATACCCCTGGGAATTTGACGCTGATAGGGATACAGTGCTGGATACTCCTGGGAATTTGACACCGATAGGGATACAGTGCTGGATACACCTGGGAATTTGACACTGATAGGGATACAGTGCTGGATACCCCTGGGGGTTTGACACTGATAGGGATACAGTGCTGGATACACCTGGGAATTTGACACCGATAGGGATACAGTGCTGGATATTCCTGGGAGTTTGACACCGATAGGGATACAGTGCTGGATACTCCTGGGAGTTTGACACCGATAGGGATACAGTGCTGGATATTCCTGGGAGTTTGACACCGATAGGGATACAGTGCTGGATACTCCTGGGAGTTTGACACCGATAGGGATACAGTGCTGGATATTCCTGGGAGTTTGACACCGATAGGGATACAGTGCTGGATACTCCTGGGAGTTTGACACCGATAGGGATACAGTGCTGGATACACCTGGGAATTTGACACTGATAGGGATACAGTGCTGGATACTCCTGGGAGTTTGACACCGATAGGGATACAGTGCTGGATACACCTGGGAATTTGACACTGATAGGGATACAGTGCTGGATACCCCTGGGGGTTTGACACTGATAGGGATACAGTGCTGGATACACCTGGGAATTTGACACCGATAGGGATACAGTGCTGGATATTCCTGGGAGTTTGACACCGATAGGGATACAGTGCTGGATACTCCTGGGAGTTTGACACCGATAGGGATACAGTGCTGGATATTCCTGGGAGTTTGACACCGATAGGGATACAGTGCTGGATACTCCTGGGAGTTTGACACCGATAGGGATACAGTGCTGGATATTCCTGGGAGTTTGACACCGATAGGGATACAGTGCTGGATACTCCTGGGAGTTTGACACCGATAGGGATACAGTGCTGGATACACCTGGGAATTTGACACTGATAGGGATACAGTGCTGGATACTCCTGGGAGTTTGACACCGATAGGGATACAGTGCTGGATACACCTGGGAATTTGACACTGATAGGGATACAGTGCTGGATACACCTGGGAATTTGACACTGATAGGGATACAGTGCTGGATACCCCTGGGGGTTTGACACTGATAGGGATACAGTGCTGGATACACCTGGGAATTTGACACCGATAGGGATACAGTGCTGGATACTCCTGGGAGTTTGACACCGATAGGGATACAGTGCTGGATACACCTGGGAATTTGACACTGATAGGGATACAGTGCTGGATACCCCTGGGAATTTGACACTGATAGGGATACAGTGCTGGATACTCCTGGGAGTTTGACACCGATAGGGATACAGTGCTGGATACTCCTGGGAGTTTGACACCGATAGGGATACAGTGCTGGATACACCTGGGAATTTGACACTGATAGGGATACAGTGCTGGATACCCCTGGGAATTTGACACCGATAGGGATACAGTGCTGGATACTCCTGGGAATTTGACACTGATAGGGATACAGTGCTGGATACTCCTGGGGGTTTGACACCGATAGGGATACAGTGCTGGATACACCTGGGAATTTGACACTGATAGGGATACAGTGCTGGATACCCCTGGGAATTTGACACCGATAGGGATACAGTGCTGGATACTCCTGGGAATTTGACACTGATAGGGATACAGTGCTGGATACTCCTTGGAGTTTGACACCGATAGGGATACAGTGCTGGATACCCCTGGGAATTTGACACTGATAGGGATACAGTGCTGGATACTCCTGGGAGTTTGACACCGATAGGGATACAGTGCTGGATACTCCTGGGAGTTTGACACCGATAGGGATACAGTGCTGGATACTCCTGGGAGTTTGACACCGATAGGGATACAGTGCTGGATACTCCTGGGAATTTGACACCGATAGGGATACAGTGCTGGATATTCCTGGGAGTTTGACACCGATAGGGATACAGTGCTGGATACTCCTGGGAATTTGACACCGATAGGGATACAGTGCTGGATACACCTGGGAATTTGACACTGATAGGGATACAGTGCTGGATACACCTGGGAATTTGACACTGATAGGGATACAGTGCTGGATACACCTGGGAATTTGACACTGATAGGGATACAGTGCTGGATACACCTGGGAATTTGACACTGATAGGGATACAGTGCTGGATACTCCTGGGAGTTTGACACCGATAGGGATACAGTGCTGGATACTCCTGGGAGTTTGACACCGATAGGGATACAGTGCTGGATACACCTGGGAATTTGACACTGATTGGGATACAGTGCTGGATACTCCTGGGAGTTTGACACCGATAGGGATACAGTGCTGGATACACCTGGGAATTTGACACTGATAGGGATACAGTGCTGGATACACCTGGGAATTTGACACTGATAGGGATACAGTGCTGGATACCCCTGGGAATTTGACACCGATAGGGATACAGTGCTGGATACTCCTGGGAATTTGACACTTATAGGGATACAGTGCTGGATACTCCTGGGAATTTGACACCGATAGGGATACAGTGCTGGATACTCCTGGGAGTTTGACACTGATAGGGATACAGTGCTGGATACTCCTGGGAATTTGACACTTATAGGGATACAGTGCTGGATACTCCTGGGAATGTGACACTTATAGGGATACAGTGCTGGATACTCCTGGGAATTTGACACCGATAGGGATACAGTGCTGGATACTCCTGGGAGTTTGACACTGATAGGGATACAGTGCTGGATACTCCTGGGAATTTGACACCGATAGGGATACAGTGCTGGATACTCCTCGGAGTTTGACACCGATAGGGATACAGTGCTGGATACCCCTGGGAGTTTGACTGATAGGGATACAGTGCTGGATACCCCTGGGAATTTGACACCGATAGGGATACAGTGCTGGATACCCCTGGGAATTTGACACTGATAGGGATACAGTGCTGGATACTCCTGGGAGTTTGACACCGATAGGGATACAGTGCTGGATACCCCTGGGAATTTGACACTGATTGGGATACAGTGCTGGATACTCCTGGGAGTTTGACACCGATAGGGATACAGTGCTGGATACACCTGGGAATTTGACACTGATAGGGATACAGTGCTGGATACACCTGGGAATTTGACACTGATAGGGATACAGTGCTGGATACTCCTGGGGGTTTGACACCGATAGGGATACAGTGCTGGATACACCTGGGAATTTGACACTGATAGGGATACAGTGCTGGATACCCCTGGGAATTTGACACTGATAGGGATACAGTGCTGGATACTCCTGGGAGTTTGACACCGATAGGGATACAGTGCTGGATACTCCTGGGAGTTTGACACCGATAGGGATACAGTGCTGGATACACCTGGGAATTTGACACTGATAGGGATACAGTGCTGGATACCCCTGGGAATTTGACACCGATAGGGATACAGTGCTGGATACTCCTGGGAATTTGACACTGATAGGGATACAGTGCTGGATACTCCTGGGGGTTTGACACCGATAGGGATACAGTGCTGGATACACCTGGGAATTTGACACTGATAGGGATACAGTGCTGGATACCCCTGGGAATTTGACACCGATAGGGATACAGTGCTGGATACTCCTGGGAATTTGACACTGATAGGGATACAGTGCTGGATACTCCTTGGAGTTTGACACCGATAGGGATACAGTGCTGGATACCCCTGGGAATTTGACACTGATAGGGATACAGTGCTGGATACTCCTGGGAGTTTGACACCGATAGGGATACAGTGCTGGATACTCCTGGGAGTTTGACACCGATAGGGATACAGTGCTGGATACTCCTGGGAGTTTGACACCGATAGGGATACAGTGCTGGATACTCCTGGGAATTTGACACCGATAGGGATACAGTGCTGGATATTCCTGGGAGTTTGACACCGATAGGGATACAGTGCTGGATACTCCTGGGAATTTGACACCGATAGGGATACAGTGCTGGATACACCTGGGAATTTGACACTGATAGGGATACAGTGCTGGATACACCTGGGAATTTGACACTGATAGGGATACAGTGCTGGATACACCTGGGAATTTGACACTGATAGGGATACAGTGCTGGATACACCTGGGAATTTGACACTGATAGGGATACAGTGCTGGATACTCCTGGGAGTTTGACACCGATAGGGATACAGTGCTGGATACTCCTGGGAGTTTGACACCGATAGGGATACAGTGCTGGATACACCTGGGAATTTGACACTGATTGGGATACAGTGCTGGATACTCCTGGGAGTTTGACACCGATAGGGATACAGTGCTGGATACACCTGGGAATTTGACACTGATAGGGATACAGTGCTGGATACACCTGGGAATTTGACACTGATAGGGATACAGTGCTGGATACCCCTGGGAATTTGACACCGATAGGGATACAGTGCTGGATACTCCTGGGAATTTGACACTTATAGGGATACAGTGCTGGATACTCCTGGGAATTTGACACCGATAGGGATACAGTGCTGGATACTCCTGGGAGTTTGACACTGATAGGGATACAGTGCTGGATACTCCTGGGAATTTGACACTTATAGGGATACAGTGCTGGATACTACTGGGAATGTGACACTTATAGGGATACAGTGCTGGATACTCCTGGGAATTTGACACCGATAGGGATACAGTGCTGGATACTCCTGGGAGTTTGACACTGATAGGGATACAGTGCTGGATACTCCTGGGAATTTGACACCGATAGGGATACAGTGCTGGATACTCCTCGGAGTTTGACACCGATAGGGATACAGTGCTGGATACCCCTGGGAGTTTGACACTGATAGGGATACAGTGCTGGATACCCCTGGGAATTTGACACCGATAGGGATACAGTGCTGGATACCCCTGGGAATTTGACACTGATTGGGATACAGTGCTGGATACTCCTGGGAGTTTGACACCGATAGGGATACAGTGCTGGATACACCTGGGAATTTGACACTGATTGGGATACAGTGCTGGATACTCCTGGGAGTTTGACACCGATAGGGATACAGTGCTGGATACACCTGGGAATTTGACACTGATAGGGATACAGTGCTGGATACACCTGGGAATTTGACACTGATAGGGATACAGTGCTGGATACTCCTGGGAGTTTGACACCGATAGGGATACAGTGCTGGATACACCTGGGAATTTGACACTGATAGGGATACAGTGCTGGATACACCTGGGAATTTGACACTGATAGGGATACAGTGCTGGATACCCCTGGGGGTTTGACACTGATAGGGATACAGTGCTGGATACACCTGGGAATTTGACACCGATAGGGATACAGTGCTGGATACTCCTGGGAGTTTGACACCGATAGGGATACAGTGCTGGATACACCTGGGAATTTGACACTGATAGGGATACAGTGCTGGATACCCCTGGGAATTTGACACTGATAGGGATACAGTGCTGGATACTCCTGGGAGTTTGACACCGATAGGGATACAGTGCTGGATACTCCTGGGAGTTTGACACCGATAGGGATACAGTGCTGGATACACCTGGGAATTTGACACTGATAGGGATACAGTGCTGGATACCCCTGGGAATTTGACACCGATAGGGATACAGTGCTGGATACTCCTGGGAATTTGACACTGATAGGGATACAGTGCTGGATACTCCTGGGGGTTTGACACCGATAGGGATACAGTGCTGGATACACCTGGGAATTTGACACTGATAGGGATACAGTGCTGGATACCCCTGGGAATTTGACACCGATAGGGATACAGTGCTGGATACTCCTGGGAATTTGACACTGATAGGGATACAGTGCTGGATACTCCTTGGAGTTTGACACCGATAGGGATACAGTGCTGGATACCCCTGGGAATTTGACACTGATAGGGATACAGTGCTGGATACTCCTGGGAGTTTGACACCGATAGGGATACAGTGCTGGATACTCCTGGGAGTTTGACACCGATAGGGATACAGTGCTGGATACTCCTGGGAGTTTGACACCGATAGGGATACAGTGCTGGATACTCCTGGGAATTTGACACTTATAGGGATACAGTGCTGGATACTCCTGGGAATTTGACACCGATAGGGATACAGTGCTGGATACTCCTGGGAGTTTGACACTGATAGGGATACAGTGCTGGATACTCCTGGGAATTTGACACTTATAGGGATACAGTGCTGGATACTCCTGGGAATGTGACACTTATAGGGATACAGTGCTGGATACTCCTGGGAATTTGACACCGATAGGGATACAGTGCTGGATACTCCTGGGAGTTTGACACTGATAGGGATACAGTGCTGGATACTCCTGGGAATTTGACACCGATAGGGATACAGTGCTGGATACTCCTCGGAGTTTGACACCGATAGGGATACAGTGCTGGATACCCCTGGGAGTTTGACTGATAGGGATACAGTGCTGGATACCCCTGGGAATTTGACACCGATAGGGATACAGTGCTGGATACCCCTGGGAATTTGACACTGATAGGGATACAGTGCTGGATACTCCTGGGAGTTTGACACCGATAGGGATACAGTGCTGGATACACCTGGGAATTTGACACTGATTGGGATACAGTGCTGGATACTCCTGGGAGTTTGACACCGATAGGGATACAGTGCTGGATACACCTGGGAATTTGACACTGATAGGGATACAGTGCTGGATACACCTGGGAATTTGACACTGATAGGGATACAGTGCTGGATACTCCTGGGGGTTTGACACCGATAGGGATACAGTGCTGGATACACCTGGGAATTTGACACTGATAGGGATACAGTGCTGGATACCCCTGGGAATTTGACACTGATAGGGATACAGTGCTGGATACTCCTGGGAGTTTGACACCGATAGGGATACAGTGCTGGATACTCCTGGGAGTTTGACACCGATAGGGATACAGTGCTGGATACACCTGGGAATTTGACACTGATAGGGATACAGTGCTGGATACCCCTGGGAATTTGACACCGATAGGGATACAGTGCTGGATACTCCTGGGAATTTGACACTGATAGGGATACAGTGCTGGATACTCCTGGGGGTTTGACACCGATAGGGATACAGTGCTGGATACACCTGGGAATTTGACACTGATAGGGATACAGTGCTGGATACCCCTGGGAATTTGACACCGATAGGGATACAGTGCTGGATACTCCTGGGAATTTGACACTGATAGGGATACAGTGCTGGATACTCCTTGGAGTTTGACACCGATAGGGATACAGTGCTGGATACCCCTGGGAATTTGACACTGATAGGGATACAGTGCTGGATACTCCTGGGAGTTTGACACCGATAGGGATACAGTGCTGGATACTCCTGGGAGTTTGACACCGATAGGGATACAGTGCTGGATACTCCTGGGAGTTTGACACCGATAGGGATACAGTGCTGGATACTCCTGGGAATTTGACACCGATAGGGATACAGTGCTGGATATTCCTGGGAGTTTGACACCGATAGGGATACAGTGCTGGATACTCCTGGGAATTTGACACCGATAGGGATACAGTGCTGGATACACCTGGGAATTTGACACTGATAGGGATACAGTGCTGGATACTCCTGGGAATTTGACACCGATAGGGATACAGTGCTGGATACTCCTCGGAGTTTGACACCGATAGGGATACAGTGCTGGATACCCCTGGGAGTTTGACACTGATAGGGATACAGTGCTGGATACCCCTGGGAATTTGACACCGATAGGGATACAGTGCTGGATACCCCTGGGAATTTGACACTGATTGGGATACAGTGCTGGATACTCCTGGGAGTTTGACACCGATAGGGATACAGTGCTGGATACACCTGGGAATTTGACACTGATTGGGATACAGTGCTGGATACTCCTGGGAGTTTGACACCGATAGGGATACAGTGCTGGATACACCTGGGAATTTGACACTGATAGGGATACAGTGCTGGATACACCTGGGAATTTGACACTGATAGGGATACAGTGCTGGATACTCCTGGGAGTTTGACACCGATAGGGATACAGTGCTGGATACACCTGGGAATTTGACACTGATAGGGATACAGTGCTGGATACACCTGGGAATTTGACACTGATAGGGATACAGTGCTGGATACCCCTGGGGGTTTGACACTGATAGGGATACAGTGCTGGATACACCTGGGAATTTGACACCGATAGGGATACAGTGCTGGATACTCCTGGGAGTTTGACACCGATAGGGATACAGTGCTGGATACACCTGGGAATTTGACACTGATAGGGATACAGTGCTGGATACCCCTGGGAATTTGACACTGATAGGGATACAGTGCTGGATACTCCTGGGAGTTTGACACCGATAGGGATACAGTGCTGGATACTCCTGGGAGTTTGACACCGATAGGGATACAGTGCTGGATACACCTGGGAATTTGACACTGATAGGGATACAGTGCTGGATACCCCTGGGAATTTGACACCGATAGGGATACAGTGCTGGATACTCCTGGGAATTTGACACTGATAGGGATACAGTGCTGGATACTCCTGGGGGTTTGACACCGATAGGGATACAGTGCTGGATACACCTGGGAATTTGACACTGATAGGGATACAGTGCTGGATACCCCTGGGAATTTGACACCGATAGGGATACAGTGCTGGATACTCCTGGGAATTTGACACTGATAGGGATACAGTGCTGGATACTCCTTGGAGTTTGACACCGATAGGGATACAGTGCTGGATACCCCTGGGAATTTGACACTGATAGGGATACAGTGCTGGATACTCCTGGGAGTTTGACACCGATAGGGATACAGTGCTGGATACTCCTGGGAGTTTGACACCGATAGGGATACAGTGCTGGATACTCCTGGGAGTTTGACACCGATAGGGATACAGTGCTGGATACTCCTGGGAATTTGACACTTATAGGGATACAGTGCTGGATACTCCTGGGAATTTGACACCGATAGGGATACAGTGCTGGATACTCCTGGGAGTTTGACACTGATAGGGATACAGTGCTGGATACTCCTGGGAATTTGACACTTATAGGGATACAGTGCTGGATACTCCTGGGAATGTGACACTTATAGGGATACAGTGCTGGATACTCCTGGGAATTTGACACCGATAGGGATACAGTGCTGGATACTCCTGGGAGTTTGACACTGATAGGGATACAGTGCTGGATACTCCTGGGAATTTGACACCGATAGGGATACAGTGCTGGATACTCCTCGGAGTTTGACACCGATAGGGATACAGTGCTGGATACCCCTGGGAGTTTGACTGATAGGGATACAGTGCTGGATACCCCTGGGAATTTGACACCGATAGGGATACAGTGCTGGATACCCCTGGGAATTTGACACTGATAGGGATACAGTGCTGGATACTCCTGGGAGTTTGACACCGATAGGGATACAGTGCTGGATACACCTGGGAATTTGACACTGATTGGGATACAGTGCTGGATACTCCTGGGAGTTTGACACCGATAGGGATACAGTGCTGGATACACCTGGGAATTTGACACTGATAGGGATACAGTGCTGGATACACCTGGGAATTTGACACTGATAGGGATACAGTGCTGGATACTCCTGGGGGTTTGACACCGATAGGGATACAGTGCTGGATACACCTGGGAATTTGACACTGATAGGGATACAGTGCTGGATACCCCTGGGAATTTGACACTGATAGGGATACAGTGCTGGATACTCCTGGGAGTTTGACACCGATAGGGATACAGTGCTGGATACTCCTGGGAGTTTGACACCGATAGGGATACAGTGCTGGATACACCTGGGAATTTGACACTGATAGGGATACAGTGCTGGATACCCCTGGGAATTTGACACCGATAGGGATACAGTGCTGGATACTCCTGGGAATTTGACACTGATAGGGATACAGTGCTGGATACTCCTGGGGGTTTGACACCGATAGGGATACAGTGCTGGATACACCTGGGAATTTGACACTGATAGGGATACAGTGCTGGATACCCCTGGGAATTTGACACCGATAGGGATACAGTGCTGGATACTCCTGGGAATTTGACACTGATAGGGATACAGTGCTGGATACTCCTTGGAGTTTGACACCGATAGGGATACAGTGCTGGATACCCCTGGGAATTTGACACTGATAGGGATACAGTGCTGGATACTCCTGGGAGTTTGACACCGATAGGGATACAGTGCTGGATACTCCTGGGAGTTTGACACCGATAGGGATACAGTGCTGGATACTCCTGGGAGTTTGACACCGATAGGGATACAGTGCTGGATACTCCTGGGAATTTGACACCGATAGGGATACAGTGCTGGATATTCCTGGGAGTTTGACACCGATAGGGATACAGTGCTGGATACTCCTGGGAATTTGACACCGATAGGGATACAGTGCTGGATACACCTGGGAATTTGACACTGATAGGGATACAGTGCTGGATACACCTGGGAATTTGACACTGATAGGGATACAGTGCTGGATACACCTGGGAATTTGACACTGATAGGGATACAGTGCTGGATACACCTGGGAATTTGACACTGATAGGGATACAGTGCTGGATACTCCTGGGAGTTTGACACCGATAGGGATACAGTGCTGGATACTCCTGGGAGTTTGACACCGATAGGGATACAGTGCTGGATACACCTGGGAATTTGACACTGATTGGGATACAGTGCTGGATACTCCTGGGAGTTTGACACCGATAGGGATACAGTGCTGGATACACCTGGGAATTTGACACTGATAGGGATACAGTGCTGGATACACCTGGGAATTTGACACTGATAGGGATACAGTGCTGGATACCCCTGGGAATTTGACACCGATAGGGATACAGTGCTGGATACTCCTGGGAATTTGACACTTATAGGGATACAGTGCTGGATACTCCTGGGAATTTGACACCGATAGGGATACAGTGCTGGATACTCCTGGGAGTTTGACACTGATAGGGATACAGTGCTGGATACTCCTGGGAATTTGACACTTATAGGGATACAGTGCTGGATACTACTGGGAATGTGACACTTATAGGGATACAGTGCTGGATACTCCTGGGAATTTGACACCGATAGGGATACAGTGCTGGATACTCCTGGGAGTTTGACACTGATAGGGATACAGTGCTGGATACTCCTGGGAATTTGACACCGATAGGGATACAGTGCTGGATACTCCTCGGAGTTTGACACCGATAGGGATACAGTGCTGGATACCCCTGGGAGTTTGACACTGATAGGGATACAGTGCTGGATACCCCTGGGAATTTGACACCGATAGGGATACAGTGCTGGATACCCCTGGGAATTTGACACTGATTGGGATACAGTGCTGGATACTCCTGGGAGTTTGACACCGATAGGGATACAGTGCTGGATACACCTGGGAATTTGACACTGATTGGGATACAGTGCTGGATACTCCTGGGAGTTTGACACCGATAGGGATACAGTGCTGGATACACCTGGGAATTTGACACTGATAGGGATACAGTGCTGGATACACCTGGGAATTTGACACTGATAGGGATACAGTGCTGGATACTCCTGGGAATTTGACACTGATAGGGATACAGTGCTGGATACACCTGGGAATTTGACACTGATAGGGATACAGTGCTGGATACACCTGGGAATTTGACACTGATAGGGATACAGTGCTGGATACTCCTTGGAGTTTGACACCGATAGGGATACAGTGCTGGATACTCCTGGGAATTTGACACCGATAGGGATACAGTGCTGGATACTCCTGGGAATTTGACACCGATAGGGATACAGTGCTGGATACTCCTGGGAGTTTGACACTGATAGGGATACAGTGCTGGATACTCCTGGGAGTTTGACACCGATAGGGATACAGTGCTGGATACTCCTGGGAGTTTGACACCGATAGGGATACAGTGCTGGATACTCCTGGGAGTTTGACACCGATAGGGATACAGTGCTGGATACTCCTGGGAGTTTGACACCGATAGGGATACAGTGCTGGATACACCTGGGAATTTGACACTGATAGGGATACAGTGCTGGATACCCCTGGGAATTTGACACCGATAGGGATACAGTGCTGGATACCCCTGGGAATTTGACACCGATAGGGATACAGTGCTGGATACTCCTGGGAGTTTGACACCGATAGGGATACAGTGCTGGATACTCCTGGGAGTTTGACACCGATAGGGATACAGTGCTGGATACACCTGGGAGTTTGACACCGATAGGGATACAGTGCTGGATACTCCTGGGAGTTTGACACCGATAGGGATACAGTGCTGGATACACCTGGGAATTTGACACTGATAGGGATACAGTGCTGGATACCCCTGGGAATTTGACACCGATAGGGATACAGTGCTGGATACTCCTGGGAGTTTGACACCGATAGGGATACAGTGCTGGATACACCTGGGAATTTGACACTAATAGGGATACAGTGCTGGATACACCTGGGAATTTGACACTGATAGGGATACAGTGCTGGATACCCCTGGGAATTTGACACCGATAGGGATACAGTGCTGGATACACCTGGGAGTTTGACACCGATAGGGATACAGTGCTGGATACTCCTGGGAGTTTGACACCGATAGGGATACAGTGCTGGATACACCTGGGAATTTGACACTGATAGGGATACAGTGCTGGATACCCCTGGGAATTTGACACCGATAGGGATACAGTGCTGGATACTCCTGGGAGTTTGACACTAATAGGGATACAGTGCTGGATACACCTGGGAATTTGACACTGATAGGGATACAGTGCTGGATACACCTGGGAATTTGACACTAATAGGGATACAGTGCTGGATACACCTGGGAATTTGACACTGATTGGGATACAGTGCTGGATACTCCTGGGAGTTTGACACCGATAGGGATACAGTGCTGGATACACCTGGGAATTTGACACTGATAGGGATACAGTGCTGGATACCCCTGGGAATTTGACACCGATAGGGATACAGTGCTGGATACTCCTGGGAGTTTGACACTAATAGGGATACAGTGCTGGATACACCTGGGAATTTGACACTGATAGGGATACAGTGCTGGATACACCTGGGAATTTGACACTGATAGGGATACAGTGCTGGATACACCTGGGAATTTGACACCGATAGGGATACAGTGCTGGATACACCTGGGAATTTGACACTAATAGGGATACAGTGCTGGATACACCTGGGAATTTGACACTGATAGGGATACAGTGCTGGATACCCCTGGGAATTTGACACCGATAGGGATACAGTGCTGGATACACCTGGGAGTTTGACACCGATAGGGATACAGTGCTGGATACTCCTGGGAGTTTGACACCGATAGGGATACAGTGCTGGATACACCTGGGAATTTGACACTGATAGGGATACAGTGCTGGATACCCCTGGGAATTTGACACCGATAGGGATACAGTGCTGGATACTCCTGGGAGTTTGACACCGATAGGGATACAGTGCTGGATACACCTGGGAATTTGACACTAATAGGGATACAGTGCTGGATACACCTGGGAATTTGACACTGATAGGGATACAGTGCTGGATACCCCTGGGAATTTGACACCGATAGGGATACAGTGCTGGATACCCCTGGGAATTTGACACCGATAGGGATACAGTGCTGGATACACCTGGGAATTTGACACCGATAGGGATACAGTGCTGGATACCCCTGGGAATTTGACACTGATAGGGATACAGTGCTGGATACCCCTGGGAATTTGACACTGATAGGGATACAGTGCTGGATACACCTGGGAATTTGACACTGATTGGGATACAGTGCTGGATACTCCTGGGAGTTTGACACCGATAGGGATACAGTGCTGGATACTCCTGGGAGTTTGACACCGATAGGGATACAGTGCTGGATACTCCTGGGAGTTTGACACCGATAGGGATACAGTGCTGGATACTCCTGGGAGTTTGACACCGATAGGGATACAGTGCTGGATACTCCTGGGAATTTGACACTGATAGGGATACAGTGCTGGATACTCCTGGGAGTTTGACACCGATAGGGATACAGTGCTGGATACTCCTGGGAGTTTGACACCGATAGGGATACAGTGCTGGATACTCCTGGGAGTTTGACACCGATAGGGATACAGTGCTGGATACTCCTGGGAATTTGACACTGATAGGGATACAGTGCTGGATACTCCTGGGAGTTTGACACCGATAGGGATACAGTGCTGGATACTCCTGGGAATTTGACACTGATAGGGATACAGTGCTGGATACACCTGGGAGTTTGACACCGATAGGGATACAGTGCTGGATACACCTGGGAGTTTGACACCGATAGGGATACAGTGCTGGATACACCTGGGAATTTGACACTGATAGGGATACAGTGCTGGATACACCTGGGAATTTGACACTGATAGGGATACAGTGCTGGATACACCTGGGAGTTTGACACTGATAGGGATACAGTGCTGGATACACCTGGGAATTTGACACTGATAGGGATACAGTGCTGGATACACCTGGGAATTTGACACTGATAGGGATACAGTGCTGGATACACCTGGGAATTTGACACTGATAGGGATACAGTGCTGGATACCCCTGGGAGTTTGACACCGATAGGGATACAGTGCTGGATACACCTGGGAATTTGACACTGATAGGGATACAGTGCTGGATACACCTGGGAATTTGACACTGATAGGGATACAGTGCTGGATACACCTGGGAGTTTGACACCGATAGGGATACAGTGCTGGATACACCTGGGAATTTGACACCGATAGGGATACAGTGCTGGATACTCCTGGGAATTTGACACCGATAGGGATACAGTGCTGGATACTCCTGGGAGTTTGACACTGATAGGGATACAGTGCTGGATACTCCTGGGAATTTGACACCGATAGGGATACAGTGCTGGATACACCTGGGAGTTTGACACCGATAGGGATACAGTGCTGGATACACCTGGGAATTTGACACTGATAGGGATACAGTGCTGGATACACCTGGGAGTTTGACACCGATAGGGATACAGTGCTGGATACACCTGGGAATTTGACACCGATAGGGATACAGTGCTGGATACACCTGGGAATTTGACACTGATAGGGATACAGTGCTGGATACTCCTGGGAGTTTGACACTGATAGGGATACAGTGCTGGATACACCTGGGAATTTGACACTGATAGGGATACAGTGCTGGATACTCCTGGGAGTTTGACACTGATAGGGATACAGTGCTGGATACTCCTGGGAATTTGACACCGATAGGGATACAGTGCTGGATACACCTGGGAGTTTGACACCGATAGGGATACAGTGCTGGATACACCTGGGAATTTGACACTGATAGGGATACAGTGCTGGATACACCTGGGAGTTTGACACCGATAGGGATACAGTGCTGGATACACCTGGGAATTTGACACCGATAGGGATACAGTGCTGGATACTCCTGGGAATTTGACACCGATAGGGATACAGTGCTGGATACTCCTGGGAATTTGACACCGATAGGGATACAGTGCTGGATACTCCTGGGAATTTGACACTGATAGGGATACAGTGCTGGATACACCTGGGAATTTGACACCGATAGGGATACAGTGCTGGATACTCCTGGGAGTTTGACACCGATAGGGATACAGTGCTGGATACTCCTGGGAATTTGACACCGATAGGGATACAGTGCTGGATACTCCTGGGAATTTGACACCGATAGGGATACAGTGCTGGATACACCTGGGAATTTGACACCGATAGGGATACAGTGCTGGATACTCCTGGGAATTTGACACCGATAGGGATACAGTGCTGGATACTCCTGGGAGTTTGACACCGATAGGGATACAGTGCTGGATACTCCTGGGAATTTGACACCGATAGGGATACAGTGCTGGATACTCCTGGGAATTTGACACCGATAGGGATACAGTGCTGGATACTCCTGGGAATTTGACACTGATAGGGATACAGTGCTGGATACACCTGGGAATTTGACACCGATAGGGATACAGTGCTGGATACACCTGGGAATTTGACACTGATAGGGATACAGTGCTGGATACTCCTGGGAATTTGACACCGATAGGGATACAGTGCTGGATACTCCTGGGAATTTGACACCGATAGGGATACAGTGCTGGATACACCTGGGAATTTGACACCGATAGGGATACAGTGCTGGATACTCCTGGGAATTTGACACCGATAGGGATACAGTGCTGGATACTCCTGGGAGTTTGACACCGATAGGGATACAGTGCTGGATACTCCTGGGAATTTGACACCGATAGGGATACAGTGCTGGATACTCCTGGGAGTTTGACACCGATAGGGATACAGTGCTGGATACTCCTGGGAATTTGACACTGATAGGGATACAGTGCTGGATAGTCCTGGGAATTTGACACCGATAGGGATACAGTGCTGGATACTCCTGGGAATTTGACACTGATAGGGATACAGTGCTGGATACTCCTGGGAATTTGACACTGATAGGGATACAGTGCTGGATACTCCTGGGAATTTGACACTGATAGGGATACAGTGCTGGATACTCCTGGGAATTTGACACTGATAGGGATACAGTGCTGGATACTCCTGGGAATTTGACACCGATAGGGATACAGTGCTGGATACTCCTGGGAATTTGACACCGATAGGGATACAGTGCTGGATACTCCTGGGAGTTTGACACCGATAGGGATACAGTGCTGGATACACCTGGGAGTTTGACACTGATAGGGATACAGTGCTGGATACTCCTGGGAATTTGACACTGATAGGGATACAGTGCTGGATAGTCCTGGGAATTTGACACCGATAGGGATACAGTGCTGGATACTCCTGGGAATTTGACACTGATAGGGATACAGTGCTGGATACTCCTGGGAATTTGACACCGATAGGGATACAGTGCTGGATACTCCTGGGAATTTGACACCGATAGGGATACAGTGCTGGATACACCTGGGAATTTGACACCGATAGGGATACAGTGCTGGATAGTCCTGGGAATTTGACACCGATAGGGATACAGTGCTGGATACTCCTGGGAATTTGACACTGATAGGGATACAGTGCTGGATACTCCTGGGAATTTGACACTGATTGGGATACAGTGCTGGATACACCTGGGAATTTGACACCGATAGGGATACAGTGCTGGATACACCTGGGAATTTGACACTGATAGGGATACAGTGCTGGATTCTCCTGGGAGTTTGACACCGATAGGGATACAGTGCTGGATACACCTGGGAATTTGACACTGATAGGGATACAGTGCTGGATACTCCTTGGAGTTTGACACCGATAGGGATACAGTGCTGGATACTCCTGGGAATTTGACACCGATAGGGATACAGTGCTGGATACTCCTGGGAATTTGACACCGATAGGGATACAGTGCTGGATACACCTGGGAATTTGACACTGATAGGGATACAGTGCTGGATACTCCTGGGAATTTGACACCGATAGGGATACAGTGCTGGATACTCCTGGGAATTTGACACCGATAGGGATACAGTGCTGGATACTCCTGGGAGTTTGACACTGATAGGGATACAGTGCTGGATAGTCCTGGGAATTTGACACCGATAGGGATACAGTGCTGGATACTCCTGGGAATTTGACACTGATAGGGATACAGTGCTGGATACTCCTGGGAATTTGACACTGATTGGGATACAGTGCTGGATACACCTGGGAGTTTGACACCGATAGGGATACAGTGCTGGATACACCTGGGAGTTTGACACTGATAGGGATACAGTACTGGATACTCCTGGGAATTTGACACCGATAGGGATACAGTGCTGGATACTCCTGGGAGTTTGACACCGATAGGGATACAGTGCTGGATACTCCTGGGAATTTGACACCGATAGGGATACAGTGCTGGATACTCCTGGGAATTTGACACCGATAGGGATACAGTGCTGGATACTCCTGGGAATTTGACACCGATAGGGATACAGTGCTGGATACTCCTCGGAGTTTGACACCGATAGGGATACAGTGCTGGATACACCTGGGAATTTGACACTGATAGGGATACAGTGCTGGATACTCCTTGGAGTTTGACACCGATAGGGATACAGTGCTGGATACTCCTGGGAATTTGACACCGATAGGGATACAGTGCTGGATACTCCTGGGAATTTGACACCGATAGGGATACAGTGCTGGATACTCCTGGGAATTTGACACCGATAGGGATACAGTGCTGGATACACCTGGGAGTTTGACACCGATAGTGATACAGTGCTGGATACTCCTGGGAGTTTGACACTGATAGGGATACAGTGCTGGATACACCTGGGAGTTTGACACCGATAGGGATACAGTGCTGGATACTCCTGGGAGTTTGACACTGATAGGGATACAGTGCTGGATACTCCTGGGAGTTTGACACTGATAGGGATACAGATCTGTGCTGGGACCCCTGCTGTTTCTACTGTACACTAATGATTTAGACGTGAATATAGGAGGTATGATCAGTAAGTTCTCAGATGACACGAAAATTGGTGGTGTCGTATATAGTGACGAGGAAAGCCTTAGATTACAGGACGATATAGATGGGCTGGTAAGATGGGCAGAGCAGTGGCAAATGGAATTTAATCCTGAGAAGTGTGAGGTGATGCATTTTGGGAGGTCATAGCATGCAAGTCTACGGGCCAAATGCTTGAAAATGGGATTAGAATAGATAGGTGCTTGATGGTCAGCACGGACATGATGGGCCGAAGGGCCTGTTTCTGTGCTGTATAACTCTATGACTCTAAATTGACTGTCTGTAAAACACTTAAGGACATTTTGAGGTCACAAAAGGCTGAGAGAGAGAGAGAGCTTCAGCCCATAGAGCATTAAACTTAATGCACAGAGCATTCGCAATAAAGTGGATGAATTAATCGCACAAATAGATGTAAACGGGTATGATATAGTCAGGATTATGGAGACATGACTGCAGGGTGACCAGGGATGGGAAATGAACATCCAGGCGTATTCAGTATTTAGGAAGGACAGACAAAAGGCAAAGGGCGGTGGGGTTGCATTGCTGGTTAAAGAAGAAATTAATGCAATAGTGAGGAAGGATATTAGCTCTGACGATGTGGAATCTGTATGGGTAGAAACACTAACCAGCAAAACAAGTTAGTGGGGGTTGTATATAGACCCCCAAACTGTAGTGGTGATGTTAGGAATGGCATTAAACAGGAAATTAGAGATGCATGTAATAAAGGAACATCTGTAATTATGGGTGACTTTACTCTGCATCTAGATTGGGCAAATCAAATTAGTCACAATACCATAGAGGAGGAATTCTTGGAGTGTATACAGGATGGTTTCCTGCACCAATACGTTCAGGAACCAACTAGAGAACAGGCCAGCCTAGACTGGGTATTGTGTAATGAGAGAGGAATAATTGACAAACTAGTGGTGCGAGACCCTTTGGGGATGAGTGACCATAATATAATAGAATTCTTCATCAAATTGGAGAGTGACGTAGATGATTCTGAAACTAGGGTCCTGAATCTTTGTAAAGGAAACTATGAAGGTATGAGGCGCGAGTTGGCTATGACGGATTGGGAAACATTACTTAAAGGGATGACGGTGGATAGGCAATGGCAAACATTTAAAGAGCGCATGGATGAACTGCATAGAACATAGAACATAGAACATTCCAGCGCAGTACAGGCCCTTCGGCCCTCGATGTTGCGCCGACCTGTGAAACCATCTGACCTACACTATTCCATTTTCATCCATATGTCTATCCAATGACCACTTAAATGCCCTTAAAGTTGGCGAGTCTACTACTGTTGCAGGCAGGGCGTTCCACGCCCCTACTACTCTCTGAGTAAAGAAACTTCCTCTGACATCTGTCCTATATCTATCACCCCTCAACTGAAAGCTATGTCCCCTCGTGTTTGCCATCACCATCCGAGGAAAAATACTCTCACTATCCACCCTATCTAACCCTCTGATTATCTTATATGTCTCTATTAAGTCACCTCTCCTCCTCCTTCTCTCTAACGAAAACAACCTCAAGTCCCTCAGCCTTTCCTCGTAAGACCTTCCCTCCATACCAGGCAACATTCTAGTAAATCGCCTCTGCACCCTTTCCAAAGCTTCCACATCCTTCCTATAATGCGGTGACCAGAACTGCACGCAATACTCCAGGTGCGGCCGCACCAGAGTTTTGTACAGCTGCAGCATGATCTCGTGGCTCCGAAACTCGATCCCCCTACTAATAAAAGCTAACACACCATATGCCTTCTTAACAGCCCTATTAACCTGGGTGGCAACTTTCAGGGATTTATGTACCTGGACACCAAGATCTCTCTGCTCATCTACACTCCCAAGAATCTTCCCATTAGCCCAGTACTCTGCATTCCTGTTACTCCTTCCAAAGTGAATCACCTCACACTTTTCCGCATTAAACTCCATTTGCCATCTCTCAGCCCAGCTCTGCAGCCTATCTATGTCCCTCTGTAACCTACAACATCCTTCGGCACTATCCACAACTCCACCGACCTTCGTGTCATCCGCAAATTTACTAACCCACCCTTCTGCACCCTCATCCAGGTCATTTATAAAAATGACAAACAGCAGTGGCCCCAAAACAGATCCTTGCGGTACACCACTAGTAACTAAACTCCAGGATGAACATTTGCCATCAACCACCACCCTCTGTCTTCTTTTAGCTAGCCAATTTCTGATCCAAAGCACTAAATCACCTTCAATCCCATACTTCCGTATTTTCTGCAATAGCCTACCGTGGGGAACCTTATCAAACGCCTTACTGAAATCCATATACACCACATCCACTGCTTTACCCTCATCCACCTGTTTGGTCACCTTCTCAAAAAACTCAATAAGGTTTGTGAGGCACGACCTACCCTTCACAAAACCGTGCTGACTATCTCTAATGAACTTATTCTTTTCAAGATGATTATAAATCCTATCTCTTATAACCTTTTCCAACATTTTACCCACAACCGAAGTAAGGCTCACAGGTCTATAATTACCAGGGCTGTCTCTACTCCCCTTCTTGAACAAGGGGACAACATTTGCTATCCTCCAGTCTTCCGGCACTATTCCTGTCGACAATGACGACATAAAGATCAAGGACAAAGGCTCTGCAATCTCCTCCCTGGCTTCCCAGAGAATCCTAGGATAAATCCCATCTGGCCCAGGGGACTTATCTATTTTCACACTTTCCAAAATTGCTAACACCTCCTCCTTGTGAACCTCAATCCCATCTAGCCTAGTAGTCTGTATCTCAGTATTCTCCTCAACAACATTTTCTTTCTCTACTGTAAATACTGACGAAAAATATTCATTTAACGCTTCCCCTATCTCCTCTGATTCCACACACAACTTCCCACTACTATCCTTGATTGGCCCTAATCTAACTCTAGTCATTCTTTTATTCCTGATATACCTATAGAAAGCCTTAGGGTTTTCCTTGATCCTATCCGCCAATGACGTCTCGTGTCCTCTCCTCGCTCTTCTTCGCTCTCCCTTTAGATCCTTCCTGGCTAGCTTGTAACTCTCAAGCGCCCTAACTGAGCCTTCACGTCTCATCCTAACATAAGCCTTCTTCTTCCTCTTGACAAGCGCTTCAACTTCTTTAGTAAACCACGGCTCCCTCGCTCGACAACTTCCTCCCTGCCTGACAGGTACATACTTATCAAGGACACGCAGTAGCTGCTCCCTGAATAAGCTCCACATTTCGATTGTGCCCATCCCCTGCAGTTTCCTTCCCCATCCTACGCATCCTAAATCTTGCCTAATCGCATCATAATTTTCTTTCCCCCAGCTATAATTCTTGCCCTGCGGTATATACCTGTCCCTGCCCATCGCTAAGGTAAACCTAACCGAATTGTGATCACTATCACCAAAGTGCTCACCTACATCTAAATCGAACACCTGGTCGGGTTCATTACCCAGTACCAAATCCAATGTGGCATCGCCCCTGGTTGGCCTGTCCACATACTGTGTCAGAAAACCCTCCTGCACACACTGGACAAAAACTGACCCATCTAAAGTACTCGAACTATAGTATTTCCAGTCAATAATTGGAAAGTTAAAGTCCCCCATAACAACTACCCTGTTACTCTCGCTCCTGTCGAGAATCATCTTCGCTATCCTTTCCTCTACATCTCTGGAACTATTTGGAGGTCTAGAGAAGACTCCCAACAGGGTGACCTCACCTCTCCTGTTTCTAACCTCGGCCCATACTACCTCAGTAGACGAGTCCTCAAACGTCCTTTCTGCCGCCGTAATACTCTCCTTAATTATCAATGCCACACCCCCCCCCCCCCTCTTTTACCATCTTCTCTGTTCTTACTGAAACATCTAAATCCCGGAACCTGCAACATCCATTGCATCAATTGTTTATTCCTGTCTGGCGCAAAAGTAAAATGGGAAAGGTGGCCAAACCATGGCTTACAAGGGAAATTAGAGATAGCATTAGATCCAAGGAAGAGGCAGATAAATTTGCCAGAAAAAACAACAGACCTGAGGATTGGGAGCAGTTTAGAATTCAGCAAAGGAGGACCAAGGGATTGATTAAGGGGAAAATATAGTACAAGAGCAAGCTTGCGAGGAACATAAAAACTGACTAAAATTTCTATAGGTATGTGAAGAGAAAAAGATTGAAGACAAATGTAGGTCCCTTACAGTCAGAAACAGGAGAATTTATTATGGGGAACAAAGAAATGGCTGACCAACTAAATGTATACTTTGGTTCTGTCTTCATAAAGGAGGACACAAATATCATACCAGAAATGTTGGGGAACACAGGGCTTGGTGAGAGAGAGGAATTGAAGGAAATCAGTTTTAGTAGAGAAATGGTGTTGGGGAAATTGATGGGATTGAAGGCCGATAAATCCCCAGGATCTAATCCCAGAGTACTTAAGGAAGTGTCCCTAGAAATAGTGGATGCATTGGTGGTCATCTTCCAAGATTCTGTAGACTCTGGAACAGTTCCTACAGATTGGAGGGTAGCTAATGTAACCCCACTGTTTAAAAAGGGAAGTAGAGAGAAACCAGTCAGCCTGACGTTGGTAGTGGGGAAAATTCTAGAGTCCATTATCAAAGATTTTTTAGCAGAGCACTAAGAGAACAGTGGTAGAATCGGGCAGAGTCAGCATGGATTTACGAAAGGGAAATCATGCTTGACAAATCTATTAGAATTCATCGAGGATGTAACTAGTAGAGTTGATGAGGGGGAGCCAGTGGACGTGGTTTATTTGGACTTTCAGAAGGCTTTCAACAAAGTCCCACATAAGAGATTGGCATGTAATATTAAAGCGCATGGGATTGGGGGGTAGTGTATAGCGATGGATAGGAAATTGGTTGGCAGACAGGAAACAAAGAGTAGGGATAAATGGGTCTTTTTCCGAATGGCAGGCAGTGACTAGTGGGATACCGCAGGGATTGGTGCAAGGACCCCAGCTATTCACAATATACATTAATGATTTAGATGAGGGAACTAAATGTAATATCTCCAAATTTGCAGATGACACAAAACAATGTGGCAGGGTGAGTTGTGAGGAGGATGCAGAGAGGCTTCAGGGTGATTTGGACAAGTTGAGTGAGTGGGCTAATGCATGGCAGATGCAGTTTAATTCACTTTGGTAGCAAAAACAGGAAGGCAGATTATCTGAACAGCTATAAAGAGAGGGGAATATGCAATGAGACCTGGGTGTTCTCGTACGCCAGTCGCTGAAGGTAAGCATGCAGGTCCAACAGGCGGTAAAAAAGGCAAATGTTGGCCTTCATAGCAAGATGATTAGAGTACAGGAGCAGGGATGTCTTGCTGCAATTATACAGGGCCTTGGTGATGCCACACCTGGAATATTGTGTGCAGTTTTGGTCTCCTTATCTGAGGAAGGATGTTCTTGCTATAGAGGGAGTGCAGCAAAGCTTTACCAGACTGATTCCTGGGATGGCGGGACTGATATATGAGGAGAGATCGAGTTGGTTAGGATTATATTCGCTGGAGTTCAGGAGAGTGAGGAAGGGTCTTCTAGAAACCTATAAAATTCTAACAGGACTTGACAGGATAGATGCAGGAAGGATGTTCCTGATGGTGGGGGAGTCCAGAACTAGGGGTCATAGTCTAAGGATACAGGTAAACCTTTCAGGACTGAGATTGAGAGAAATTTCTTCACCCAGCGAGTGGTGAGCCTGTGGAATTCGCTGCGACAGAAAGCAGTTGAGGCCAAAACATTGAATGTTTTCAAGGAGTTAGATATAGCTCCTGGGTCTAAAGGGATCAAAGGGTCTGGGGCGAAAGCAGGAACAGGTTACTGAGTTGGATGATCAGCCATGATTATAATGAATGGCAGAGCAGGCTCGAAGGGCCGAATGGCCTACTCCTGCTCCTATTTTCTATGTTTCTATCAACACATTGAATAGGAAGAATCCAGTGGACAACCTGGTCTTAATTTTACATTTCAATTGATTTATTCTGCAAGACTTTCATCAACCCGTACATAGAGCTTGAAGCTGGAGCACAGGTGCCAGGTAAATTCCAGATACAGTCTTGTATTTTCGGCTTCCAGAGATCTGCTTGTGGCAACTGCTTGAAAATGTTATGACGCTGCATAATCTCATAAAAAGCCACAATCTGTTTACACCTTTATCACAAGCAGGACATTGACCCTGTTCCTTCCCCATTACTCTCTGGCTCTCCAATACACAATTGTGCTTCTAATCCAAATCAAGGCTTCAGGACAACCAAGCCTTGACCTTGCTGGAGATGTTAACATCGTGAGCTGTCTCTCCCTGCTCTAAATACACATTCTGTCCACTGGATTGTGTAAATAATAATCTTATAAATAATAATTTCAAGAGTAAAATGTAGCCAGTTCATCTTTTTACAATCACTATTTCTGATTTCAATTCCACATTTGTATTAATTAGTTGAATTTAAATTCCACCAGTTGCGATGGTGGGATTCGAACCCATGCCCCCAGGGCATTAGCATGGGCCTCTGGATTACTAGTTCAGTGACATTACCACTAGACCACCGTCTCCCTTTGTGTGAAGAGACAAAATTAGTTGTGATTAGTTTAATTTTTTAATTTAATTTTGAAGAAATATATACAAGTAATAAATCACTAAATAATGCAACACATTTCAAAATCTGCTCGAGGGGTTACATGAATAAATGTACAGCTAGCTCCAAATATGCCAGGATGTGGTTAGAGATCTAGCATACGTGAGAGAGGCACATGAAATTAAGATATTATGAAGTATCAGGTTGTTCTCAACACAAGTAGCTATCCACACACGATCTGGCAGCATCTTTGCTTCTGCTGGAACTGAAACACAGACTCTGGTTCTTGCACATACCCATTGATTCAGCAACACCTTCAAACACCAGATGCATTTTAATGTCCCACTACACTCCCAGCAGCATCGCTTCATTTATTACGAGTAAACTCTGAATATTTGTTTTTCAGATGCAATGTTTAAATTACAATAGGAAAACAAAACTCATCTCTGCAATGGTTAATGATTATCAAACGACCTTAACTCCAGAATTAACTCCACAGTATCTGCGACTCTATGAAGCTAATTAATATGCACTGCCTACTTTCACCATACATGCAGCAAGATTGAACGTAGTTCCTGGGATTTTCTAACTGTTCATTTTGCTTTCCCCTCCCTTGTAAATGGAGATAGCTGTTACCAATTCTAAAGTGATATCAGTGATTCACCCTCATATAAATGGGTGGTTAATGGTCGGCACAGACTCGGTGGGCCGAAGGGCCTGTTTCAGTGCTGTATCTCTAAATCTAAAATCTCATTCAGCTGAATAGGGGACACCTGATGCTTCAGGGTTGGTCTTGTGTGGTGGTTTCTGTCTGTCCACAAAAGGTAGGTGGGTCACTGGGGGCCATATGTCCCCCAGCTTTCCTGGAACTACTTTGACCAGAGGAAACTTTTATTTTTAGCAATGAGTTGTTGTGCCTGAAAGGGAAGTGGAAGCAGACTGAACAATAACTTTCAAAAGGGAATTTGATTAGTAATTGAAGGCAATTTTTTTTTTAAAAAACAGGGCTATATGGAAAGAGCAGAGGAGTGGGATTAATTGGATAGCTCTTTCAAAGAGCCAACACAGGCATGATGGGCTGAATGGCCTCCTTCTGTGCTGGGGATTTCAGAAAGGAATTTTTTTTCCTAAACTGATCTAAGGATTTTCTTTGTTTTATTTTTTCCTTTGCGCTGGTGATGGGATGGCTGTGTGGGGACGTTACACTAGGCCAGGATAAGATAGGCTCAATGGAGTACTTGTAAAATACCCTTTTGCAGTGGAACTGAATGATGCAGCTGTTTAGACAACCTGGCCTTTCCTCTCAGGGAGCTGGGTTTCATCTCCCCATGGCTGGATAAGCCCAATGTGAAATGTGTTTGGGCAGTTCCTAGTGGGCAGTCTTGTCCAATAGAAATCACTGACTAGCCTCACGTGACACTGTCTTAGCCACATGCACCAAATATAGTAGAAAATACCTCACACACAATAGAGGCAACATGTACTCCATGGGTGGATATTTACTAAACAAACATCTACTACCATTCAGTAACCAAGGAAGTAAAACACAATGATTTAAAAATGCTCACGCAATGCTCATCTTACCAACAAACACACAAAATGGTTAAAGTTCACATGCAAGTAAGTGAATTGCATCAAGATCACATGACTGAATGACTCTTTTAATTTATGAATCAGAAATACGATTAACCACATGTGGGTTGTGATCAACATGTTGCACAACTCTGATTAAAACACAGAACTGCAACGAATTCAACAATAATTGATAACTTTTACTCAGAGGAATCTCAGGGCAGCTGGTGTACGAAATAGAGCAAATTGTATTTATATAGCACCTTTAACATAGTAAAGCATCCCAAGACGCTTCACAGGAGTGTTATCAGACAGAATGACACCCAGCCATGTAAGGAGATATTCGGACATATAATAAAAAGCTTGGCCAAAAAGGTAGCTTTTAAGAGGCATCTTAAAGGAGGACAGAGAGGTGGAGGGGTTTAAGGAGAGAATTCCAGAGCTTGGGACCCGGGCAGCTGAAGGTACAGCCGCCAATGGTGGAGCGATTAAAAACCGTTGCGCAAGAGGCCAGGATTGGCGGAGTGCATAGATCTCGGAGGGTTCCAGGATTGGAGAAGATCACAAAGATAGGGGGGGGGGGGGCGAGGCCATGGAGGGAGTTGAGAACAAGGATGAGGATTTTAAAATCAAGGTGCTGTTTAACTGGGAGTCAATGAAAGTCAGTGAGCACAGGGGAGATGGGTGAACATGACTTGGTGCGAGTTAGGACACAGGCAGAATTATCGATGAAGCTTATGGAAGATGGGAGTCCAGCCAGGAGTGTATTGGAATAGTCAGGTTTAGATGTGACAAAAGCATAAAGGAGCAGCAAATTAGCTGAGGCAGGGACAGAGTTGGGTAATGTTACAGAGGTGGAAATGGGCAGTCTTAGTGATGGCACAGATATGTGGTCATCTCATCGGAGGTCAAATATGACACCATGGTTGCAAACAGTCTGGTTCAGCCTCACATTGTTGCCAGGGAGGGGGATGGATTCAGTTGCTAGGAAACAGAATTTGTGTTGGGGACCCATGGTAATGGCTTCAAACCTTCCCAATATTTGGTGGAGGAAATTTCTGTTCATCCAGTACTGGATATCAGACAAGCAGTGTGATAATTTAGAGACAGCCGAGGGATTGAGAGAGGTGGTGGTGAAGTAGAGCTGGGTGTTATCAGTGTACACGTGGAAACTGACACTGCGTTTTCAGATGATGTTGATGAGGGACAGCAGGTAGATGAGAAATAGGAGGGGCCTGAAGTATAGATCCTTGGGGACACCAACATCCTACTGATGTAATAGGAGCACCTTTCCAAGGGTGGGGCAGTGTTGAGAGAGTTTGACTCCCTGCAGACAACCTGGAGTGTTTGATGCACAAATTCAATTTCCACCACCAATATTCCTCAGTGTGAGGTGCACATAAGTAAATAAATACCTATTTCTACTCGAGCAGCCTATTCCCCATCTCCCTGACATCCTTGAAAACCTTTTAGCTGTACTTTTCCCACACTGAACTAAGCTCAGATGGTTTCGGCAGAGTCAGGATTAAGGTAGGAGCGTTTCAGTACCATTTTTAAATTAAGTTATGGATCATTTCAGTTTCTGAAGTGATTACATGTAATTCTGCAAATTTACTAAACCATTTTTTATCACATACATCATAATTTTACAATGAATTTCAGTACATTAGATATTTACATGGTGCAAATTATAAAGCAAACTTAGCACAGACGATTGAACAGTTAACGACTGAACAGCATCCACTATATTTTGCTTTTCAACAGTTAATGTTGTGTCCAAAGTAATTCTGACTCCAGATGTTTTGATAAAATTAAATAAAAGCCCCCTTCCACAGTTGGCAGTTGGACTGCTCAGTGCCGGGGACGTGGCCCCGGGCTCAGTGCCCCGATTTCTCCACTGTCGCTTATGCCATTGTTGGGATGACATGCCAAGGAGGACTCATTTGAACAATTTCTCTCCTTCAGTTCCTTGGCATTATTACACATCACTGAAAAACCATTTCACACCATCCCACTGTTCACACTGTGCTCAGATGACAAAGTCGTTTCAATTTGAAAAGAAAGAAAGTGACTTTTCTTGTGTTTTTTAGTCGTTGGGTTGGTGCTCCCTGGAAATACCTCCTCTCCAGTGGTAAAGTCAATTCCTTTCTTGGCTTTCCTCTTTGCATTCTTCTTTTCCCGTTTGTGAGCTGCAGCCATGTTAGTGATTACCTAAAAAGGCAAAACACAACTATTCAAAGGGCTCCAAGATTTAATTTTCCCTTTGGTATTTCCAACATAAAACTACCTTACAGTCAGAGGTGAAATACAATTTTTAAAAAGCCTTTAAAACTGATGTCAAAGTAAGATACAAGTTATGTGTCAAGGTTCAGCAGATAGTTAACATGTAGGTTTGGTGTACATACTTCGAATGCAGGCATGCTTTGTAGGCTATGCAGAGATCAATTTACTTACTGAATATTTGGGGAGCAGGGGAGAAAGGCTACATTATATCGGAGTTTCAGTCAGTCAGGTGTCTCAGACACACACAGAAAACCTTCAACACGTTTTAAAGTCTTCAAACCAAAGTCACTAGGAAATCTGCACACATTGTATTTGTTTTCTTCGAGAAGTGATGTATACATAGCTCTGCCAAACAGGAGGTCTTTCTTGTCTATTACTTCACATAGCCACCCTGCACAATCTCACAAGTTAACTGTTGAAGCGGCTATTTCACTGGAGTACAAGACTAGTAAGCCTCAAACTAGAGAGAAATTAGAAAAACGATTGCCCCACAGTGAAGTTGATGGATGGAAAACTTGCAGATTTGAACTGTGATTTTGTCTGAACACAATTTAACTCGTCCACGTTTCCACTCTGCTCACTAACCCTGCAAATGTCCACGACAGTTCCCTGGGTTGTACAACCACCAATGCTGGACTCAAAATTCAGGCTTTTTCCAAGGGTCCAACGCACAGGTCTATACCAACTGTTATCCACGATAAAATCTGGCAAACCTGCTATTCTGTGGCTCACAGAGGGGGGACTATCTGCTAAGCTTTTTCACACTTACCATTTCCTTAACTGCATTTTGCTGCTCGCTCACAGAATTGGTGAACTCGTCAATGCTTTCAGTTTTGATACCACAGGCTTCTGGTGATCTGTACTCGTGCGCAATTTCAAACTTTCCCTGAAAACACACAAATATTAACATTTAAAGAATATTTAATCTAGACTTGGTATTATTCAAACCTCTTGCTTAAATCTACTACAAATATAGAACATATTATAAAGTAACTCCAGCTCCGAACTGATTATTAGCCTATCAGTTGTTGGGAAATTATTAGAGTTTCTAATTAAGGATAGAATGACTGAAGACCTTGAAAATGTTCAGCTGATCAGAGAGCGCCAGCATGGATTTGTAAAGGGTAGGTCATGCCTATCAAATCTAACTGAACCTTCTGAAGAGGTGACTGAAGTCGCAGACAGGGTTACATCTATAAAGGTAGCACGGAGTTCAGCTCGGCTGAGTCCAGTGAGACAGAGTGCTTAACTCAGGAATTTGGGAAATGTGGGAATTTCAAGGGTTGATCTCTTTCTAAAATCTAGCATAACTCTCAACAAAGATATATTCCATTGAGAAAGAGGATTGTGAGAAGGATGCACCATCCGTGGCTAACGAAGGAAGTTAAGGATGGTATCAAATTGAATGAAAATGGGTACAATGCTGCAAAGATCAGTGGAAGGCCAGAAGACTGGGAAAATTTTAGAAACCAGCAGAGGATGACTTAAAAAAAAAGGAAGAAATTAGAGTATGAGAGCAAACTAGCAAGAAATATAAAAAGCAGACAGTAAAAGCTTCTACAAATATATAAAAAGGAAGAGTGTAACTAAAGTGAGTATTGGTCCCTTAGATGAGTTGACCGGGGAATTAATAATGGGAAACAAGAAGCTGAGACTTTGAACAAGTATTTTGTATCTGTCTTCACAGTAGAAAGTACAAAAAGCATCCCAAGAATAGTAGAAAATCAAGAGGCAAAAGGGAGGGAGAAACTTAAAAAAAATTACTATCACCAGAGAAAAAGTACAAGGAAAACTAATGGGACTAAATGCTGACAAGTCCCCCTGGACCTGATGACCTACATCCTAGGGTCTTAAAAGAAGTGGCTGCAGAGATAGTAGATGCATTGGCTGTAATCTTCCAAAATTCCCTAGATTCTGGAAAGGCCCCAGCGGATTGGAAAACCATAAACGTAAACCTCTATTCAAGAAAGGAGTAGATAAAAAGCAGGAAAGTATAGCCCAGTTAGCCTCACATCTGTCATTGCGAAAATGCTAGAATCCATTATTAAGGAAATAATAGCAGGACATTCCGAAAATCATAATACAATCAGGCAGAGTCAACATGGTTTTATGAAAGGGAAAGAGTGTTTGACAAATTTATTACAGTTCTTTGAGGATGTAACAAGAGGGTGGATAAAGGGGAACCAGTAGATGTCATGTATTTGGATTTCCAAAAGGCATTTGATAAGGTGCCACATAAAAGGTAAGAGCTCATGGTATTGGGGGTAATATATTAGCATGGATAGAGGATTGGCTAACTAACAGGAAACAGAGTTAATATAAATAGGGCATTTTCAGGTTGGCAAATTGTAGCCAGTGGAGTGCCACAGGGATCAGTACTGTGGCCTCAACTATTTACAATCTATATTAATGACTGGGATGAAGGGACCGAGTGTATTGTAGCCATTTGTGGATGATACAAAGATAGGTGGGAAAGCGAGTTGTGAGGAGGCCACAAGGTGTCTCCAAAGAGATATAGATAGGTTAAGTGAGTGGGAAAATTCTGGCAGATGAAGCATAATGAGAGAAAATGTGAGGTTATCCATTTTGGTGGGAAAAATTGAAAAACTGATTATTTACATGAAAAGAGACTGCAGAATGCTGCATTACAGAGGGATCTGGGGTGTCCTTGAATATGAATCACAAAGTTAGCATGCAGGTGCAGCACGTAATTAGGAAGACAAATGGAATGTTGACATTTATTGCAAGGGGGATGGAGTATAAAAGTAGGGAAGTCTTACTACAACTGTACAGGGAATTGGTGAGACCGCACCCGGAATACTGCGTACAGTTTTGGTCTCCTTGCTTAAGGAGGGATATACTTGCATTGGAAGCAGTTCAGAAAAGGTTCACCAGGCTGACTACTGGGATGAAGCGGTTGTCTTATGAGAAAATGTTGAGCAGGTTGGACTTATACTCATTGGAATTTAGAAGAACGCAAGGTGATCTTATTGAAACATACAAGATCCTGAGGGGGCTTGAAAGGGTAGATGCTGAGAGGATGATTCCCCTCGTGGGGGAATAGAGAACAAAGGGGCACAGTTTCAAAATAAGGAGCCTCCCTTTTAAGATGGAGAAGAGAAATTTCTTCTCTCAGAGGGTTGTTAATCTTTGGAATTCTCTTCCCCAGAGAGCAGTGGAGGCTGGGTCATTGAATATATTCAAGGCTGAGTTGGACAGATTTTTGACCTACAAGGGAGTCAAGGGTTATGAGGAGCTGGCAGGAAAGTGGAGATAAGGCCACAATCAGATCAGCCATGATCTTATTGAATGGTGGAGCAGGCTCAAGGGGCCGAATGGCCTACTCCTGCTCCTATTTCTTATGATTTTATTTATATGGACTTCCAGAAGGCATTTGATAAAGTCCCTAATAAGCGACTGTTAGCTAAAGTTAAAGAATTGAGAGCAGATTATGGACCTGGTAAGGACATTGGCTGAGTGGCAGGAGACAAAGAGAATGGGGATAACGGGCAGGTACTCTAATTGGCAGAATGTGATTAGCAATCTCCCACAAGGATCTGTGTTGCGGCTTCAACTATTCACCATATTTATTAACAATTTAGATAAGATAGAAATCCACACATCCAAATTTGCTGACGTTACAAAGATAAGCAGCAGTGTAAGCAGTGTAGACAGGAACATAAAATTACAAAGAATATTGATAGATTAAGTGAATGAATAAAATTGTGGCAAATGTGAGGTCATCCAATTGGGACTTAAAACGGATAGAACAGGGTACTTTCTAAATGGTAAAGAAAGCTAGAAACAGTGGAGGCTCAACGAGACTTGTGGGTTCAAGTACATAGATTAAAGTGTCATGAACAGGTACAGAAAATAATCAAAAAAGCTAATGGAGTGCTGGCCTTTACATCTCCAGGAATGGAATACAAGCGGGTCGAAGTCATGCTTCAGCTATACAAAGCCCTGGTTAGATCACACCTGGAATACTGAGTACACCATATCTTAGGAAGGATATATTGGCCTTGGAGGGAGTACAGTGTAGATTTACCAGTATGATACCTGGGCTCCAAGGGTTAAATTACAAGGAGAGATGACACAAACTAGGGTTGTATTCCCTGGAACTTAGAAGGTCAAGGGGTGATTTGATAGAGGTTTTCAAAATATTAATGGGATCAGATAGGGTATCTTTGAAATAGTACTGTGGGATCTTTTATACCCACCTGAGAGGACAGATGGTTTAACATGTCATCTGAAAGATAGCACCTCTGACAGTGCAGCACTTCCGCAATACTGCACTGGGAGTGGCAGCCTAGACTTTTATGCACACGTCTCTGGAGTAGATCAAGAACTCACAATCTTCTGACTCAGAGCTAGTCAAGTTTATTTAAACACTTATTGAAAGACACTTTAAACTCACATCCAGCAACTTCTGGCTCCTGTTTGTGAATTGTAAGTGCTGAGGTTTCAAGCTGATCTGGGATTTGTTTTTCTGGCAGCCCTAGGCTCTGGTATTCGGACAGGTTATCAAGCTGTACTTGGAGTGAGACTTCCCAAAGAAGAATGAACGCCAGAAACCTTGTACTGGGAACGGAGTGAAGACTGACTCTGAATAGTCTCCAGGCAAAGATTCTCCCTCCTGCCCTGCTCTGTCTGGAGCAAAATCATATCCAGATAACATTTTAACCCACTGCATTAAATTACCCCGCTATATTGATCGTTACAAACTCAGTGTAACAAAAACAGAAAATGTCGGAAACACTCAGCAGATCAGGCAGCATAGAATCATAGAAAGTTTACAGCACAGAAAGAGGCCAATTGACCCATCATATCTGTGCCGGCTGAAAATCGTTCCACCCATTCTAATCTCACCTTCCAGCGTTTGGTCCGTAGCCCTGCAGATTACGGCACTTGAGGTACATATCCAGACTCCTTTTGAATGAGTTGAGGGTCTCTGCCTCAACTACCCTTTCAGGTAGTGAGTTCCAGATCATCACCACCCTCTGGGTGAAAAAGTTTTTCCTCATCTCCCCTCTAATTTTTCGACCAATCACTTTAAATCTATGCCCCCTCCTCATTGACCTCTCTGCTAAGGTGAATAGACCCTTCACCTCCACTCTATCCAGGCCCCTCAAAATTTTATACACCTCAATCAGATCTCCCCTCAGCTTTCTTTGTTCCAAGGAGAACAACCCCAGCCAATCCAATCTTTCCTCATAGCTGCATTTTTCCAGTCCTGGCAACATCCTCGTAAATCCCCTCTGTACCCTCTCTAGTGCAATTACATCCTTTCTGTAATGAGGTGACCAGAACTGCACACAGTACTCAAGTTGTGGCCTAACTAATGAATTATACAGTTCAGTATAACCTCCCTGCTCTTGTATTCTATACTTTGGCTAATTAAGGAAAGGATTCCATATGCCTTCTTAACCACCTTATTGACCTGTCCTGCTACCTTCAGGGATCTGTGGACATTTACTCCAAGGTCCCTCACTTCCTCTACACCTCTCAGTATTTTCCCAGTAACAGTGTATTCTTGTGCCTTGTTTGACCTCCCCAAATGCATCACCTCACACTTCTCCGGGTTGAATCTGAGGAGCGAAGATTGTAGAGTTAACGTTTCAGGTCAAAGACCTTCTGTCAGAACTCCACGTGGAGTTCACCAAAGATACATGTAAAACTACATATAAACAATTTATCAACAACCTGTATTTGCTTCATAGCAACTGGAGGACATCAGCAGATTGCAATCCTACCTCAGACGACAGCCGTGCTTCTCGATTGTAAAGCAGGAAAAAGGGCGTAAACTTAGTACTTGAATTTACTGACGTCCGAAATTCAAACAGAATGGGGTCTAAGCAGTCATCCCATTCCCTCTGCTTAGAACTGACTGCATTTCTAATTGCCCCCTTCAATATTTCATTGGTTCTGTCATCAAGTCCTGTGTGCTGCAGGTGTTCAGCAGGAGTCACTTTATGATTAATGTTCCATCTTTCAAACAGGTTTTTGCTCACCTATAAAAAATAAGTCGAAGCACGAGCTCAGGATACAGTTAGAGAGGAACAGATTCTACTGAGCACAAAAGTGAACATTTCAGATACTGAAAAATGTGCCAAGGATAAAAATCAGAATATTTCAACAACAAAAGATTGTTCTGTGAAATATGCACAAAAATGCTTAATGGGAAACCAGAAGGAAGTGCTTTTCATTCCTCTTCTGCGATTGGGAAATTAGACTGAACTTGAGGACACCACTTAATAAAACTGATGTGATCACAAATTCACAATCTGTGGAACGTGTAACAAAGGTTACCTGGAGTCAAGTTTCCACAAGAGGACAGGTGTAGGGGAAAAAACAAAATAGCAACTTGGTGCACAGGAAGATCTTACAATTATTGTGAAAAGTTGCACTGGACATAGGATCATTGCAACAGGAGAAGGCCATTTATCCCCTTGAGTCTGTTCTGCCATTCAATGAGATCATAGTTGATCTGCGACCTAACACCATATACCTGCCTTTGCCCCATATCCCTTAATTCCTTTGTTTAACAAAAATCTATCAATCTTAGATTTAAATTTAAACAATCTACCTAGCATCAATTCCCATTTGCAGGAGAGAGAAACTTCCGCCACCCTTTGTGTGTAAAAGGGTTTCCTAATTTTCACTCCCGAAAGGTCTGGCTCTAATGTTTAGACTATGTTCCCTAGACCTAGACTCCCCAACCAGCAGAAATAGTTTCACTCTCTACCCTATCTGCTCCCCTTAAAAGTTTGAAAACTACTAGCAAATCACCCCTTAACCTAAATTCCAGGCAATTCAACCCTAGTTGTGTAATCTCCCTTCGTAATTTAACGTTGGAGTCCAGGTATCATTCCGGTAAATCTGTGCTGCATCCCCTCCAAGGGCAATATATCTTTCCTACATTGTGACTCCTATAACTGCTTACAGTAACTTTGGGTGTAGTCTAACCAGGTCTTTATATAGTGGAGAGTGGATTATACAAATGTACAGCATGGAAGGAGGCCATTTGGCCCATCGTGTCCACACCAGCCACCAAGTAGCCATCCAGCCTAATCCCACTTTCCAGCTCTTGGTCTGTAGCCAAGTAGGTTATGGCACTTCAAGTGCATATCCAAGTACTTTTTAAATGCAATGACGGTTTCTGCCTCCACCACCCTTTCAGGCAGTGAGTTCCAGATCCCCATCACGATGTCTGTGAAAAAATTTCCTCTTGTTTTCCCCTATCTCTTACCCTAAATCTATGCCCCTGCTTATGGAAGCTTCAACCAAGGGGAATAGGGCCTTCCCATTCACTCTATCTAGAGCCCTCATTATTTTATACACTTCAATTAGGTCTTCCCTCAGCTACCTGTGTTCCAAAGAAAACAGCCCTGGCCTATCTAATATTTCCTCATAATTCCAGTCCAGACAACATCCTTGTAAATCTCCTCTGTATCCTCTCTAATACAATCACATCCTTCCTGTAATGCAGTGACCACAACTGCAGATAGTACTCCAGCTGTGGTCTAACTAGTGTTTTATACAGTTCCAACGTAACCTCCCAGCTCTTATATGCTATGCCTCGGCTAATAAAGGCAAGTATCACATATGCCTTCTTGACCACCTTATCTACCTGCCCAGCCACCTTCAGGGATCCTCTACATTTCTTAGTATCCTACCATTTATTGTGTATTCCCTTGCCTTGTGAGCCCTCCCCAAATGCATTACCTCACACTTCTCTGGATTGAATTCCATTTGCCACTGTCCTGCCCACCTGACTAGTCCATTGATAGCTTCCTGCTGTCTACAGCTTTCTTCCTCGCTATCAACCACACAACCATTTTTTTGTGTCATTTGCAAACTTCCTAATTGTACCCTTGCATTCAAGTCCAAGTCACTGAAATATACCACAAAAAGCAAGGGACCTAGTACTGAGCCCTGCGGAACCCCACTGGAAACAGCCTTCCAGTCACAAAAACACCCACTGACCAGATCAACCATTAACTTTTGTTTCCTGCCTCTGAGCCAACTTTGGATCCAACTTGCCACTTTGCCTTGGATCCTACAGGGTTTTACTTTTGTGACCAGTCAGCCATGTGGGACCTTATCAAAAGCCTTGCTAAAGTCCATATAGACTACATCAAATACAGTCTATATTTCTCCTTGTTACTTACTCAAAAAAAAAATCAATCATGTTAGTCAGACACGATCTTCCCTTAACAAACCCGTGCTGACTGTCTTTGGTTAATCTGCGTCTTTCTAAATGAAGATTTGTCCTGTCCCTCAATTTATTCCAACAACTTGCCCACCACTGAGGTTAGGCTGGCTGGACTGTAATTACCGGGTCTCTCCCTTTCTAAACATGGTACAACATTAGTTGTCCTCCAGTCTAGAGCACAGCTACCTGACCCGAACCCGACCTGGCCCGACACGTGTCGGGTTCGGGTCACTCTTCCGGGTCCGGCATTCAGGGTCGGGTCAGGCCGTGTCGGACACAGTGACAGCCAGGACGTCAAGGCGAGAAACACTCGGCACTGGTCTGCAGTGAGCCATTCCATCCAAGGTAGAGCACAACCTCTCTAATTTAATCAACTTTATTCTGGTGGTCGGGACGGGTCAGGTGCGGGAAAAAAAATCAAAGGACTCAGGCTTGGGTCGGGATTCATTTGTAGACCCGAACAGGCCTTTACTCCAGTCCTCTTGCACCAGGTCTGACAGCATCTGTGGAGAGAAAAACAGAGTTAACGTTTCGGGTCAGTGACCCTTCTTCGGAACCCTGAGCCGGGTCAGGGTCACTTCGGGTCACTGACCAGAAACGTTAACTCTGCTTCTCTCTCCACAGATGCTGCCAGACCTGCTGAGTATTTCCAGCATTCCTTGTTTTTATTTCAGGTTTCCAGCATCTGCAGTATTTTGCTTTTAATTGAGGATTAGAAAATGATGGTCAGAGCCTCTGCTATTTCTTCTCTTGCTTCCCTGAACAGTCTAGGATACATTTCATCCGGGCCTGGGTATTTATTCACTTTCAAAGATGTTAAATCCCTTAGTGTAACTGACATAATATGCACGACTGACAAACATGGGAGTGGGGGAACAATGGGAAGAAATCTAGAATTCTAACAAGTACTTATGTTGACTGCTGGCAGGGTTTAACAGAAAACACACACACACACACACACACACACACACACACACACACACACACACACACACACACACACACACACACACACACACACACACACACACACACAGAGAAAACACCTGAGAGGCTGAAAATGCCCATTACCTCATCACAAAATACTCTGCTTTCATTGGAGAATATGTCTTTTGAAGCCCCAAACCTGTGTCAAATAAATAACATTCATGAGGCTAACAATCGAGTGATGTAGGGATAAGAGAATGCTCCAATCAAACAGCATCACTTGATCAACACAAGTCTTAGATTGAGAAGCAAGCATTGCAGAATGGATGCAGGTTTCTTCTGCTGCATTTTGATTATGGTCCATGAGCACTAACTATCTCGGAGCACACCCACAAGGAGCATGGCATGATTAAACAGTGTTCACCTACGTCACTCCTAAAAATGTTTCATGGAAAATTTGAACGGCAAGACAGACAATTTAGAAAAACATCTTTTAAGGTACAGCCTGCAAGAGGGGCTAAAATAAAAAAACAGAGACAGCATTCACACTGCTAAAAGGTTAATTTTATAACGTGAGAAGCAGCAGGTGTCCCATCCACAGCCTGTGGGCCTTTACCATTTCTTGAGCTCCAGCAAACCAGTCCCTGAAGCCCACCGGACCCCATTCAACTGGTACTTCTGACCTGCTGCTTTGTCCTGTTTTGAGATTTTAAGATAATAATAAAGAACAGGAGTAGGCCATTTGGCCCCTTTACCCTGCTATGCCACTCACTAAGATCACAGCTAATCTTGTACACCAATTCCAATTTCCCGCCCAATTCCCATATCCCTCAATTCCTTTAGTGCCCAAAAATCTAGCGATCTCAGTCTTGAATATGCTGAATGACTGATCATCTGCAGCCCTCTGGGGTAGAGAATTCCAAAGATTTACAATCCTTTGAGTAAAGAAATTTCTCATCTCAGTTCTAAATGGCCAACCCCTTATCCTGAGACTGTGTTCCAGATGCTCCAGCCAGGAGAAACAGTCTCTCAGCATCTACCCTGTCAAGTCCTTTAAGAATTTGATACGCTTCAGTGAGATCACCTCTCATTCTCTAGAAAATATAGGCTCAGTCTATTCAATCTCTCCTCACAGGACAACCCTCTCATCACAGAAATTTGTGGGTCTGGAGTTTTGGAAAGGGCTGTTACCACAAAGCTGGATAAATCCTAAAATCAGAACTTCAAGATCGAATTTGGAGCTTTTGATATCTGAAAAGTAACAGGCACATTGAATGAAACTTCATACCTGGCCCCGAGTCTGCACATGAGCCACGCATCTTGGACACTGCTCTGAGAGTATACTTTCACCCATTCCTACTTACAAGAAGGAATTTAATCCTTTTTTTAAAAAAAACTGGTGTCTAGAACGCTAGAACTGGCAGAACAGGCCAATGCACTTTAAAGGGCATACCTGTAAAAAGTGGCAGCCAATCCCTTTGCTACAGACAAAGCATCTTTCTTCTGTATTGGAATGGCTTCAACCCACTTAGTAAAATAGTCAGTGACGGTCAGTACATAGGTATTTCCACACGTGGTTTCTGGGAAAGGACCTGTGAGGACAGAAATACGATCAGATTTTATATAAACCGAACATTCAGGAATAATTCACGGCTGAAAAGTTACCTCACCGATGAGGTCGAAACCGAGAATTTCCCACGGTCTGGTCACTTTCAAAGGTGGGAACTTGCGAGACATATTCTTGTAGTGCTCTGCGTGCTGGCAGGTGTCGCACATTTTAATCTACAGTTTCAACACAAAAATGAGAAATCAATTAGAAAATCACTTTTCAACCAACTAGCAAATAAACATCACTTTAGACAAAAACTCTTAAAAATTTGTGCGGACAGACTAGAGAAACTGGGATTGTTCTTGGAGTAGAGAAGATTCAGGAAAGATTTAATAGAGCTGCTCAAAATCATGAAGGATTTTGATAGAGTAAATAAGGAGAAACTATTTCCACTGGCAGAAAGATTGGTAACGAGAAGACGCAAATTTAGAGATAATTGACAAAAGAACCAGAGGAGAGATGAGGAAAATTTTCCTTTATACAGCAAGCTGTTGTGATCTTGTGAAAGGGAAATCATGTTTAAGCAATTTATTGGAGTTCTTTGAAGTAGCATGTGCTGTGGATAAAGGGGAACCAGTGGATGTACTGTACTTAGATTTCCAGAAGGCATTTGATAAGGTGCCACATCAAAGGTTATTGCGGAAAATAAAAGCTCATGGTGTAGGGGGTAACATATTGGCATGGATTAGGCATAAATGGGGCATTTTCTAGTTGGCAAGATGCAACGAGTGGTGTGTCACAGGGATCAGGACTGGGATCTCAACTTTTTACAATTTATATAAATGACTTGGATGAAGGGACCAAAGGTATGGTTGCTAAATTTGCTGCTGACACAAAGATAGGCTGGAAAGTAAGTTGTGAAGAGGACATAAGCAGGCTACAAAGGGAAATAGATAGGTTAAGTGATTGGGCAAAGATCTGGCAAATGGAGTATAATGTGGTGAAATGTGAAATTTTCCAATTTGGCAGGAAAAATAAAAAAGAAGCATATTATCTAAATGGTGAGAGATTGCAGAGCTCCGAGATGCAGCGGGATCTGGGTGTCCAAGTGCATCAATGGTAAAAGGTTAGTTTGCAGGTACAGCAACTAATTAGGAATGCTAATAGAATGTTATCATTTATTGTGAGGGGAATTGAATACAAAAGTAGGGAGGTTATGCTTCAGCTATACAGGGCACTGGTGAGACCACATCTGGAGTATTGTGTACAGTACTTGTCTCCTTATTTAAGGAAGGATTTAAATGCGTTGGAAGCAGTTCAGAGGTTTGCTAGACTGATACCTGGAATGGGCGGGTTGTTTTATGAGGAAATATTGAACAGGCTAGGCTTCTATCCATTGGAGTTTAGAAGAGTAAAAGGCAACTTGATTGAAACATACAAGATTCTGAGGGGTCTTGACAGGGTGGATGTGGAAAGGATGTTTCCTCTTGAGGGAGAATCTAGGACCAGGGGTCACTGTTTAAAAATAAGGGGTTGCTCATTTAAGACAGAGACGAGGAGAATTTTTTTCTCTCAGAGGGTTGAGAGTCTTGGCAATTCTCTTCCTGAAATGACGGTGGAAGCAGAGTCTTTGAATATTTTTTAATGCAGAGGGAGATCTCTTTTGGGCCTCCTTATCTCGAGAGACAATGGATACGCGCCTGGAGGTGGTCAGTGGTTTGTGAAGCAGCGCCTGGAGTGGCTATAAAGGCCAATTCTGGAGTGACAGGCTCTTCCACAGGTGCTGCAGAGAAATTTGTTTGTTGGGGCTGTTGCACAGTTGGCTCTCCCCTTGCGCCTCTGTCTTTTTTCCTGCCAACTACTAAGTCTCTTCGACTCGCCACAATTTAGCCCTGTCTTTATGGCTGCCCGCCAGCTCTGGCGAATGCTGGCAACTGACTCCCACGACTTGTGATCAATGTCACACGATTTCATGTCGCGTTTGCAGACGTCTTTATAACGGAGACATGGACGGCCGGTGGGTCTGATACCAGTGGCGAGCTCGCTGTACAATGTGTCTTTGGGGATCCTGCCATCTTCCATGCGGCTCACATGGCCAAGCCATCTCAAGCGCCGCTGACTCAGTAGTGTGTGTAAGCTGGGGGTGTTGGCCGCTTCAAGGACTTCTGTGTTGGAGATATAGTCCTGCCACCTGATGCCAAGTATTCTCCGAAGGCAGCGAAGATGGAATGAATTGAGACGTCGCTCTTGGCTGGCATACGTTGTCCAGGCCTCGCTGCCGTAGAGCAAGGTACTGAGGACACAGAGGGAGATAGATTCTTGATAAGCAAGGGGGTGAAAGGTTATCGGGGGTAGGTGGGAATGTGGAGACGAGGTTATAATCAGATCAGCCATGATCTTATTGAATGGTGGAGCAGGCTTGAGGGGCCGAGTGGCCTACTCCTGCTCCTGATTCGTGTGTTCGTATGATCGGGAATGTGCTGCCTGAAAGGGCAGTGGAAGGAAACTCAACAGTAACTCTCAAACGGGAATTGGATAAGTACTTGAAAAGGAAAAAATCTGCAGGGCTATGGGGAAAGGTTGGGATTAAATGGACAGCTCTTTCAAAGACCTGGCACAAGCAAGATGGGCCAAATGGCCGCATTCCATACTGTACCGATTCTATGAAGTTAACTTCATTTAAAAATAAACTGTCAATTGTTATTTACTGACTTTTTTTTATGGTTACTTCCTTACCCAGTCAACGACATCCTTTACAATTCCCAACCAATAGTATCGGCTTTGGATCCTATGCACAGTCTTTTTCTGGCCCAGGTGGCAGCCGATATCAGAGAAATGACATTCCAGGAATATCTGCCGTCGCTTCTCTCGATCTGCCACCACTTCTCTCTTCTCGTCCTTCTTTGGCCCCACATAGTACAAACAGCCACCTTAAAATAACACAACACACCTCACACCAAAACAGGGCAGCAAGACTGCAAATCGACAAACAACATTGATATCCTGCTGGGGAATGAACCTGCAATAGGCCTTTTAGATTGGGGGCAGGGGGCTGTGAATGAACCTGCAATAGGCCTTTCAGCTGGGGGGCAGGGGGCTGTGAATGATTCTGTAATAGGCCTTTTAGCTTGGGGGCAGGGGGCTGTGAATGAACCTGTAATAGGCCTTTTAGCTTGGGGGCAGGGGGCTGTGAATGAACCTGTAATAGGCCTTTTAGCTGGGGGGCAGGGGGATGTGAATGAACCTGTAATAGGCCTTTTAGCTGGGGGGCAGGGGGATGTGAATGAACCTGTAATAGGCCTTTTAGCTGGGGGGCAGGGGGATGTGAATGAACCTGCAATAGACCTTTTAGCTTGGGGGCAGGGGGCTGTGAATGAACCTGCAATAGACCTTTTAGCTTGGGGGCAGGGGGCTGTGAATGAACCTGTAATAGGCCTTTTAGCTTGGGGGCAGGGGGATGTGAATGAACCTGCAATAGACCTTTTAGCTTGGGGGCAGGGGGCTGTGAATGAACCTGTAATAGGCCTTTTAGCTTGGGGGCAGGGGGCTGTGAATGAACCTGTAATAGGCCTTTTAGCTGGGGGGCAGGGGGATGTGAATGAACCTGTAATAGGCCTTTTAGCTTGGGGGCAGGGGGATGTGAATGAACCTGCAATAGACCTTTTAGCTTGGGGGCAGGGGGCTGTGAATGAACCTGTAATAGGCCTTTTAGCTTGGGGGCAGGGGGCTGTGAATGAACCTGTAATAGGCCTTTTAGCTTGGGGGCAGAGGGATGTGAATGAACCTGCAATAGACCTTTTAGCTTGGGGGCAGGGGGCTGTGAATGAACCTGTAATAGGCCTTTTAGCTTGGGGGCAGGGGGATGTGAATGAACCTGTAATAGGCCTTTTAGCTGGGGGGCAGGGGGATGTGAATGAACCTGTAATAGGCCTTTTAGCTGGGGGGCAGGGGGATGTGAATGAACCTGTAATAGGCCTTTTAGCTTGGGGGCAGGGGGATGTGAATGAACCTGCAATAGACCTTTTAGCTTGGGGGCAGGGGGCTGTGAATGAACCTGTAATAGGCCTTTTAGCTTGGGGGCAGGGGGCTGTGAATGAACCTGTAATAGGCCTTTTAGCTTGGGGGCAGAGGGATGTGAATGAACCTGCAATAGACCTTTTAGCTTGGGGGCAGGGGGCTGTGAATGAACCTGTAATAGGCCTTTTAGCTTGGGGGCAGGGGGATGTGAATGAACCTGCAATAGACCTTTTAGCTGGGGGGCAGAGGCTGTGAATGAACCTGTAATAGGCCTTTTAGCTTGGGGGCAGGGGGCTGTGAATGAACCTGCAATAGGCCTTTTAGCTTGGGGGCAGGGGGCTGTGAATGAACCTGTAATAGGCCTTTTAGCTGGGGGGCAGGGGGATGTGAATGAACCTGCAATAGACCTTTTAGCTGGGGGGCAGGGGGCTGTGAATGAACCTGCAATAGACCTTTCAGCTGGGGGGCAGGGGGCTGTGAATGAACCTGTAATAGGCCTTTTAGCTGGGGGGCAGGGGGCTGTGAATGAACCTGTAATAGGCCTTTTAGCTGGGGGGCAAGGGGCTGTGAATGAACCTGTAATAAGCCTTTTAGCTGGGGGGCAGGGGGCTGTGAATGAACCTGTAATAGGCCTTTTAGCTGGGGGGCAGGGGGCTGTGAATGAACCTGCAATAGGCCTTGTAGCTGGGGGCAGGGGGCTGTGAATGAACCTGTGTTAGGCCTTGGAGCTGGGGGGCAGGGGGATGTGAATGAACCTGCAATAGGCCTTTTAGCTGGGGCCAGGGGGCTGTGAATGAACCTGCAATAGGCCTTTTAGCTGGGGGGCAGGGGGCTGTGAATGAACCTGTAATAGGCCTTGTAGCTGGGGGCAGGGGGCTGTGAATGAACCTGTAATAAGCCTTTTAGCTGGGGGGCAGGGGGCTGTGAATGAACCGGTAATAGGCCTTTTAGCTGGGGGGCAGGGGGCTGTGAATGAACCTGCAATAGGCCTTGTAGCTGGGGGCAGGGGGCTGTGAATGAACCTGTGTTAGGCCTTGGAGCTGGGGGGCAGGGGGATGTGAATGAACCTGCAATAGGCCTTTTAGCTGGGGGGCAGCGGGCTGTGAATGAACCTGCAATAGGCCTTTCAGCTGGGGGGCAGCGGGCTGTGAATGAACCTGCAATAGGCCTTTTAGCTGGGGGGCAGCGGGCTGTGAATGAACCTGCAATAGGCCTTTTAGCTGGGGGGCAGGGGGCTGTGAATGAACCTGCAATAGGCCTTTCAGCTGGGGGGCAGCGGGCTGTGAATGAACCTGTAATAGGCCTTTCAGCTGGGGGGCAGGGGGCTGTGAATGATTCTGCAATAGACCTTTTAGCTGGGGGGCAGGGGGCTGTGAATGAACCTGTAATAGGCCTTTTAGCTGGGGGGCAGGGGGCTGTGAATGAACCTGTAATAGGCCTTTTAGCTGGGGGGCAGGGGGCTGTGAATGAACCTGCAATAGGCCTTTCAGCTGGGGGGCAGGGGGCTGTGAATGATTCTGCAATAGACCGTTTAGCTGGGGGGCAGGGGGATGTGAATGAACCTGTAATAGACCTTTCAGCTGGGGGGCAGGGGGCTGTGAATGAACCTGTAATAGGCCTTTTAGCTGGGGGGCAGGGGGCTGTGAATGAACCTGCAATAGACCTTTTAGCTGGGGGGCAGGGGGATATAAATGAACCTGTAATAGGCCTTTTAGCTGGAGGGCATCGGGCTGTGAATTAACCTGTAATAGGCCTTTTAGCTTGGGGGCAGGGGGATGTGAATGAACCTGTAATAGGCCTTTTAGCTGGGGGGCAGGGGGCTGTGAATGAACCTGTAATAGGCCTTTTAGCTGGGGGGCAGGGGGCTGTGAATGAACCTGTAATAGGCCTTTTAGCTGGGGGGCAGCGGGCTGTGAATGATTCTGTCATAGACCTTTTAGCTGGGGGGCAGGGGGCTGTGAATGAACCTGTCATAGGCCTTTTAGCTGGGGGGCAGGGGGCTGTGAATGAACCTGTCATAGACCTTTTAGCTGGGGGGCAGGGGGCTGTGAATGAACCTGTAATAGGCCTTTTAGCTGGGGAGCAGGGGGCTGTGAATGAATCTGCAATAGGCCTTTTAGCTGGGGGGCAGGGGGCTGTGAATGAACCTGCAATAGGCCTTTTAGCTGGGGAGCAGGGGGATGTGAATGAACCTGTAATAGGCCTTTTAGCTGGGGAGCAGGGGGCTGTGAATGAATCTGCAATAGGCCTTTTAGCTGGGGGGCAGGGGGCTGTGAATGAACCCGTAATAGGCCTTTTAGCTGGGGAGCAGGGGGCTGTGAATGAACCTGTAATAGGTCTTTTAGCTGGGGGGCAGGGGGCTGTGAATGAACCCGTAATAGGCCTTTTAGCTGGGGGGCAGGGGGCTGTGAATGAACCTGTAATAGGTCTTTTAGCTGGGGGGCAGGGGGCTGTGAATGAACCTGCAATAGACCTTTTAGCTGGGGGGCAGGGGGCTGTGGTTAATGAAAATATTATCTGTTCTCTTTCAAACTTTTACCACAAATATTTACAGAAGTATTGTTACAGTAAAATGGCAAACTTTCACCTCCTTCCCCAATGGCTGGGTAGATATATGCAGCCAGGGAAGTGACAGCTTCACTCAATGGTCTGTGCAGAGCTGTCTTATCGGGGTAAGCAACAAGAATTGACTGTCAACACAAGCAAAATACTGCGGATTCTGAAACTCAAATAAAAATAGAAGATGCTGCAAATGCTCAGCAGATCTGGAAGCATCTGTGTAGAGAGAAACAAAATTAACATTTCACGTCTGTGACCTTTCGTCAGATGATCAAAGGCACCGACGTGAAACATTAACTTTATCTCTCTTCACAGATGCTGCCAGTATTGTCTGCATTTCTGGCGGTGCAGCAGGGGCATTGGGGGAGGAGAGGAGAACGCAGCTGCTCAGGTTGTTAACTAAACTACAAATACACACAAAGAGTGGCAAGAATGTGGAACTCGCTACCACGTGGAGTGATTGAAGTGAATAGTATAGATGGATTTAAGGGGAAGCTAGATAAATGAATAAATATGTTGATAGGGTGAGATGATGAAGAGTGGGGAGGAGGCTCGTGTGGAGCATAAATATTAGCATGGACCTGTTGGGCCAAATGGCCTGTTTCTGTGTTGTAAATACTGTGTAATGTGAGGATGAAGGGCACCAGCAAACATTTGTCTTCATGAATTACATAGAATTCTCCAAGTGTCGGGGGAGCTCTCCTCAGTGTCCTGGCCAATATTTATCCCTCTATCAACATCACAAACAGATTATCACGTTACTGCTTGTGGGAGCTTGCTGTGTGAAAATTGGCTGCCACGTTTCCGACAATGACTATGCTCCAAAGGTGCTCGATTTGTTGTCAAGGGCTTTGGAAGGTCCTCAGGTTATGAAAAGCACTACAGAAATGCAAGCCCTTTATTTTATGCGAATCCAACAATTTCATGGTCATTTTCATTAATTCCAAATTTTTATAACTGAATTAAAAGTCTGAAACTGTATTTGAACTCCCTTTCTCTGGATTACTAGCCCAGTACTGTAACCAATACAGTCCAGTAGCCGAGTCCTTAAATCTTGACTCTTGCCAATCTCTGGATTCAGATAAATTGGCTGTGTCCTTATTGTGTGTGTCCACTCCATACTGAGCAAAGAGAAAGTGCAGCTTAAACTTCCTCAGCAGTTTGGTGTGGAGACTGCTGTAAACATGGATGGTTTTTGAGCACATCAAACACTAGCTGACTTTTAAAAAATAATCTTTAGGTACACAATGAAGTACTAAAGCTAGCTCCAATGCCAAGTCTAGAACTCAAAAATTAAAATGAAAACAAAGACCAAAATAGAATCATAGAAAGGCACAGAAAGAGGCCACTTGGCCCATCATGTCTGTGCTGGCCGAAATTCTAATCCCACCTTCCAGCACTTGGTCCATAGCCCTGCAGATTACAGCATTTGAGGTGCATATCCAGACTCCTTTTAGAGTCATAGAGTGATACAGCACTGAAACAGGCCCTTCGGCCCACCGAGTCTGTGCCGATCATCAACCACCCATTTATACTAACCCTACATTAATCCCACATCCCCTCAATTCTCCTACCACCTACCTACACTTGGGGCAATTTACAATGGCCAATTTACCCATCAACCTGCAAGTCTTTGGCTGTGGGAGGAAACCGGAGCACCGGGCGGAAACCCACGCAGTCACAGGGAGAACTTGCAAACTCCGCACAGGCAGTACCCAGAATTGAACCCAGGTCGCTGGAGCGGTGAAGGCCATGGTGCTAACCACTGCGCCATTGTGAATGAGTTGAGGGTCTCTGTCTCAACTACCCTTTCAGGCAGTGAGTTCCAGACGATCACCACCCTCTGGGTGAAAATGTTTTTCCTTATCTCCCCTCTAACTTTTTTTACCAATCACTTTAAATCTATGCCCCCTCATCACTGACCTCTCTGCTATGGTGAATAGACCCTTCACCTCCACTCTATCCAGGCCCCTCAAAATGTTCTACATTTCAATCAGATCTCCCCTCAGCCTTCTCTGTTCCAAGGAGGACAACTCCAGCCTATCCAATCTTTCCTCATAGCTGCATTTTTCCAGTCCTGGCAACAACCTCGTAAATCTCCTCTGTACCCTCTCTAGTGCAATTACATCCTTTCTGTAATGAGGTGTCCAGAACTGCACACAGTACTCAAGTTGTGACCTAACCAATGAGTTATACAGTTCCAGCATAACCTCCCTGCTTTTATATTCTATGCCTTGGATAATAAAGGAAAGGATTCCATATGTCTTCTTAACCACCTTATCGACCTGTCCTGCTACCTTCAGGGATCTGTGGACATTCACTCCAAGGTCCCTCACTTCCTCCACACTTCTCAGTATTTTCCCATTAATCGTGTATTCCTTTGCCTTGTTTGACCTCCCCAAATGCATCGCCTCACACTTCTCCAGGTTGTATTCCATTTGCCACTTCTCTGCCCATCTGACCAGACCATCACTATCTTCCTGCAGCCTACAGCTATCCTCCTCGCTATCTACCACACGGCCAATCTTTGTGTCGTCCGCAAACATCTTGACCATGCCCCTGACATTTACGTCCAAATCGTTAATATACACCACAAAAAGCAGGGGACCCAGTACTGAGCCCTGCAGAACACCACTAGAAACAGCCCTCCAACCACTAAAACACCCATCAACAATTACCCTTTGTTTCCTGCCACTGAGCCAATTTTGTATCCAGCTTGCTGCATTTCCCTGGATCCCATGGGATTTTATTTTTTAAATCAGTCTGCCATGTGGAACCTTGTCAAAAGCCTTGCTAAAATCCATGTAGACCACATCAACTGCACTACCCTCATCTATCTTCCTTGCTACTTCTTCAAAACATTCAATCAAGTTGGTCAAACAAGATCTTCCTTAACAAATCCATGCTGACTATCCTTGATTAACCTGTGCCTTTCTAAGTGACAGTTTATCCTGTCTCTTAGAATAGATTCCAATAATTTGCCCACTACTGAGGTTAGACTGACTGGCCTGTAATTATTCGGTCGATCCTTCGCTCCCTTTTTAAACAGAGGTACAATGTTAGCAATTCTCCAATCCTCCGGCACCAAACCTGTATCCAGTGAGGACTGGAAAATGATGGTCAGAACCTCTGCTATTTCCTCTCTTGCTTCTGTTAACAGACTAGGGTACATTCCATCTGGCCCTGGTTCTTTATCAACTTTCAAGCATGCTAATCTCATGAATACTGCCTCTCTCCCTATGCTTATCACATCCAATACTTCACACTCCTCCTCCTTAACTACAATATCTGCATCGTCCCCCTCTTTTGTGAAGACAGACGCTAAGTATTCATTAAGAACCATACCAATATCTTCCGCTCCTACACATAGGTTATCTTTTTGGTCTTTTACAGGCCCTACTCTCTCAGTTATTCTCTTACTCTTAAGTGTATTGATAAAACAAGGACCAACAAGTCCAGGGAACCCTGGATGTCAAGGGATATAGAGGATTGGATCAGGGAAAAAAAGGAGGCTCATGGCAGATTTGGAGCGCTGAAAACAGCAGAGGCATTAGAGGAGTATAGAAAGTGGGGGGGGGGGGACTTTAAAAAGTTATCAGGAGAGAGAAGAGGGGACATGAAAAAACACTGGCAGGCAAGATAAAGGAAAATCCTAAGGCGTTTTATAAGTATATTAAGGGCAGGGGGATAACCAGGGAAAGAGCAGGGCCCATTAAGGACCAAAGTGGCAATCTGTGTGTGGAGCCGGAGGACATAGGTGAGGTTTTAAATGATTACTTTTCATCTCTGTTCACTATGGAGAAGGACAATGTAGGTGTAGAGATCAGGGAAGGGGATTGTGATATACTTGAACATATTAGCATTGAAAGGGAGGAAGTATTAGATGTTTTAGCGGGCTTAATAGTGAATAAATCCCCAGGTCCAGATGAGATGTATCCCGGGCTGCTATGTGAGGCAAGGGAGGAGATAGCAGGGGCTCTGACACAATTTTCAAATCCTCTCTGGCCACAGGAGAGTACCAGAGGACTGGAGGACAGCAAATGTGGTACCATTATTCAAGAAGGGTAGCAGGGATAAACCAAATAATTACAGGCCAGTGAGTCTAACATCAGTGGTCGGGAAACTATTGGAAAAAATTCTGAGGGACAGGATTAATCTCCACGTGGCGAGGCAGGGATTAATCAGGGATAGCCAGCATGGCTTTGTTAGGGGGAGATCGTGTCTAACTAACTTGATTGAATTTTTCGAGGCGGTGACTCGATGTATAGATGAGGGTAAAGCAGTTGATGTAGTCTACATGGACTTCAGTAAGGCTTTTGATAAGGTCCTGCATGGGAGATTGGTTAAGAAGGTAAGAACCCATGAGATCCAGGGCAATTTGGCAAATTGGATCCAAAATTGGCTTAGTGGCAGGAAGCAGAGGGTCATGGCCGAGGGTTGTTTCTGCGAGTGTGAAACCTGTGACCAGTGGTGTACCACAGGGATCGGTGCTGGGACCCTTGCTGTTTGTAGTGTACATTAATGATTTAGACATGACACGAAAATTGGTGGTGTCGTAAATAGTGAGGAGGAAAGCCTTAGATTACAGGACGATATAGATGGGTTGGTAAGATGGGTGGAGCAGTGGCAAATGGAATTTAATCCTGAGAAGTGTGAGGAGTAACAAGGCAAGGGAATATACAATGGATGGTAGGACCCTAGGAAGTACAGAAGGTCAGAGGGACCTTGGTGCACTGGTCCATAGATCATTGAAGGAAGCAGCACAGGTAGATATAGTGGTTAGGAAGGCATATGGGATACTTGCCTTTATTAGCCGAGACAGAATAAAAGAGCAGGGAGGTTATGATGGAGCTGTACAGAACACTAGTTAGGCCACAGCTGGAGTACTGTGTACAGTTCTGGGCACCACAATAGGAAGGATGTGATTGCACTGGAAAGGGTGCAGAGGAGATTCACCAGGATGTTGCCTGGGCTGGAGCATTTCAGCTATGAAGAGACTGAAAAGGCTAGGGTTGTTTTCCTTAGAGCAGAGAAGGCTGAGGGGAGACCTGATTGAGGTATACAAAATTATGAGGGTCATTGATAGGGTAGATAGGAAGAAACTTTTTCCCTTAACGAAGGGGTCAATAACCAGGGGGCATAGATTTAAGCTAAGGGGCAAGAGGTTTAGAGGGGATTTGAGGGAAAAAAATTTCACCCCGAGGGTGGTTGGAATCTGGAACACGCTACCTGAAGGGGTGGTACAGGCAGGAACCCTCACAACATTGAAGAAGTATTTAGGTGAGCACTTAAAACGCCATAGCATACAAGGCTACGGGCCAAGTGCTGGAAAATGAGATTAGAATAGTTAGGTGCTTGATGGCTGGCAGAGACACGATGGGCCGAAGGGCCTGTTTTTGTGCTGCATAACTATGAGTCTATGACTCTATCTTTGGGTTCACCTTGATTTTGCTTGCCAATATTCTTTCATGTCCTCTCTTTGCTTTCCTAATTTCCTTTTTGATTTCACCCTCCACTCTCCACACTCCTCTTGGCTTTCTGTAGTATTGAGTTCTCAGTGTCAGACATAAGTTTTCCTTTTCTGCCTTATCTTACCCTGTAGGCTCCTTGACATCCATGGGGCTCTAGATTTGGCCGCCTGGCCCTTTTTGTTTGTGGAAGCTTGTTTACCCTGAACCCATTAAACCTCCCTTTTGAATGCCTCCCACTGTTCTGACACTGATTTACCTTCAAGTAGCTGTTTCCAGTCCACTTTTACTAAACTGAGGAGTGATTTAGCGAAACTGGCCTTGCCCCAATTGAGATCTCTAACTCCTGTTCTATACCTTTTCCATAATTATGTTAAAACTGACTGAATTATGATCACTACCACCAAAATAGTGATTGTGAAATAAAACAGCCAGCCACCAAGCACACCTCGCAAACAGTTTGCTTTTCCAAATGACCACAAGGTGAGAAGAGTCAGGTTAACACTTGTCTATTAGGAAGGATGCAAGCATAAGAGGGGTGACAATCCCAGGCAGCGGAGGCACTCAGGTCAAAACCTCCCTGTACATGGATGACGTCGCCGTTTTCTGCTCGGATCCGCTGTCCGTGCGCAGACTGATGAGCATCTGCGACCAGTTCGAACTGGCCTCGGGAGCCAAAGTTAACCACAGCAAGAGTGAGGCCATGTTCTTTGGGAACTGGGCTGACCGATCCTTTGTCCCCTTCACCGTCAGGTCAGATTACCTGAAGGTGCTGGGGATATGGTTCGGAAGGGCCGGGGCGTGCACCAAAACCTGGGAGGAGCGAGTAGCCAAGGTACAACAAAAGTTGAGAATGTGGGGGCAGCGATCTCTCTCCATTGTGGGTAAGAACCTGGTCATCAGGTGTGAGGCGCTCACGTTGTTGCTGTACGTGGCGCAGGTCTGGCCCATACCCCACTCCTGCGCTGTGGCGGTCATCCAAGCCATTTTCCGCTTCATCTGGGGATGTAAAATGGACCGGGTCCGGAGGGACACGATGTTCAAATCTCTGGATAAGGGCGGGAAAAAGGTACCCAACGTGGCCCTCATCCTGATGACCACCTTCGTGTGCGGCTGCATCAAGCTGTGTGCAGACCTCCAGTATGCAAACTCCAAGTGTCACTACGTGCTGAGGTTCTCTCTGTCCCCGGTGTTGCGAAGGATGGGCCTGGTCACATTGCCGCGGAACGCTCCATGCAATTGGACCGTGCAGTACCACCTATCCTTCGTGGAGCAGTTTCTGCGGGAAAACACCTTTGACCACCAGTCCATCAGGCAGTGGTCTGCACGGTATGTCCTCAAGGTCCTACGGGAAAAGGAGACGGTGGATCCTGTCGGATGGTTCCCCGAGCAGACCGTCAAAGTCATTTGGCGGAATGCCTCATCACCAGAACTTTCAAACAAGCACCAAGATGTAGCTTGGCTGGTGGTGAGAAGGGCCCTCCCAGTCAGATCCTTCATGCATGCATGCCCGAAGTCTCGACCCCTCCGCACAATGCCCCCGCGGTGGCTGTGGTGGGGAAGAGATGGTTGCCCACCTCCTCCTGGAATGTGTCTTTGCAAAGCAGGTGTGGAAAGAGATGCAGTGGTTTTTGTCGAGGTTCATCCCAAGCAGCTCTGTAACACAGGAGTCTGTGCTCTACGGCTGTTCCCAGGGATGCACACAGAGACAAACATCAACTGCTACTGGAGGACTATCAATTCGGTGAAAGACGCCCTTTGGTCTGCCCGAAACTTGCTGGTCTTCCAGCGCAAAGAGTTGTCCAACACCGAATGTTGCAGACTGGCACATTCCAAGGTCCAGGACTACGTGCTGAGGGACGCACTAAAGCTTGGGGCAGCCGCAGCAAAGGCTCAATGGGGAAAGACCACAGTGTAAGGTCCCCCCACCAAGCTGAACTGAGGGGCTGGATCCATGGGAAACCCCTCGAACTGTATCGGGAAAATTGTGTGTGCTGTAAATGTAAAAATGTATATGGCATGACAATGAAATGGAAGGGTTGTGAGGCAACTCATGATTGTATAGAAGAAAACTGATCACCTTTGCACTGTTTGTATTTTTTGACTTGATGCTGTTTTAAACTGTTTGGGAATGTAATTTTTACAGATTTTTATGAATAAAGTATATTTTGGAAATAAAAATAAAGGTTAACACTTTAACCATAAGAATTGGTGTTATCACTTCGTGCGTGGCTTCTAAGATAAGACATGCAACCTGCACTACAAAAACATCTCCTTTACCCACAACATTGATTTCTAAATCGCCATGTGGCCTCTTTTTAAATTTCGAACAGAATCATGCAGCACTGAAGGAGGCCATTTGGCCCATCATGCCCATGCCAGCTCTTTGAAAGAGCAATCCAATTAGTTCCACTCCCCTGCTTGTTCCCTGTGGGCCTGCACATTTCTCCCTTTCAGATATTTATCCAATTCAATTTGCTCTTTCCACCTTTTCAGTATAACATGGGGGAGGAGAGGGAGAGGGTGCGTTTAACATGGGGGGAGGAGAGGGGAGACGGTGCGTTTAACATGGGGGAGGAGAGGGGAGACGGTGCGTTTAACATGGGGGAGGAGAGGGGAGACGGTGCGTTTAACATGGGGGAGGAGAGGGGAGACAGTGCGTTTAACATGGGGGAGGAGAGGGGAGACGGTGCGTTTAACATGGGGGAGGAGAGGGGAGACGGTGCGTTTAACATGGGGGAGGAGAGGGGAGACGGTGCGTTTAACATGGGGGAGGAGAGGGGAGACGGTGCGTTTAACATGGGGGAGGAGAGGGGAGACGGTGCGTTTAACATGGGGGGAGGAGAGGGGAGACGGTGCGTTTAACATGGGGGGAGGAGAGGGGAGACGGTGCGTTTAACATGGGGGGAGGAGAGGGGAGACGGTGCGTTTAACATGGGGGGAGGAGAGGGGAGACGGTGCGTTTAACATGGGGGGGAGGAGAGGGGAGACGGTGCGTTTAACATGGGGGGAGGAGAGGGGAGACGGTGCGTTTAACATGGGGGAGGAGAGGGAGAGGGTGCGTTTAACATGGGGGCTGCTCTCTCACCAAGTCTCCAAATGTAAGACAGGGAATACTTAGTCTCCATCAGCAAGGCAAGACCCATTATTCATAAATCAGTTAGGATAAAAAGGTGGTTTGATCCAAGTATCAATTGAATAGTGTATTCAGATAATTGGAGCCCAGACAACATTTGTTCAACTTTGCATTTACAATGGGTCTGCCTGAACAATACTGTGGCTCTGATCATGAGCGATTACTGCCCTACTCCCAAAAACATTATACTGTATTTCGAAGACTGCTGAGTTCTCCAGTGATAAGCAGATCTAGTGAAATTACAAACTCGTGTCATTCAGGCATACAGTGTTTAATGGCTCATTGTAAAGGACGGAGGAATATACCAAGGGCAGAGAATTTTCAGCTGGTTCATTGAAAAAGGAGTCAAGAAAAGGTAATGTGACAACTTTTTGAAAAGGGGTGTTTTGCCCAGGACTGATTCTAGCCCTCGAGTTCTCCAATGTATTTACAACACTGAAACAGGCCATTCGGCCCATCTGCTCCATACTGGTGTTTATGCTCCACATGAGCCTCCTCCCACCCCCTCTCCATCTCATCCCACATCTTTCTATTCCTTTCTCCCTCATGTGTTTATCCAGCTTCCCCCTTAAATATATCGACACTATTCACCTCAACCACTCCCTGTGGCAGCGAGGTCCACATTCTGAGTGAAGATCAGTCCCAGTCACTCCACATCTGTCAAAGGTGCTATATAAATGCATGTTGTTGTTAGGGACACTAGCAGGAATGGTTTGTGTGAAAGACTCCATTTTGTAACAATCAGAATGTGCAGAGGTGGTGAAGCCCGGGTTCGACCTTTCCTCCGCGGTGAGAGAGGGCGAGCCGGGGGGGGGGGGGGGGGGGAGATGGGACTCCCTCCTTCCCCGGGCCGAACTCCACCCCGACCCCGGGACACCCACCTACCTTCCAGCTGGAATTTCTGCGCGTACCGCTTCAGATTCTTCTTCTTGGCCGGGCAGAATGTGGAGGGGAAGCGGCCATCCGACAGGTACCGCTGGATGTCGCCAAATTTACTCCCCGGCTCGGTCATGGCGGCGGCGAAGGCCAGGAACCCGCCTCGGCCTCGGGCTCAGGCTCCGGCGGGTGAAGGGAACCCGCGGACAGCGGGTCGGTTTATTTACCTCGCCTGAGAGGAACCCGGAAACCATTTCGACGGACCGGAAGTGACCGGGCAAATTTTCACGGTCACACAGGCCGGAAGGAAGGCATCGCCATAGCAACAGGGACTCGAGGCCCAGCTCCACAGGCCCAGCCTGAGCTCCGGAAACCATTGCCTTTCTATAGCACCTTGCCCATCCCAAAGCGCTTTCCAACCAATTGAACTGTAGTTACTGTTGCAATGTGGGAAACAGCATCCAATTTGTGCATAGCAAGCTCCCACAATCTGCAATATGACAATGACCGTTTTTTTTTTAAAGTGACAATGTTTGAGGGAGAAATATTGGCCCAGGACACTGGCATAATCACCATTATTCCTGGGATTGCCAAACTTCCAATATTGTTCTAGAGTCACCCAGAATTAATGATTCATTGCCTGGACACTGATTTTTTAATTCATTCTTGGGACCTGGACGTTGCTGCCAAGGCATCTTTAAACCCATCCCTAATTGCCCTTGAGAAGGTGGTGGTGAGCTGCCTCTTTGAACTGTTGTAGTCCATGTGGGGTAGGTACACCCACAGTGCTGTTAGGAAGGGAGTTCCAGGATTTTGACCCAGCGACAGTGAAGGAACGGCGATATAGTTCCAAGTCAGGATGGTGTGTGACCTGGAGGGGAATCTGCAGGTGGTGGTGTTCCCATGTATTTGCTGCCCTTGTCTTTCTAGTTGGTAGAGGACGCGGGATTGGAAGGTGCTGTCTAAGGAGCCTTGGTGAGTTGCTGCAGTGCATCTTGTAGATGGTACACACTGCTGCCACTGTGCGTCGGTTTTGGAGGGACTGAATGTTTAAGGTGGTGGATGGGGTGCCAATCAAGAGGGCTGCTTTGTTCTAGGTGGTGTTGAACTTCTTGAATGTTGTTGGAGCTGTACTCATCCAGGCAAGTGGAGAGTATTCCATCACACTCCTGACTTGTGCCTTGAAGATGGTGGACAGGCTTTGGGGAGTCAGGAGGTGAGTTACTCACTGCAGAATTCCCAGCCTCTGACCTGTTCTTTTAGCCAGTATTTATATGGCTGATCCACAGTTTAGTTTCTGGTCAATGATGACCTCCAGGATGTTGATCATGGGGGATTCAGTGAAGGTTGAATGTCAAGGAGAGATGGTCAGATTCTCTCCTATTGGAGATCGTCATTGGCTGGCATTTGTGCGATCCAAATGTTACTTGCCACTTAATCAGCCAAAGCCTAAATATTGTCCAGATCTTGCATGTTCGCATGGACTGCTTCAGTATCTGAGGAGTTGCTAATGGTCATACAATCATCTGACCTTATGATGGAGGGAAGGTCATTGATGAAGCAGCTGAAGATGGTCAGGCCTAGGACACTATCCTGAGGAACTCCTGCAGTGATGTCCTGGGACTGAGATGATTGGCCACCAGCAACCACCACCATCTTCCTTTGTGTTAGGTATGACTCCAGTGGAGAGTTTTCCCCCTGATTCCCGTTGACTTCAGTTTTGCTAGGGCGCTCTGAGGCTGCACTCAGTCAAATGCTGCCTTGATGTCGAGGGCAGTCACTCTCATCACTCCTCTGGAATTCAGCTCTTTTGTCCATGTTTGGAGCAAGGCTGTAATGAGGTTTGGAGCCGAGTGGCCCTGGCAGAACAAACTGAGCTTCAGTGAACAGGTTATTGCTGAGTAAGTGCCGCTTGATAGGGACGACCCCTTCCATCAAGTTACTGATGATTGAGAATAGACCGATTGGTAATTGGTTGGGTTGGATTGGATTTGTCCTGCTTTTTGTGCACCGGACATACCTGGGCAAGTTTCCACATTGCCGGGTAGTTGCCAGTGTTGTAGCTGTACTGGAACAGCTTGGCTAGGGGAGCAGAAGTTCTGGAGCACAGGTCTTCAGTACTATTGCCGGAATATTGTCAGGGCCCATAGCCTTTGCAGTATCCAGTGCCTTCAGTCGTTTCTTGATATCTGATGTGAGAAATAGTCATGCGGCATTAAACATAAATGGTGCTTCTTTTTCCACTTTCATTAAACACTTTTGTTTATCAGTTCTAATATTGGAAATGGGAGGAAAGGTTGTTCGGTTTTGGGCCATGTGATGAAACCTTGAGGAACATGTCTAGAGTTGACAACCCCAGTTGTTACGCGGGGAAACCAGGCCCGCAATTCACGAACATTATCGTCACTGGGTCAATATCCTAAAATTCCTGATCCAACATCATCACTGGAGCATTAGCAGCACAAGGACTGCAAATCAAAGAGAAGCACCATGACCAGTCTTGTGTTTAGTAGATTTAGTTTTGATTACTAGAATGGTACAAGGGATGAGGGACTTCAGTTATGTGGAGAAGCTGTGATTGTTCTCCTTAGAACAGAGAAAATTAGGAGATTTAGTCACGGTGTTATACAGTAAATAAGGAGAAAAGGTTTCCAGTGGTAGAAGGGTCAGTAACCAGAGAACACAGCTTTTAATCGATTGGCAAAGGAATTGGTGGGGGAAAGATGAAGAGAACTTGATCTGGAATGCACTGCCTGAGGAAGCAGATTCAACAATTCAAAAGGGAACTGGATAAATATTTGAAGTGGGAAAGAGCAGGGGAGCAAGACTATTTTGATAGCTCTTTCATACAGCCGGTACAGGCACAATGAGCCGGGTGATTCTTTTCTATACTGTTGTATGATGACGGTTTTAAAAGGCAGTGGAACAGGAGCTGAGGAGAGGAAACATTTACAACATCAGTTTGCATGGGGGCCAGGATGGTGTACTTTACTTAGAAGATGACTGAAGGAGCAGGAGCTGGGTCACAAGGACCGGATGAACTCGGAGAGAGACGAAGGGGAGATAGGAGAGAAACATGGCAAAGGAATATTCAATATTTAAACGAGTCCTGAAAGGCACTGGTAAAAAAACCTAAGAACCCTTTTGTGACGTAAGAAAAAAGACAGACTTGCATTTTTTTTTGATTTCGCTGATTCCCTGATGGAGAGAACAGAGTTACATCCTCACAAACTGTAGTAAAATAGGGGGTGGGGGAGATTGTTTGAGGGGTTGTCGGGGTCTGGGAGGGGGGGGATTAGTGGATGTGGGGGGATTGGGTGGCTTATAGGGGAATTTGGGGATGTAGCTGTGGGGGGGGGGGGGTTTGGTGGAGGGGATGGGGCTTTGGTTGGGGGATTACTGGGATATTGGGGGATTACTGGGGGGGGGGTTGGGATTTGGGGGGTTACTGAGGAGGAATTGGGATTTGGTGGGGATCAGGATGGGGGGGTTGGGATTTGGGGGCGGAATCAGGATTTGGGGGGGATCAGGATGGGGGGGGGGAAATCAGGATTTGGGGGGTTGGGATTTGGGGGGGGATCAGGATTTGGGCGGGTTACGGGGGGGGTTGGGATTTGGGGGGTTACTGAGGAGGAATTGGGATTTGGTGGGGATCAGGATGGGGGGATTGGGATTTGGGGGGGATCGGGATATGGGGGGGATCAGGATTGGGGGGGTTAATGAGGAGGAATCAGGATTTGGGGGGTTAATGAGGAGGAATCAGGATTTGGGGGGTTACTGGGGGGGTTGGGATTTGGGGGGTTAATGAGGAGGAATCAGGATTTGGGCGGGTTACTGGGGGGGTTCAGGCCTGTTTAATTTCCGCCTCACCTTCCACCGCGAAGTTGGCCGCGTATCTCCGGACGCTCCGGCGCTGCAGTGGGCCCAGGGCCTGCGAGTAGGCGCCTCTCGACAGATATTTGTAAACGTGTCGGTACCGATCCAGCGAGTTTGGCCGGGGTGGGGAGCGGGCTGCCGGGCCTGGGCCTGGGCCTGGAGTTGGGCCTCGGCCCCGTTCAGTCTGGGTGGCGACGCTGCGTTTGCTGTTGGCCATTCCCGCCAGAGCGGGCGGGTATTTCGGCCCAGGCCCAGCCGCAAATCTCTTTTCCTCCCCGGGCCGGGGCTCTGACCCGCGGCGCTCGGTGAATCTCCGCCGGCGGAACCTTTATCCCGGAGGCCCAGGCGGAACCTTAGTGCGGCGTCCTGGAGGCCCGGGCGGAGCGGCTTTGGTGCTGAACCGCGTTGATTCTCTGGTTGCCGGGCGGGGCCGCGCGTTCGGGCGCTCGGGCGGGTTTGGGCGGAAACATGGAGGCGGAGGGAGCGGCCGGGAGCCCGAGGCCGGGGACTGGGCCCAGTGCCTCCCCGGCTCGATTCTATGTCTGCCGCTGTTTCTATACTGACAACATCTTCCTGGAAGACTTCAGGCTCCATGTCCGCTCGACAGAGCCGGATCTCGGGCCTGTAAGGAAAGGCCTTGCCTTTTATGGACCAGAAACACACTAAGGGCGTTGGAAACAGATTCAATAATAACTTCCAAAGGGAAATGACAAATACTTGGAGAAATTGGCAGGGCTATGGGGGGGAGCAGAGGCTGTGGGACTAATTGGGTGGCTCTTTGCCAGCACAGGCCGATGGGCCGAATGGCCTCCTGCACTGTAAAATTCTGTAAATTCAAAGCACTGCACAGGCAGTGAAATATTTTTATGTGTAATCGCCGTTGTAGGAAACAGCAGCCAATTTGCGCACAGGAAGCTCCCACAGACAGCGATAATGACCAGAGAATCTGTTTCAGGGATGTTGTTTGAGGGATTAATGTTGGCCCAAGACACCAGGGAGAGCTCCCCTGCTCTTCGAAATAGTGGCCGTGCATCTGTTACATTGACCTACTGTGGCACCACTGCCAATCCCACAGTGAAGTGGCTTGCTCAGAGTTGCCTGAGTGGTACCTGTGCCCCTGGTTTGCCTCTGCCTTTGCTGGAACGTGCCGGGTGTGGGCTGTCAGCAGTGACACAGATGTTTCGGACTAATTCAGCCTTGTTGGATAGACTCAACAGCATCACATTGCATTTATATAGTGCCTTTAACATAGTCAAAAGTTCCAAGGTGCTTCACAGGAGCATTTACAGATACTATTTGACCCTGTTCCACATAAGGAGATATTAGGACAGATGACCAAAAGCTTGGTCAAAGAGGTAGGTTTTAAGGAGTGTCTTAAAGGAGGAGAGAGTGGTGGGGAGGCAGGGTGGTTTAGGAAAGGAATTCCAGAGCTTAGGGTCCAGGCAGCTGAAGGCACGGCCGCCAATGGTGGAGTGATGGCAATTGGGGATGGGCAAGAGAAGAATTGGAGGAGCGCAGATATTTCGGAGGGCATTAGTGGTTGGGAAAATATAGGAAAAAATTCTGAGGAACAGGATTAATCTTCACTTGGAGAGGCATCAGGGATAGTCAGCATAGCTTTGTCACAGGAAGATCATGTCTAACTAACTTGATTGAATTTTTCGGGGAGGTGACTAGATGTGTAGATGAGGGTAAAGCAGTTGATGTAGTCGACATGGACTTCAGTAAGGCTTTTGATAATGTCCCGCATGGGAGAGTGGTTAAGAAGGTAAAATCCAATGGGATCCAGGGCAATTTGAAAAATTGGTGGTGTCGTAAATAGTGAGGAGGAAAGCCTTAGATTACAGGACGATATGGATGGGCTGGTAAGATGGACGGAGCAGTGGCAAATGGAATTTAATCCTGAAAAGTGTGAGGTGATGCATTTTGGGAGGACTAACAAGGCAAGGGAATATACAATGGGTGGTAGGACCCTAGGAAGTACAGAGGGTCAGAGGGACCTTGGTGTACTTGTCCATAGATCACTGAAGGCAGCAGCACAGGTAGATAAGGTGGTTAGGAAGCATTTGGGAGACTTGCCTTTATTAGCCGAGGCATAGAATATAAGAGCAGGGAGGTTTTGATGGAGCTGTATAAAAAGCTAGTTAGGCCACAGCTGGAGTACTGTGTACAGTTCTGGGTACCACACTATAGGAAGGATGTGATTGCACTGGAGAGGGTGCAGAGGAGATTCACCAGGATGTTGCCTGGGCTGGAGCATTTCAGCTATGAAGAGAGATTGGATAGGCTAGGGTTGTTTTCCTTAGAGCAGAGAGGCTGAGGGGAGACCTGATTGAGGTATACAAAATTATGAGGGGTATTGATAGATTAGATAAAAAAGAAACATTTTCCCTTAGTGGAGGGGTCAATAACCAGGGGGCAGAGATTTAAGGTGAGGGGATTTGAGGGAAAAAAAATGTCACCCCGAGGGTGGTTGGAATCTGGAATACACTGCCCGAAGTGGTGGTTGAGGCAGGAACCATCACAACATTTAAGAAGTATTTAGATGAGCACTTGAAATGCCATAGCATACAAGGCTACAGGCCAAGTGTTGGAAAATGGGATTAGAATAGTTAGGTGGCCGGCACAGACAGGATGGGCCGAAGGGCCTGTTTCTGTGCTGTATGACTATGACTATTAGGGCTGGAGGATGTTAGTGAGATATTGCAAAACATAGGTCTCAGTCCACATTATTGTGGCAGCTACAGTTTTTTTCTGTTAAGTGATGAGGCTACTGTTTTTATACACAGTTGGGTCTCATCCTCCATTACTCCAATCCATTTCACCCAGGGGTGGTGCTACTGTTGGGCCTTTTGATTTTAATCATACTCTGCAGCATTTTATTGATGAGGTCCACTATATTTGGATTTTATTCACTAACTTTGATTTTGCTCATGTTCCAGATTTTAAGAAGCAAAGGTTGCAAGACTGAGGAACAGTTCAAAAAGGTTCAAGCTAAGGTAAAACCTGAGCCACTGACAGGCCCAGCCTACGTGTTCTGCGCACTATCACACTCACTGTCACACTCGCTGTCACACTCAAACATACACAGGCTCTGATCTTATCTTCAAATAGTACTGCTGTTTAGTGGAGTGAAACAGCCCGCAGAGCATGTGGCAATAACTGCTTTCTGAGATTGGGTTTACTCAGGGACTCTTGCAACGGTCCCATCTTTACAACAGAACCAACTCTGGAAAAACTACTGTTTCAATATTTGCACCTACACTACCCAGTAATCAATGCAGAGACAAGGGACTGCTGAGATCAGAGCAATAAATGATGCAGTAGCATACAAACACCCTCACCCTCACGCCTCACCCACACTCACACCCCAAAGCTCTCTCATATTTAGTTAAGTGGCTGACAAAGCTAGAAGCTTGGACACTCCTGCTACACTGCAGCTAAACTGCAAACTCCAGTTGCATCAGAGTTGGTGTGATTGTTATTTTCCTTCAGTTCCAATAAATTAAGAATCATAATTTATATTTTTATACTTTGAAATTGTCTTGTTTGTTTACTTTTAAATCACTATTAGTGGTAATTAAATGATACGACAGACTTACCTTGCACAGTAATGGCTCAGTGGGTAGTATATTTGCCTCTGAATCAGGACAATGGGTTTAAACCTCATTCCAGAAACACTTGAGTGCAGTACCGAGGGAGAGATGCACTGTTGAAGGGTCATTTCTGAGGGAGTGCTGCACTGTCGGAAGGTCATTTCTGAGGGAGTGCTGCACTGTCAGAGGGTCAGTACTGAGGGAGTGCTGCACTGTCAGAGGGTCAGTACTGAGGGAGCGCTGCACCATCAGAGGGTCACTACTGAGGGAGCGCTGCACTGTCAGAGGGTCAGTACTGAGAGAGTGCTGCACTGTCGGAGGGTCAGTACTGAGGGAATGCTGCACTGTCGGAGGGTCAGTACTGAGGGAGTGCTGCACTGTCGGAGGGTCAGTACTGAGGGAGCGCTGCACTGTCGGAGGGTCAGTACTGAGGGAGTGCTGCACTGTCAGAGGGTCAGTACTGAGAGAGTGCTGCACTGTCGGAGGGTCAGTACTGAGAGAGTGCTGCACTGTCGGAGGGTCAGTACTGAGGGAGTGCTGCACTGTCGGAGGGTCAGTACTGAGGGAGTGCTGCACTGTCGGAGGGTCAGTACTGAGGGAGCGCTGCACTGTCGGAGGGTCAGTACTGCGGGAGTGCTGCACAGTCGGAGGGTCAGTACTGAGGGAATGTTGCACTGCAACAGATGCGAATGAGACATTGATTACTGCACCCTCTCTTGTCACTATAATTTTGCCGGAAATGAGAGCAGCTGTGAGGAAATTCCTGGCTATTAAGCAAGAGCCCATCCAGCTTTCCATGGGTTCATATGGATGTTTAAGATCCCACGGTTCTATTCAAAGAGCTGGAATCTCGTCTGGTGTCCTGGCTGACATTCCTCCCTCGACCAAAATTCGATCATCAGAATCATCCTCAGGATGAAGCTCGGGGAACAAAAGATCTTCAGTATTTTCGACACAAACTTGATCCGCCAATGCAGAACAGTCAGTAGCATATTGTGCCACACAGTAAGGTACAAGTCAGAGGTAATAGTCAAGTTATCCAAGGCTCTGGTCAGATCCACCTTGAGCCCTGTGTCCAGTTCTGGTCAGCAAGACAGTAAAAGGAAATTGAGCTGCTGGAGGCAGAGCAGTATCTCGAGGGTCAGGGGCTCAGTTATGTGGAGGGACCAGAGAGATGGGCTGAGAGGTGATCTTATTTGGGGGAGAAAGAGAAGACCGTAAACAGACAGAATATTACTTTAAACTGTTAAGCATAGAACTAGGGGCAAGGATTCAAATTAGTGCCGCGTAATTTTAGTGTTGATATCAGGACATTCTTTTCTCAAAAAGTGATCAATCGTAGAACGTTTACGGCACAGAAGGAGGCCACATGGCCCATCGTGTCTGCGCCGTCCAAAAATAAAGCCACCCAGCCTAATCCGCCCTGCAAGCATGGAATTAATCTCTAGATCGAGCAGTGGAGACAAAAAAAATAAAGACTCCTTTAAGAAACAATTGGCTGTTGCTAACGGGGAATGGTTTGATTTCTCCTGATGATGAATTAAGATGGACCGAATGGCCTTCCTCACCTGTAGTGATTTTCTGGATTGCTGCTTGTGGGATCTTGCTGTGCGATTGTGGCAGCACTGTTATAACAACACATTGCGTCAAGTCCGTCGAGATGATTCTGAGCAAAGCATATTAATCGATATCTGCCAAATCTTACTGAGTTATTCTGTCCCCTCAGATCGATGAGGAAGTTCAGAGGAGAAAGTTGCTCAGTCACAGTAGTTTGGACAGAATGGCGATTATTTCAACATATTACAAACCTCTGAATCCTGGGGTCTATGTTTTACAGGTAGGCACCAGTCTCTCTTAATTCACTGTACATCACCTACATTTAAAGACTTAGATCATTGAGCATGTGTCCTGTGTTAATTACATTGGAATACTGGAAACATCCAGGGTTATCCGACCGGGAATTTAAGTGGCACAGATGCTGTGGAGGGGTTTTTGTTTGGGTTGGATGTTTCTAAAATCATTTCTTTGTTTTTCTTTATGTTGTGAATGTGTTCCTGCTGAAAGTGGAACTCTGAATTTTACTTTTTTGTTGTTCACCTCCTCATTTCTACCAAAAGCAGAGCTGAGCAGTGCTGAGTGACAGGGCCACATAGGATGTTATTACACATTGTCTCTGTCTCTGGGTCCCTAAGGCTTGGTGTTGCAGCTAGTGTATGTTATTTGAAAGATTTTTAAGCGGTGTTCAAGAAGGAGAGAGAACTGGAGCAAAAGTAAGGCAAGCAGTTTAATAACATTAAACTAATGTGTGAAAGTAACTCGAAAGAACAGCTGACCGTGAACACGGGTCTGATTATACAACATTGACCCTATAAATCAGGAAAAAGTGATTGCAGCACTGGGTAAGGTTCAGTATTGGGTCAGTCTGATATACAAAGTGCTACACTAGACTATGTCAATATTCATCCACTTGCACACACTGTCAGGATGGCTCCTTTTACAGACGTCTTGTTTCTGTTAGATTAATTTACTGAAAGCACATGCAGGATTTTCTATTTGGAACGTGTCACTCTGTAATGTTCTCCCTTTGTTTCTCGCTTATTTCAAATTTTGGTGCGGGGTGTGAGCGCAAGCAAACTGTTGTTGGAACTCTGTCGCTGCTGCTCTCAAGTTTGGCTGCCAGCACGGCCTGAAGGGTCCCCCTCTTTCTCCCTGTATTGACTGCTTCATGATAGAGGACACTAAAAGCATCCCAAAATAGTAGAAAATAAGGGGGCAAAAGAGAGGGAGGATCTTAAAACAATTACTAGAGAAAAACTACTAGGCAAACTAACGGGACTAAAGGCTGTCAAGTCCCCTGGACCTGATGACCTGCATCCAAGGGTCTTAAAAGAAGTGGCTGCAGAGACCGATGTGCATTGGTTTTAACCTTCCAAAATTCCCTAGGTTATGGAAAGGTCCCAGGAGATTGGAAAATGGCAAATGCAATGCCCCTATACAAGAAAGGAGGGTGATAGAAAGCAGGAGCTAAAGGCCAGTTAGCCAAACATCTATCATTGAGAAAATGCTGGAATCCATTATTAAGGAGGTAGTAGCAGGACATTTAGCAAATCATAATACAATCAAGCAGAGTCAACATGACTTTAAGGAAGGGAAATTGTGTTTGACAAATTTATTAGAATTCATTGAGGATGTAATGAACAGGGTGGATAAAGGGGAACCAGTAGATGTAGTGTATTTGGATTTCCAAAAGGGGATAAGGTGCCACATAAAAGATTACTACACAATGTCATACAGGCCCCCATCTGCCAAGAATGAGGCACACATTATTTCGCCACATGAACATTAAAACTTAAAATTGCTGCTGGGAAGAAAAGAGGGCCTATCACAAGGAATTGCCAGGCCCCTCGCCGGAAAGACATTTTTTGCATACTAGCAGGTAGTGTTGGAACAAAGGACCCAGTTTCTGCTTCTCCAATACGCAGAAGACCTGGTCAGACCAGTTTAGTCACATGACTAACTGGCTGTTTGAATTTGAACTTGGCACTGAGTGTTTGAAACTCAGAAAGCTCTTTGCTCCTGGACTGAGAACACCTCTCTCCTGTCCGCTCCCATCTCTTTCTCACGGCACTGAAGACCCATTAAAGACATATGAACCCCAAGAGAGAGAAGTCCCCTACAGTGAACAAGGTTTAAGAAGAATACTGGGCCCCAACGAAAAGCAAGACTACCTACACTCAAGGACTCTACAGCGAGCTCGAAGCACAGTAAAAACCCCTCTTCAGAAATTGCCTCAAACTTTTTAACTTTATTTTTCTTCTCTTTTCTGTCTCCATTTTATGCATGCGCGTATCATGCCTGCTAGCGTGGGGCATGGCGTGTATCCGTTGGCGTTAACCGAATTAGAGTTTAGGTTTTAATAAATGTCACTTTTCTTCTTTAAACCTAAGAAAGCCTGTTTATGCTCATTTCTTTGCCTTATAATTGGAAAGTGGTGAACAAGGATTCACTAATGGGGAGCTCCAAACACGGTGTGTTTAAAAATCTAAACCCTGTTACAAGAAGACCAGGTGAAGGCAAAAAGGGACCCTAAGACACCTTTCTCACCTGGTTGTAACCACAAGGTAAGAGCTCATGGTGTTGGGGTAATATATGTTGGGCAATGCACCAAGGCTCATTAGACAGCACCTTCTAAACCCGCGACATCTACCAACTAGAAGGACAAGGGCAGCAAATGCATGGGAACATCACCATCCACAGGTTCCCCTCCAAGTCACACACCATCCTGACTTGGAACTATATTGCCATTCCTTCACTGTCGCAAGGTCAAAACCCTGGAACTCCCTCCCTAACAGCACTGTGGGTGTACCTATCCCACATGGACTGCAGCGGTTCAAGAAGGCAGCTCACCACCACCTTAAGGGCAATTAGGGATGGGCAATAAATGCTGGCCTGGCCAGCAACACCCACATCCCATCAATGAATAAAAAAAAATATTAGCATGGATAGAGGATTGTCTCACTCACACGAAGTCAGGATAAATGGGGCATTTTCACATTGGCAAACTGTAGCTATTGGAGTGCCACAGGGATCAGTGCTGGGACTTCAACTATTTAGAATTAGAATTAGAATATTACAGCGCAGTACAGGCCCTTTGGCCCTCGATGTTGCGCCGACCTGTGAAACCATCTGACCTACACTATTCCATTTTCATCCATATGTCTATCCAATGACCACTTAAATGCCCTTAAAGTTGGCGAGTCTACTACTGTTGCAGGCAGGGCGTTCCACGCCCCTACTACTCTCTGAGTAAAGAAACTACCTCTAACATCTGTCCTATATCTATCACCCCTCAACTTAAAGCTATGTCCCCTCGTGTTTGCCATCACCGTCCGAGGAAAAAGACTCTCACTATCCACCCTATCTAACCCTCTGATTATCTTATATGTCTCTATTAAGTCACCTCTCCTCCTCCTTCTCTCCAACGAAAACAACCTCAAGTCCCTCAGCCTTTCCTCGTAAGACCTTCCCTCCATACCAGGCAACATCCTAGTAAATCTCCTCTGCACCCTTTCCAAAGCTTCCACATCCTTCCTATAATGCGGTGACCAGAACTGCACGCAATACTCCAGGTGCGGCCTCACCAGAGTTTTGTACAGCTGCAGCATGACCTCGTGGCTCCGAAACTCGATCTCCCTACTAATAAAAGCTAACACACCATATGCCTTCTTAACAGCCCTATTAACCTGGGTAGCAACTTTCAGGGATTTATGTACCTGGACACCAAGATCTCTCTGCTCATCTACACTACCAAGAATCTTCCCATTAGCCCAGTACTCTGCATTCCTGTTACTCCTTCCAAAGTGAATCACCTCACACTTTTCCGCATTAAACTCCATTTGCCATCTCTCAGCCCAGCTCTGCAGCCTATCTATGTCTCTCTGTACCCTACAACATCCTTCGGCACTATCCACAACTCCACCGACCTTCGTGTCATCCGCAAATTTACTAACCCACCCTTCTACACCCTCTTCCAGGTCATTTATAAAAATGACAAACAGCAGTGGCCCCAAAACAGATCCTTGCGGTACACCACTAGTAACTAAACTCCAGGATGAATATTTGCCATCAAGCACCACCCTCTGTCTTCTTTCAGCTAGCCAATCTCTGATCCAAAGCTCTAAATCACCTTCAACCCCATACATCCGTATTTTCTGCAATAGCCTACCGTGGGGAACCTTATCAAACGCCTTACTGAAATCCATATACACCACATCCACGGCTTTACCCTCATCCACCTGTTTGGTCACCTTCTCGAAAAACTCAATAAGGTTTGTGAGGCACGACCTACCCTTCACAAAACCGTGCTGACTATCGCAAATGAACTTATTCTTTTCAAGATGATTATAAATCCTGTCTCTTATAACCTTTTCCAACATTTTACCCACTATCTATATTTACAATCTATATTAATGACTTGGGTAAGGGACAGAGTATTGTAGCTAAATTTACTGATGATACAAAGATTGGTGGGAAGACAAGGTGTGAGGAGGACACAGAGAATCTGCAAAGGGATATAGATAGGTTAAGTGAGTGGGCAAAAATTTGGAAGATGGAGTATAATGTGGGAAAATGTGAGGTTATTCACTTTGGTGGGAAAAATAGATAAGCTGAATATTATTTAAATGAAGAGAGACTGCCAAATGCTGTGGTACAGAGGGATCTGGGTGTCCTTGTACATGAAACACAAAAGGTTATCATGTAGTCAGCAAGTAATTAGGAAGGCAAATGGAATGTTGGCCTTTATTGCAAACAGGGTGGAGTATAAAAGTCGGGAAGTCTTGTTATAACTGTACAGGCCATTGGTAAGACCACACCTAAAGTACTGCGTACAGTTTTGGTCTCCTTATTTGAGGGATATACTTGCATTGGAAGCAGTTCAGAGAAGGTTCACTGGGTTGATTCCAGGGATGAAGGGGTTGTCTTATGAGGAAAGGTTGAGTCTATAATCATTGGAGTTTAGAAGAATGAGAGATGATCTTATTGAAAAAGAAGATTCTGAGGGGCTTGACAGGGTAGATGCTGAGAGGATGTTGCCCCTCGTGGGGGTATCTAGAACTAGGGGGCACAGTCTCAGAATAAGGAGCCTCCCATTTAAGCCTGAGAAGAGGAATTTCTTCTTTCAGAGCGTGGTTAATCTTTAAAATTCTCTACCCTAGAGAGCAGTGGAAGCTGAGTCATGGAATATATTCAAGGCTGAGTTAGACAGATTTTTGAACTCTGGGGAGAAAAAGGTTATGGAGAACAGGCAGAAAAATGGAGTTGAGGCCACAATCAGATCCGCCATGATCTTACTGAATGGTGGAGCAGGTTCAAGTGGCCGAATGGCCTCCTCCTGCTCCTATTTCTTATGCTGCTTCCACTTCCTGAAACCCCACAGTGGCTAAAAATCCTATGTGTCAAATGCTAACTTGTTGTCCAACCCTTCAGCAGAACCAAAGTCTGGTTGTTTTAATCAGAATAAAATAAAACTTCCCTGACCCACAGCCTGATGTGTTAACCTGCCAATTCCACAATCACGTTCACAAGTTTGCCAAATTTACATGTTGAAAACGTTTGCTGGATTTTTTGTACTTTTTATTTTGAAAGGAATAAAATCCTTAATGTGGGTTGGTGAAGTGTCGCCCATGGCTTAGTGGGTAATGGCTGTGGGTTCACGTCCCACTTCAGAGATTTGAGCACAAAATTTAGGCAGACACTCCCCATGCAGCACTGAAGGAGTGCCGCACTGTCAGAGGCTCAGTACTGAGGGAGTACCGCATTGACCGAGAGGGTGTACCGAGGGAGCGCAGCACTATCGGAGAGGGAGTACCAAAAGAGTGCCGCACTGTCGGAGGGTTACTACCAAGGGAGCGCTGCACTGTCCGAGAGGGAGTACCGTGGGAGCGCCGCACTGTCGGAGGGTTAGTACCGAGGGAGCGCTGCACTGTCGGAGGGTTAGTACCGAGGGAGAGCTGCACTGTCGGAGGGTTAGTACCGTGGGAGCGCCGCACTGTCGGAGGGTTAGTACCGTGGGAGCGCCGCACTGTCGGAGGGTTAGTACCGAGGGAGCGCTGCACTGTCGGAGGGTTAGTACCGAGGGAGTGCTGCACTGTCGGAGGGTTAGAACGGAGGGAGTGCTGCACTGTCGGAGGGTTAGTACCGAGGGAGTGCTGCACTGTCGGAGGGTTAGTACCAAGGGAGCGCCGCACTGTCGGAGAGGGAGTACCAAGGGAGCGCCGCACTGTCGGAGAGGGAGTACCGAGGGAGCGCTGCACTGTCGGAGGGTTAGTACCGAGGGAGCGCTGCACTGTCGGAGGGTTAGTACCGAGGGAGCGCCGCACTGTCGGAGGGTTAGTACCGAGGGAGCGCCGCACTGTCGGAGAGGGAGTACCGAGGGAGCGCTGCACTGTCGGAGGGTTAGTACCGAGGGAGCGCCGCACTGTCGGAGAGGGAGTACCGAGGGAGCGCCGCACTGTCGGAGGGTTAGTACCGAGGGAGCGCCGCACTGTCGGAGGGTTAGTACCGAGGGAGCGCTGCACTGTCGGAGGGTTAGTACCAAGGGAGCGCCGCACTGTCGGAGGGTTAGTACCGAGGGAGCGCCGCACTGTCGGAGGGTTAGTACCGAGGGAGCGCCGCACTGTCGGAGGGTTAGTACCGAGGGAGCGCCGCACTGTCGGAGGGTTAGTACCGAGGGAGCGCCGCACTGTCGGAGGGTTAGTACAGAGGGAGCGCCGCACTGTCGGAGGGTTAGTACCGAGGGAGCGCCGCACTGTCGGAGGGTTAGTACAGAGGGAGCGCCGCACTGTCGGAGGGTTAGTACCGAGGGAGCGCCGCACTGTCGGAGGGTTAGTACCGAGGGAGCGCCGCACTGTCGGAGGGTTAGTACAGAGGGAGCGCCGCACTGTCGGAGGGTTAGTACCGAGGGAGCGCTGCACTGTCGGAGGGTTAGTACCGAGGGAGCGCCGCACTGTCGGAGGGTTAGTACCGAGGGAGCGCCGCACTGTCGGAGGGTTAGTACCGAGGGAGCGCTGCACTGTCGGAGGGTTAGTACAGAGGGAGCGCCGCACTGTCGGAGGGTTAGTACCGAGGGAGCGCCGCACTGTCGGAGGGTTAGTACCGAGGGAGCGCCGCACTGTCGGAGGGTTAGTACCGAGGGAGCGCCGCACTGTCGGAGGGTTAGTACCGAGGGAGCGCCGCACTGTCGGAGGGTTAGTACAGAGGGAGCGCCGCACTGTCGGAGGGTTAGTACCGAGGGAGCGCTGCACTGTCGGAGGGTTAGTACCGAGGGAGCGCCGCACTGTCGGAGGGTTAGTACCGAGGGAGCGCCGCACTGTCCGAGAGGGAGTACTGAGGGAGCGCCGCACTGTCGGAGGGTTAGGACCGAGGGAGCGCCGCACTGTCGGAGTGTTAGTACCGAGGGAGCGCCGCACTGTCGGAGGGTTAGGACCGAGGGAGCGCCGCACTGTCGGAGGGTTAGGACCGAGGGAGCGCCGCACTGTCGGAGGGTTAGGACCGAGGGAGCGCCGCACTGTCGGAGAGGGAGTACTGAGGGAGCGCCGCACTGTCGGAGGGTTAGTACTGAGGGAGCGCCGCACTGTCAGAGGGTTAGTACTGAGGGAGCGCCGCACTGTCGGAGGGTTAGTACTGAGGGAGCGCCGTACTGTCGGAGGGTTAGTACTGAGGGAGCGCCGCACTGTCGGAGGGTTAGTACCGAGGGAGCGCCGCACTGTCGGAGAGGGTGTACTGAGGGAGCGCTGCACTGTCAGATGTGCCGTCTTTCAGATGAGATGTTAAACTTAGACCTGTCTGCCTTCTAAAGTGAACGTTGAAGATCCCACAGTCGCTATTTGTAGAAGAGCAGGGGAAATCTTATCCAGTGTCCTGTGTTCCTCAGTCAGCATCACTAAAAAACATATTATCTGGTGTTTATCACATTGCTGTTAGTGGGATCTTGCTGTGTGCAAATTGGCCGCTGTGATTCCTATATGAAACAGTGACTATACTTCAAAAATTGCTTCATTGGCTGTAAAGTGCTTTGGGACTATCCTGAGGTTGTGAAAGGTGCTATATAAATGCATGTCTTTATTTCTTGCTAGCGTTGCAGTGACAAAGTTGAAACACTGTTGTCAGTCAGTAACCAAATAACCCTGTACTGTATTCACTGCTCACAATGTGCTCTCCTCTACACTGGGGAGACCAAACGCAGATTGGGTGACCGCTTTGCGGAATACCATCGCTCAGTCCGAAAACATGACCTGGAGCTTCCTGTCGCTTGCTATTTCAACATTTCCCCCCCCCCCCCTGCTCTCATGCTTACATCTCTGTCCTGGGATTGCTGCAGTGTTCCAGTGAACATCAACGCAAGCTCGAGAAACAGCATCTCATTTACCGATTAGGCACGCTACAGCCTGCCGGACTGAACATTGAGTTCAATAATTTCAGAGCATGACCGACCCGCCCTTTTTTTTTTAGCTTTACTTTGTATTTTTTATTCGTATTTCATTTTATTTTTCTTTGTTTCATCCTTCATTTTTTTTTACCATGTGCCTGCCCACTATTTCTTTTCATGTTTGTGTTTTTGGCCAGGGCTGTTCATTTTTCTGTCCATTAACACCTTCTCTGTACTAACTCTTTGTCTTTCAGCACACCATTGACATACCTTTTGCCTTTGCTCCATGACCTTCTGGTCAGTTATTCTCTGTGACCTTGTCCTATCAACACCTTGCCTTTTGTTATCTCTTGCCCCACCCCCGCTTTATTTGCTTAAAACCTATTCCATTTCTAACATTTACCAGTTCTGATGAAAAGTCACTGACCTGAAACGTTAACTCTGCTTCTCTCTCCACAGATGCTGCCACACCTGCTGAGTATTTCCAGCATTTTCTGTTTTTATTAACCGCATAACCTTGCTGTTCTCTGCGTGAATTATTTGGTGTTGATGATGAGCAGCATTATGTTAGTTAGTCTTGTATTAATGAAGTTGACACATTTGTATGTTCCATGCAATGTGAAAAACAATATTGTGTTTTGTTTTCTTCCAGAAATCTTTCCTTGCTCCGGAATTCTGTGAAATAGTTGCGTACTGTCAAAGTGAGGATGCAGATTTTGAAGGATTGCTGGACCGTGTTCATTCACTACCAGGTATGTGTTTCGAATCTTTGTTCAAGAATAAGAAATAAAGATAAACAGTGTTTTATACACATAGGACTGATAGACGGAATGTTAAATGTTTTTGTGTGAATTCACCATAGCTCGAGGGAAAACTGCTTAAAATTGTAACAATACATGAAGAAGTGTAAAATGAAACTGAGTCAGTCTGAATAGGTCAGTGTCCCTGGTCTAGTGAAGTGATCTCAAGCTGTGAACTTTATTTACACGTTTGTATAGTTGCGGGAGCAGAGTGACTTTTTGTTGTGGTTATGTGTTATTAAGAATGGCAGAGTCAAACTCTTAGTGCAAAATAAATTGTTCCTGTGAACTGGATTCTGAGGTCACTGCAGGCTAGTTTGGAAAAAAAATTTAATCCTCCATAATCCTTATTCCAACTCCACAAAGTTTTGTACTTCATCAGAACCAATGGAAGGTTTTGTGAAGCAGTCCCAGGCCTAATGATAAAATTCCTGGTACTGAGGGCAGCCTAGCCTGAAGGTGGACTTGGACTTGCTATGGATTCTTGACTGATACTCAAATCAATTCCTGCCAGCATGCTAGTGGAGCTTCTCACCTGTGCTGGTGGAGGTGGGAGCAGGTGGAGGGGACAGAGAATTGATCAGTAAAGGGATCAATTATTGCAGGAGCTACACCTGTCTCACTTTAACCCTCCCTCCCCTCACAGAACCCAAAACCTCTTCCTCAGAAAGGCTGTTGGGATTGGGGGTTAATTGAAAATCTCAAAATGGAGATTGATGGATTTTTGTTAGGCAGGGATATTAAGGTTATGGAACCAAGGCGGGTGAATGGAGTTAAGACACAGATCAGTCATGATCTAGTGGCTTAATGTTTATAAAATGTTTACAAAGACACACTAATTTATTTATTGACCGTGCTCCTTCTTTCTATCATTCCTTGTAGCTGAGAGAGTTTATTCGATCCCAGTGTTCACTGAGGAATTCTGCAACCAGTTGATTGGAGAGCTTGAGAACTTTGAACAGTCTGACATGCCAAAGGGCAGACCCAACACTATGAATCACTATGGGGTAAGATATGAAGAGACACTGGTCAGTAAATTTCACCAATAAATGTCACCATTATTCACCAAGTACACACGCATGAAAACCAGCTCTGTGATCACCAACTAGCCGGCACGGACACGATGGGCTGAACGGCCTGTTTCTGTGCTATACAACTCTAACCCCCTAGCTGTGAACCCATAAACTCTTCAATACTTTAACGACACTTTATAGCAATGAGTATGGTTCACTTCAGCCAAAGAAACTAATTAAAGCTGCGAGAGAGAGAGATGCACACAGCGAGAGAGAGAGACGCACGCACGCAGTGAGAGAGTGAGAGACGCACGCACACACACAGCGAGAGCGAGTGCCTCTGATGGAGCAGTGGTTAATGTCCTGTGTGTCCTGTGTGTTGCTGAGGCTGATCTGTGGTGAGTTAGTTGTTCTGAGCAGTGGGGTGGAGTGGGGGTGACAGATCTTGGTCCCAAGGTGAGGAACGAAAGTTCTGGCTCTGGCTCCTGCTGGAAAGTATATCTGGGAACTTCACAGAATTGTTACAGTGCAGAAGGAGGCCATTCAGCCCATCGTGTCTGCACTGGCTCTCTGAAAGAGCAATTCCCTCAGTTCCATTCCCCCACCTTCTCCCCGTAACCCTGCACATTCTTCCTTTTCACGTAACTAATTCCCTTTTAAATGCTTCAATTGAATCTGCCTCCACCACGTTCTCAAGCAGCACATTCCAAACTTTAAGCACTCATTGCATGAAAAAGTTTTTCCTCATGTCGCTTTTGCTTCTCTTACCAAATACTTTAAATCTGTGCCCTCTCGTTCTTGATCCCTTCACGCATGGGAACAGTTTCTCTCTATTTACTTTGTCCAGACCCCTCATGATTTTGAATACCTCTATCAAATCACCTCTCAGCCTTCTCTTCTCCAAGGAAAACAGTCCTAACTTCTCCAATCTGTCTTCAAAACTGAAGTTCCTCATCCCTGGAACCATTCTCATGAATCTTTTCTATAATCTCTCCAATGCCCTCACATCTTTCCTAAAGTGCGGTGCACAGAACTGGATGCAATATTCCAGCTGAGGCCGAACTAGTGTCTTATACAAGTTCAACATAACTTCCTTGCTCTTGTACTCTATGCCCCTATTAATAAAGCCCTGGACACTTTATGCTTTATTAACTGCTCTCTCAATCTGTCCTGCCACCTTCAATGATTTATGCACATATGCACCTAGGTCCCTCTGCTCCTGCACCCCCTTTAGAAATGTACCCTTTATTTTATATTGTCTCTCCATGTTCTTCCTATCAAAATGAATCACTTCACATTTCTCTATTGAACTTCATCTGCCTCCTCTGCCCATTCCACCAACTTGTCTATGTCCTTTTGGAGTTCTACGCTATTCTCCTCACAGCTCACAATGCTTCCAAGTTCCGTATCATCTGCAAACTTTGAAACTGTGCCCTGTACACCAAGGTCTAGGTCATTAATATACATCAGGAAAAGCAAGGGTCCCAACACTGACCCCTGGGGAACTCCACTACAGACCTTCCTCCAGTCCAAAAAACATCCATTAACCTCTACTGTTTGTTTCCTGTCACTCAGCCAATTTCGTATCTATGTAGCTACCGTCCCTTTTATTCCATGAGCTATAAATTTGCTCACAAGTCTGTTGTGTGGCACTGAAAATGCCATTTGAAAGTCCATGTACACCACATCAACTGCATTGCGCTCATCAACCCTCTCTGTTACCTCCTCCAAAAACGCCAGCAAGTTTGATTTTTCCCTTACGAAATCCATGCTAGCTTTCTTTAATTAAACCTGCATTTGTCCATGTTACTATTAATTTTGTCCTGAATTATCTTTTCTTGCAGTTTCCCCACCACCAAAGTTAAATTGATTGGCCTGTAGTTGCTGGGCTTATCTTAGTCTAAGGAAGACTGAAAAATAGTTGCCAGTCCCTCCGTGATTTCCACCCTCACTTCCCTTAGTATCCTTGGATGCATCTCATCCGGTCCTGGTGCTTTATCCGCTTTAAGTACAGGCAGCCTATCTAATACTTCCTCTTTATCAATTTTCAACCCTTCTAGTGTCTGAATTACCTCCTCTTTCAACATTTCTTGGGTTGCGTCTTCTTCCTTGGTAAAGACAGATGCAAAGTATTCATTTAATACCTCAGCTATGCCCTCTACCTCCATGTGTAAATCCCCTATATGGTCCCTAATTGGCCGCACTCCTCCTTTTACCACCCTTTTACTATTTATATGTCTACGGAAGGCTTTGGGATTTCCTTTAATGTTAGTTGCCAGTCTCTTTTCATGCTCTCTCTTTGCTTCTTTTATTTTCTTTTTCACTTCCCTTCTGGGCCTTCTATATTCAGCCTGGTTCTCAGTAGTATTTTCTACTTGGCATCTGCCATAAGCACACCTTTTCTTCTTTAGCTTAATCTCTACCTCTTTTGTCATCCAGGGAGCTCTGGATTTATTTGCCCTATCTTTCCCCTTCGAGGGAACATACCTTGACTGTGTCCGAACTATTTCTTCTTTGAAGGTAGCCCATTGTTCATCTACTGGTTATCCTGCCAGCTTTTGACTCCAATTTATTCGCCAGTTTATTAATCTTTGTGATTAATTTCTGCTTATTGTATGAATACATACTGACTGGCACAGATTAAAACACTTTCATTATCTGCTCAAGGTGCTTTTAAATGAACTTGGATTTGATGAGTCTTTTATTACTTCGCTTCGTGAGGATTATCTTCAGCCAATCACGTCACTTCTTTACCCAGACTGTGGAGGTCAGAGTTTGGACAGTCACAAAGTATTTGCAGTGAAATATGCTGTAAACCAAGACCGTGATTTAAGTTTCCATTATGACAACGCTGAAGTCACTTTGAATGTGTCGCTCGGCAAAGATTTCAGTGAAGGGAACCTCTACTTTGGAGACATGAGACAGGTACTGTGGAAAATATAGTTACGCTTTCTGGTATTTCACAGTAGTCTGTCATTATTTTATTTTTTTAAATTTTTTTATTTAGAGATACAGCACTGAAACAGGCCCTTCGGCCCACTGAGTCTGTGCCGAACATCAACCACCCATTTATACTAATCCTACACTAATTCCATATTCCTACCACATCCTCACCTGCCCCTATATTTCCCTACCACCTACCTATACTAGGAGCAATTTATAATGGCCAATTTACCTACCAATCTACAAGTCTTTGGTGGTGGGAGGAAACCGGAGCACCCGGCGAAAACCCACACGGTCACGGGGAGAACTTGCAAACTCCGCACAGGCAGTACCCAGAATTGAACCCGGGTCGCTGGAGCTGTGAGGCTGCGGTGCTAACCACTGCGCCACTGTGCCGCCCTCACATTTCCCACATGTGCCTCAGCTTCCTTCCTCCTTCAGTACCACTGCCCTTTAACCAGTGTGTGTGACACTCCTGGCCATTCAGGTCTCAGCTGTGGCTCAGTGGGTACACCCACACCTCTGAGTCAGAGTGTTGTAGGTTCCACCAAGTCCCACTTCAGGGACGTGAGCACAAAATCTAGGCTGACATTCTCAGTACAGTGCCGAGGGAGCACTGCACTGGTAGAGGGACAGTGCCGAGGGAGGGCTGCACCATTGGAGGGACAGTGGCGAGGGAGGGCTGCACCGTCGGAGGGACAGTGGCGAGGGAGGGCTGCACCGTCGGAGGTGCTATCTTTCAGATGAAACGTTAAACCGAGACCCTGTCTGCCCTGTCAGGTGGATGTAAAAGATCGCACGGCCATGGTTTTGAATGAGCACTGGCGAGTTCTCCCCAGTGTCCTGCCAATATGTATCTTCTAATCAACATCACTAAAACAGATTATCTGGTCATTATCTCATTGCTGTTTGTGGGATCTTGCTGTGTGCAAATTGGCTGCTGTGTTTCCTACATTACAACAGTGATCCCTGGAATGGTGGTATTGTCTTTTGAGAAGAAATTGAGGAGACTGGGCCTATATTCTCTAGAGTTTTGAAGAACTGGGGCACACAGTCTCAGAATAAGGGGTAGGCCATTTAGGAATGAGATGAGAAGGAATTTCTTCACTCAGAGGGTTGTGAATCTTTGGAATTCTCTACCCCAGAGGGCTGCGGAGGCTCAGCCGTTGACTATGTTCAAGACAGAGATCAATAGATTTCTAGATATTAAAGATATCAAGGGATATGGGGATAGTGCAGGAAAATTGCGTTGAGGTAGAAGATCAGCCATGATCTAGTTGAATGGCAGAACAGGCTCAAGGGGCTGAATGGCCTACTCCTGCTCCTATTTCCTGTGTTTCTGTGACTATACTTCAAAACATTGGTTGTGAAAGATGCTGTGTCAATTCAGGTTTCTTTTCCCTTTCAATATGTCAACCTGAATACTCAAACATTTACAATTTAAAAATGCAGCAGCAGCATTACACAATCATTGGGCAAAAAAAAGACTTGTTTGGCTCAAATAGCCACCATCTGTTCAGTTATCAGTGACATATCCAGCTGACTCGTGAACAAATGGACTCCCTTCCAAACAGCACTGTGGATGTACCTACCCCACATGGACTGCAGCAGTTCAAGAAGGCAGCTCACCACCACCTTCTCGAGGGCAATTAGTGATGGGCAATAAATGCTGGCCTGGCCAGCGACACCCACATCCCAAGATTGAATAATAAGCTTTCAGGCACTGAACAGGTAACACAAAACACCTATCAGGAACAAGGAGCTGCCTCTCGTCCCTCGTTGGGAACAAGATTGAATCGCACAATATTTTCCATTCATGAATTAGTAGTTGCCACAAAATCAACAAACCAAAACACATTTCTCCATCTCCTTTTCATGGCCATGGTCTTTTTAGAGTCACTGATTACGTAAGGTTAAAAAAGTTATATTTATAAAGATCATAAACACATTGACAGAACTGTCAGGATTCAAATGTATCTGTTTCATCTCCAAAATACCAATGAAAACATCCCTGAACTCAGGCCTATCTCCCTGGTCCAGAGCTGGAATGTTACCCAGTGTCGACTGCATGTTGCAGTTTCTCTATTGCTATTTCCTAGACTGTGAACACACCAGTGAGGAAAGATCCTTCCCCTGGTTGGCGAGTCTAGAACCAGGGGACATCATTTCAAAATTAGGGGGAAGCCACTCAGGACAGAGATGAGGAGAAATTTCTTTACTCAGAGGGTTGTGAATCTTTGGAATTCTCTCCCCCAGAGGGCTGTGGAAGCTCAGTCATTGAGTATATTTAAAGCAGAGATCGACATTTCTAAATACAAATGACATAAGGGGATATGGGGATAGTGTGGGGAAAAGGCATTGAAGTGGATGATCAACCGTGATTGTATTGAATGGCGGGGCAGGCTCGATGGGCTGAATGACCTCCTGCTCTTATGTTCCTGTATAGGCCAGGATGGCAGGTCTCCTTCCCTAAACAACATCAAGGAGAAAAGGAAGACTTGCAATTATATAGCACCTTTCATGACCTCAGGATGTCTCAAAGTGCTTCACAGCCAATGAAGTACTTTTGAAGTGCAGTCACTGTTGTAATGTCAGAAATGCAGTTGCCAATTTGCACACAGCAAGATCCCACAAAGAGCAATGTGATAAGTGACTAGATGATGTTTTAGTGATGTTGATTGAGGGATAAATATTGGCCAGAACATGGGAAGACTCAAGTACTCTTCAAAATAGTGCCATGGAAACCTTTATGTCCACTTGAGGGTGCGGACAGGACCTCGGTTTGTCTCACCTGAAAGACAGCACCTCTGACTGTGCAGCAGTCCCTCAGCACTGCACTGGGAGTGTTAGCCTAGAATACATGCTCAAATCACTTGACTGGATTAGCGAATTAGTGAACCGGTTTGGTTTATATGACAGTCCAACAGCTTCATGGTCACTTTAATTGAGACCAGCTTTTTATTTCCACATTTTAATTGAATTTAATTCAAATTCTCAAACAGGCCACGATGGGATTTTAAATTGCATTCGAGTCATAGAGTCATTCTTTGGATAATCAATCCAGTTACATAATCACTATATCATCAACATCCTGGGGGTTACCATTGACCAGAAACTTAACTGGAGCAGCCATATAAATACTGAGGCTACAAGAGCAGGTCAGGGACTGGGAATTCTGCAGTGAGTAACTCAGCTCCTGACTCCCCAAAGCCTGTCCACCATCTACAAGGCACATGTCAGGAGTGTGATGGAATACTCTCCACTTGCCTGGATGGATGCAGCTCCAACAACACTCAAGAAGTTCAACACCATCCAGGACAAAACAGCCTGCTTGATTGGCACCCCGTCCACAAACATTCACTCCCTCTGCCGGCGCACAGTGGCAGCAGTGTGTACCATCTACAAGATGCACTGCAGCAACGCACCAAGGCTCCTTCGACATCACCTTCCAAACCTGTGAGCTCTACCACCTAGAAGAACAAGGGCAGCAAATGCATGGGAACATGTTCCCCTCCAAGCCACACACCATCCTGACTTGGAACTATATCGCTGTTCCTTCACTGTCGCTGGGTGAAAATCCTGGAACTCCCTTCCTAACAGCACTGTGGGTCTACCTACAGCATACAGACAGGAGTGGTTCAAGAAAGTGGCTCACCACCACCTCCTTAAGGGCAATTAGGGGTAGGCAATAAATACTAGCCTAGCCAGAGACGCTCACATCCTGAGAATGAATTTTTAAAAATCGTACTCTTATATAAAACAATTAATTTATGGTCTGTATGCACCTTGTCTCAGGTTCCAGTAAGTGAGAGCGAGTGTGTAGAGATTGAGCACAGAGTGAGTCACGGATTGCTCCATCGAGGTCAGCATTGCCACGGAGCCTTGCCCATTTCCTCAGGAGAACGCTGGAATCTCATCATATGGATGCGATCGTCTCAAGTCCGCAATGAGCTCTGCCCAATGTGTGACAGGAAGCCAGAGTTAGTAGAAGCAGTTGGATTTGGGGATGGTTTCACCTCCGAGCTATCAGAGATTGGGCAGCAGGCAGTGAGTGTCTGCACTTTGAATTAGTCAATTCCAAGCAGTGTTTGGTTCATTCCTGCTCTCCTCAGGAGCTGAGGTACTGCACCAGGAGACACCTCTGTTAGCATTTGGCTGAATCACAACTATTGGGAAAAGAAGTGCCTTTTGTAATTGAAGAATTGTAGAAAATTTTCTTCCCATTTTTTAATTTCATTATCCAGTAACCTGCGTGTGTGTGTTTATGTTTTAGGGGCATACAGTCTCTGTCTCTTGGATGTTTTAGGTCTTATATTGCTACATTGAGGGAGCTTGCAGGTTATTTCCCTCTTCCATCAGCACTCTTTTTGTCCAGCTTTTGGGAGATAACTGGGACTCCTGCTGATTTACCAACGCTCCTGCAGGTTCACAGGACAATCTCCACCTGGCAGCTCTTTGCTGGGCACAGGTTACATCAGGAATTGAACCGACGTTGCTCCAGTCTGAAAATTTTGTTTGTGCTCTAGCACTATTTAAATTAAGTATGAAGTGTAGGGTATGTGAACAGGAATTCGATGCAAGGTGATTTTGGTACGTGTTAAGCACAGCCAATCACAAATCATCGCAAGGAACTGGATCCAATGCGGTGATTAATTGCATGTCACCATTGTGATTTTGTTCTCTAATAACCTCGTTAAATAGCCAGCAAATTGTCATGTTGAACAAGTGTAAAAGCTTTTCCAAATAAATGTTTGAATTATATTATGCTCATCTTTATGAAGGATGTTCATGTTGAGAATTGGAATATTTCATTATTTTATGCAATCTGCTCTGGGACTAGATGTACAAGTCGTGAAACTAACTTCAATAAATCTGATTTTTTAAAAAAGGATTTTTGTAAAAAAAAACGATTGATGTGGCCTTCATGGAATTGTGGTGCCACTGTTGGGGATTAAATACATCCTTGCTGGTGTTGGTGACATCCCAAGAAAAAATATTTTAAAAAAATGTAAAACACAACCAGTTACAACTAAAAGCTCCCTCTATTTTACTAGAGTCACAGCAGCATCTCTTAACTTATCCTTCGACCCCTGACCTGTCGCATTAATTCTACAGATGTTGACATTAACTAAGTAATCCTACTGAGGTCACCAAAGTGCTGAGTTTGATGCTGTAGGTCATGCCCAGGAACTGGGATGAGACTGACCAACTCACTTCACATATTGGTTCTCACTTGTTCCACTTTTTCACCTGACTGTAACCCATTGAGAGAGAGCTGGCAAGAGTTGATTTATTGAAGTGGTTGTTAAAAAATGCACAAAATTTGTGCAAAGTGACTGAGCAACTATTTCCCCCAAACTGACAAAACCACAGCAGTGAGCCTATGTCCAACTATTGTGCGCTACAATGCATTGACACAAAGGATTGCATTTTTAAATCAGAAGACCCATGATTCTTAACCTGTAGTTTGACTCGATACACCAATGACTGGTGCCAGTTGCATAAGAACTTTGAGATGTATGTAAATTACTTTTTGCTTCAATATCTATATAATAAAAGTTGTATATCTGCTCAAGTCTGTGTCAACCATTTCCATTATAAAGTCCTATCACCACACTTAGAATGGAATCTGCATATATAAACTGGCCACACTGTAAATATACTTGCCCTCCCTCCCCCACAGCTGGATGTAAAAGATCCCATGGCATTACTCAAGAGCAGGGAGATTCTCCCTGGTGCTTTGTCCAATAACTATCCCTTAACCAACATCACAAACAGATTATCTAGTATTTCAGATTTCCAGCATCTGCAGTATTTTGCTTTTATCTAGTAATTAGTTTCATTGCTTTTTGGGGGGGGGATTTTGCTGCAGACAAACTGGCTGCTATATTTCCACTAGTAGAGCATAGCTACCTGACCCGACGTGTCTGTTTCAGGTCGGGTCGCTCTTCCGGGTCCGGCATTCGGGCTCAGGTTGGGTCGGGCTGGGTCGGACGCAATGACAACCAGGATGTCAAAGTAGGAAACACTCCGCACCAGTTTGCAGTGAGCGATTCCATCCAAGGCAGAGCACAACCTCTTTAATATAATCAACTTTATTCCAGTGGTCGGGTTGGGTCAGGCACAGGAATAAAATGAAAGGACTGGACCGGCTTGGATGTGGTTCTGTTGGGCTTGGGTTGGATTTTATTTACAGACCTGAGCTGGGCTTTATCCAGTGGGGTTCCCAACTATCCTGCTTTCGACTGAGCAGTTGGTCTCCTAAGCACTGCTACGTATCCCTAAATGTTTGTGTTATTTGCTTGATTTATAAATTACATTATTCCCTATAAAAACAAAAAATCAAATATTGTGACACTGCAGTAAAAACATTGGGCAAGTGACACGTGATTGAATGTCACATGATCAAGCATCACATGAATAGTCATATGATCAAATGTTACATTATCAAATCTCCAGGAATAGGTGAACCAGAGTTGGCAACAATAATCACATCCTTCAGAAGTATTTCTTTGGTTGTAAAAACGATTTGAGACGGTCTATGGTAATGAAAACTGTTATAGAAATGTAAATATATACGCAAAGTGTTTGAAAAAAGGCACAATCTAACGTTACTCAAACGCTCAATATTTATTTTAAATGTACTTGATATAATTCCACTTCAATGATGTTTGTTTGGAAATCAGCTGCTGGGGGGGGGGGGGCCTTTCTGTACCGGGTTTGGTTTCCGGTGCTACACAGAATGCTGCCGCATACGGCTGGGTGGCCGGAAGTGGCCGAGTCGGAGCGGAAGGGCGCGGAGTCCGAACAACAACAACAACAAGATGTGGAGGAGGAAGCGAGGCTGAGGTAAAAATAATCGCGGAAAGGCGTCTGAGTGGCAGAGAGATTGACAAACTTCACAATGGAATTGGATAAATAGCGGGAAAGGAGGATTTACAAAGGCAATAAGTAGATAATTCTTGCAAAGAGTCGGCGCGTTGGGCCGAATGGCCGCCCGTGCTGTAACCGTTTGATGATTTAATGGCTGAGGGAAAAAATAACCAATCGAGGCCTCGGGGGAGAATTCTCCTGCTCAGTGCAGTGGGATCATTTACCCGGGGCTTCTCTTTAAAGTTCCATCCAAAAGAGGACCCTCCGACAGTGCAGCACTCCCTCAGTACTGACCCTCCGACAGTGCGGCACTCCCTCAGTACTGACCCTCCGACAGTGCAGCACTCCCTCAGTACTGACCCTCCGACAGTGCGGCACTCCCTCAGTACTGACCCTCCGACAGTGCAGCACTCCCTCAGTACTGACCCTCCGACAGTGCTGCACTCCCTCAGTACTGACCCTCCGACAGTGCAGCACTCCCTCAGTACTGACCCTCCGACAGTGCTGCACTCCCTCAGTACTGACCCTCCGACAGTGCAGCACTCCCTCAGTACTGACCCTCCGACAGTGCTGCACTCCCTCAGTACTGACCCTCCGACAGTGCAGCACTCCCTCAGTACTGACCCTCCGACAGTGCAGCACTCCCTCAGTACTGACCCTCCGACAGTGCAGCACTCCCTCAGTACTGACCCTCCGACAGTGCTGCACTCCCTCAGTACTGACCCTCCGACAGTGCGGCGCTCCCTCAGTACTGACCCTCCGACAGTGCGGCGCTCCCTCAGTATTGACCCTCCGACAGTGCGGCGCTCCCTCAGTACTGACCCTCCGACAGTGCGGCGCTCCCTCAGTACTGACCCTCCGACAGTGCGGCGCTCCCTCAGTACTGACCCTCCGACAGTGCGGCGCTCCCTCAGTACTGACCCTCCGACAGTGCGGCGCTCCCTCAGTACTCCACTGGAGTGTCATCCTGGACTTTTGTGCTCGTATCCTGGGTTAGGACTTGGACCCCCAACCTTCTGAGTTTGAGGCAGGTGTGCTACCAATGAAATATTAAAAGCTATAGGGAGTGAGCAGGAGAGTGGGATTAGGTTGGGTGGGATATTGAAAAAAACACCTACACGGCCTTGATGGACTGAATGGCCTGGTTTGATGCTGGAATGTTCTCTGATCCTATTGTGTTTGATATTGTGCAGCTTCAAGTGGTGTAGGAAAGACATTAAGGTTTCTTATAATTTCTTAAAATCAGAAGCTCATTGTGAATATTCAGCATTATTCTTGGTCTGTTCAAATCCCTTACCTTTCCAGACTGGTAGCTATGCTTCTGCTGTCATTGCATTAGAAAGGTCTCTGTTCAAGCTGCTGTTGTTTAAGTATGAATTTTAAACATGGACACATGATATTCCTTTTCTAAGTACAATAACTTTGAGTTTTCAAGGCTTGCACTGAGTGTTTAGTACAAGTAGAGTCAGCACTATTAACTGGCATTGCTCTAGGTACTATTAGAGAAGGGAGGTCTGATGATCGTATAACCAGCGGCTGCTGCTGTCATAGCAGCTTTCCTTAGCTCCACTTTGAAATCCTAGTTCTCCAAAGCAATCAAGTAAGTTCTGGAGTGTGGGACAATGTTATTGGGAACGGAACCGTATACACATCTTCATTACAGCAATTCCCGTGCGGCACACTTCCATTATGTCAGTAATTGGCTTGGCTCGCTTGTAACATTTGATTGTTTCCAGCTCTTGCTCGTCCCTCCTCCTAACGATGCAGTTACAACAGGTAGAGCAGACAGAAAGCAAATCATTTGTACAGAAATCTGATTTATACCAACTCTTTCAAATCTGTAGTGCAAGCCTCATTGTCATTGCGAGGCAGTGGATGAAAGGAAATGTGAACTTGGAGTTTGAATTGTAACACTTGCCAGTAATTACTGTTCTGACATCACAGAATTGTTACAGCACAGAAGGAATCCATTCGGCCCATCGTGTCTACACCGGCTCTCCGAATGAGCAATTTACCTTATGACATTCCCCCCCCTTCTCCCTGTAACCCTGCACATTCTTCTTTTTCAGATAATAGCCTAATTCCCTTTGCCTCCACATCCATCAGGGTGTTTGGGGGGATTTAACCATCTGTCATAGTTACCAATTTAAAAAAAGGTAAGACTTGCATTTCTATAGCACCTTTCACAACCTCAGGATGTTCCAAATCACTTCATAGACAATACAGTACTGCTGAAGTGTAATGTAGGAAATGCGGCAGCCAGGCTTTGCACAGCAAGATCCCACAAACAGCAATATGATAATGAGCACATAATCTGTTTTAATGATGTTGGTTGAGGGATAAATATTGGCCAAGACACTGGGGAGAACTGACGTGCTGTTCTTTAAATAATGCTGAGAGATCGTTCACGCCCTGAGAATTCAGGCGGGGTCTTGGTTTAATGTCTATTTTCTTTTTAGATGTTTTAAATAATTTTTGGAACAAGCGAAAATGGGTCGTCATTTGAGAGAGGATTTGCAAAACAGGAGTGAATGTGAGTCAAGAAATAAAATCAAAACAAAAGAGGAAAAGAGGAAAAGGAAGCGGAGCAGCAGCAATGAAAGTCCGTCAGCTTCACGCAAACATTCTCAAAGCTCAGCACCTGCATCAAGTAAGACTGAGGGAAACACGCCAAAGAAAAAAGTCAAAAGGCAATGTAATTTGTTGTCTTCATCCTCCTCATCTTCCTCCCTTTCGTCGTCAGAGGAAGATAAGTATAAAAAAAGGAGTCACGGTTCGAAGAAAAGGAAAGGCAAGGGCAAAAAAGGAAAGAAAAAAAGAAAAAAGGAGAAAAAGAAACTGAAGAAGAAAATGAAGATGAAAAATGAAATACTCATGGACGTGAGGGTTCCTAGTGAGGGAACAGCTGGGCGTTTGGAAGAGGAGCACACTGTGATAGGTAACACCATACTGACTGAGGCCTCTGGGCCTTCCACTCTTCGTTGTTGAAAGAGATTTAGAGTTAAAATTGGGCAAGTATGAAAAGGTGAATTAGTTTTCCGCAGTAATGTGTTCCCACACACACACACCATGACTGATTCAGCTTGGGCCTTTCTGAGTTGAACCTGCATCTCTTGGATTCTACTTCTATTTAAATACACTGAATCCCAAGTGGTGATAAATTGCAGCTTCAGCATGTATGTACACTTGCCAACAACAGACACAAGTTTGATCAGATCTTGGCTGAGCTCCCAGAAAGTGGGGGGGTGGGGGAGGGAGACAGAAAGAGAGCTGTACAACAGCAGGAGAGGGAGAGAAAGGGGGAGAGTGAGAGAGCTATATAGTGAGAGGGAGAGAGCTGTACAACAGCAGGAGTGAGAGAGGGTGGGAGAGGACGGGCTACACAATGGTGAGGGAGAGAAAGGGGGAGAGTGAGAGCTGTTTAGTGAGGGGGAGAGAGGGAGGGAGAAGAAGAGCTGTATAACAGTGGGAGAGAATGAGAGCTGCACAATAGTAGGGGAGAGGGAGAGAGAGAGAGAGCTGTACAACAGCGAGTGCCTCTGACTTAAGGGAAGAGTAAAAAGTGGCAGGAAAGTTCCCCGGCCAGTCTCCGAGAAATTCACTACCCAGAATGTCCAATCTCCTCCCACTGGTGGAGGACGGTTGGAGGCAGGAGGTGCAATACCAGTTTAAAAAAAGTGAACTGTGACTATGCAAGAGAGATCAATATTGTGGTGTTACAGGAATAATACTCCCAAGAGCACGTGTGCAGAACCTACCAGAACACTCTGAGAATTGATTTCAGATTTTTTTAAAAACCTGGGAATGAAAATTCTGTTCTCAGTAGAAGTGACCATGAAGCTGTCATTGTTGTAAACCCCCAACTGGTTCACTTTTGTCCTTGCGGGAAGGAAAACTGCCATATTATCCACTCTGGGCCTCTGTGACTCTTGTCCCACATACCGTAGATGACGCCTAACTGTCCTGTGAAGTAACTGAGCAAGTCCCTCAATTGTGGCAAACAGCTACTGGTTCCAGAAGCTGGCTCACCACCACCTTGTCAGGGTAACTAGGAAAGAGCAATAAATGTTGTCTTTGCCAGCAACGCCTACATCCCACGGATAAATAAAAGAAAATTAACAAAAGACAGTAGTACAGAAATCTTTTAATCGCCAGTAATTTAGTCACCTCCCTCTCCTCGTTCAGAATCCTCCAAACCCTTCCCTTCGACTGTACCTTTCCCTCTTGCTCAGAGTTTGATGTTTCTCTTCATGACTTTGGGTGGCGCAGTGGTTAGCACCGCAGCCTCACAGCTCCAGCGACCTGGGTTCGGTTCTGGGTACTGCCTGTGCGGAGTTTGCAAGTTCTCCCTGTGACCGCGTGGGTTTCCGCCGGGTGCTCTGGTTTCCTCCCACAGCCAAAGACTTGCAGGTTGATCGGTAAATTGGCCATTGTAAATTGCCCCTAGTGTAGGTAGGTGGTAGGAGAATTGAGGGAAGTTGGGGATGTGGTAGGAAATATGGAATTAATGAAATATGGGATTCATGTTGGATTAGTATAAATGGGTGGCTGATGGTCGGCACAGAATTGGTGGGCTGAAGGGCCTGTTTCAGTGCTGTATCTCTCAATGACTAAGTACTGACACCTCTCCCTGTGGCAAGAAATGCCAAATGTTATATGTTGCATTTTTTCAGTCTTCCTTTAAAGGAGGGAAAGTGAAAGGGGCAGCAAAGGTTATACTACACATCTACCTTGCTATAACGTGTGCATACCTCGCTATAACACACGTGTGTACCTTGCTATAACACACGTGTGTACCTCGCTATAACACATGCTAACCTTTTAGACGTTACAGACGAACAGAAAGCTCGAATTCAGGCCATGCGACCAATGACAAGAGAGGAGTGGGACGCCAGGCAAAGCATCATTCGACGAGTCGTGGATCGAGAGACTGGCAGGTCAAGGTAAAGTTGTTGGATTAACCCAGTGCGCGCACAATTTACTTGGCAGGTTTGAAAGATCCTCACTACAAACTTTATCGAAACAATATCAGTTTAGTTTAAAGCCCATTTTACTCTGTTATAAAGAGAACGCCAGAGGACTGAGCAGTAGTAACACTGACCCGTTAAAGATTAGTTGTGTTAAGATTAGTACAAAAGGATGAATGGGGACATAATCACAAAATGCTGGAAATGTATGGTTTAGTCTGTCTGCATGTTAAAATAAATATCAGTTAAATTCTGAGTAAGTAGTACACTGGAAAGATTTAACTCCTTCAGATGCTGACCGACCTGCTGAGTAGTTGCCCCATTCTAAAATACATACTTCTCTTCCATTAGAACAGAGGAAGAGGAGAATCAAATTTTAGGAAATAAGACAATTAAATAAATGGAAATTTAATGGGAAATTAAATCGATGCCAGGATGCTTTCCATTCATAATATGTTCTATATTCACAAATGCATGTTTATAAAATTACCCTCAACATTTTAAAATTTCTAATCTTTGTGAAGACCTACGATAATATCACTGATAAGATACTGTCTGATGCGACTGCACTAAACGCAGTCAATGCTCGGACCGCAGACCATTGTAGCCTGTTCTCTGAGTTAGGCAACTTTACAACAGCTTCAGGCTGTTTCAGAACCACAATCACAATTGCCTTCATGGGAGTCACTCTGGATCTAGTGATGTCACAGCAGATGGATCTCCCCAGAAAGATTTGGCATAAAAAAAAATCAGTTAACTTATTTTTGTGTATATATTTTTTGGAAATTGAATGGAGAATACCTTGAATCAAAATTGCTTTTATGTTTTATGTACCATTATCCAGATGAGCAGAGTTGAATGGTGAAAATCCCATCAATACTGACCTTTAAAGATAGTGTCCTGGAAATAGGTGTCCGCTGTGACTCAGTGGGTAGCGCACTGTCTTCTCGAATCAGAAGGTCATGGGTTCAAGTTGTGCTCCAGAGAATTGAGCCCATAATCCAGGCTTGCACTGCCATTGCAGTACTAAAGGAGTGCTGCATGGGCAGAGCTACTGTCTTTTGGATGAGACTTTAAACGGAGGCCACATCTGCCCTCTCAGGTGGATGGAAAAGATCCCACAGCACTATTTGAAGAACAGGGCAGTTCTCCCTGGTGCCTTGGCCAACATTTATCCCTCAATCAACACATTACAACAGTGACTGCCCTTCAAATGTACTTCATTGGCTGTAAAGTGCTTTGGGTTCTGAGGTTGTGAAAAGCACTATATAAATGAAAGTTCTTCAGAAAATTCCACATGCATTCATAATATGCAGTTTATAGAGTTTGTTAACTTACTGTACACTATTTTAGAATGTGCCTGCAGCAATGATATTACTGTATAATTCAGATGTGTGATCAGTGTTGCACTGAGGCTGCAGAACACTCATGAAACCTGCAATTTAAAATTACATACACCGCACGTAGATTAGATAGAACAAGAAACACAGAGGTCTGTGCTGAAGGAAGTGAACTAATGGGTTTGGATTGTATTTATAATTTGTTCCAGCTTTACTGCTGCACTTTGACTGTTGGATAACAGTGACTGAATAAGTGAACGTCCGATTTTATTGCATGTTTTTGGAATCGTATTCCGGGATCCTGCCCGGTTTGCTAAAAGACCGCAATTTTTAAAAAGTTATTTGTTCATGGGATATGGGCGTCTATTGGGCATTTATTGCTCATCCTTAGTTGCCCTTGAGAAGGTGGTGGCGAGCTGATACAGTCCATGTGGTGTAGGTACACCCACAGAGCAGTTAGGGAGGCAAAATCATTGGATTGACAGTGGAAACTCAGCAAATGTGGGATTTCATTGACCCGTGGAACATGGTGCTAACAACCTGCCTGCTTAAAACATTTAGGGACTCCATGTGATATGAGAAAATTAGCTGAAGGAAATATTGAACCTTAAATCCACGTCCCATCCAAAGGCAGTAAAATCAGAATTGATTTCTGTAATAACTTGGTGCTTTCGCTTGGTGGCACTGTGTACCACACCACTGATTGCACTGAATCCTAACAGAGGTAGTATCACTGCTTCAGTCCAGAGTTCTGCTTTTCACTGTATTCTGGGATTTACCTGCAGTTTTTGGGAGGTCTGAGTATTTCAAACGACTTTCAAAGAAAGGAGTTTGTTTTTCATATCTTCACTTTCTTCCCTGGGAGAACAGTGTGATGTAGTGGAAGGATTCACAGGCGACATTGCTTCCATGGCTGTGACCATCTCTATACCAGCCGAGATAGGGGAATTAGTTCTCTACAGTGGGAGGATTTTATGGGCTTCCACAACTCATACAGTGAAGTGGGGGATGGGTCAGCCACATCCACCGTATCAGAGAATCCCATTGGATATCTACCTGGAATTCTGAGCCGGCGTTCCGGTATCCACTTGCTGGGACTGTTTGGAGTGGGGTTCCAACCTGGGACCTTGTAACTTGGAAGTGGAAATGCTACCACTCCAGGAATTGCTCATTTGTGACATTTGTACAATAATCTTGCAACAATATGAGTAGATTGCAGAGGATAAACATTGAATACAGTGGATTGATTGAGTCAAAGTATTTGTCTTTCTTTATTCTACCTGCTTCTATTGTGGCCACTGATGGGCAATTTGACACATTACTGTGAGATAGGAAAAAAACAGTAAGGGAGAAATTATTTTTGCTTATACAGCACTGTGTGACACTCCTGTACGTGTCAGATATCCACAAGAATTAAGCTTGATTATGGATACAGCAGCTGAAAACTCATTTATAGCCTCCTCCTGTGCCGTAACCATTCTATGATACTGTAAACAGATCTTTAATTTACACAGTAAACGTGTTTCTCCTTGACAGCTTTGAACAGTGGTTATAATACTGATTTTATTACTTTTAGATAAACGAAAAGACTAAAAATTACATAAACATATTAACTTGCATTTTAAATTACTTTGCAGGATTATTAAAGGTGATGGTGAAGTTCTGGAAGAGATCGTTAGCCAAAAGAGACACAAAGAAATAAATAAGGTAAAACAAGTTCGAATTGTACTGAAGCACATTTTGCAACAGATTTTGGTGGTCCCACTCTAACCACACCACGGGAACTGGTTTTAATGAGGTGATTCTTTTTTTCCTAATAAAACTCCTGTAATTTTATAGTAACATTTCCCCATGGGTATCCTCTGGTCAGGTTATGGGATGATATCACCTAAAAACATTCCCACAAATACATTGCTGATTCTGTTCTTGCTCAGAGGTGCATGTGGCTGGGGCACAGAATTTCCTCACCTCTTTATTCCAGAGTATCACTGAGCAAACCTTATCCTCAAGTAAAGATGTCAGATGAGAGGAGGGTTGAAGTTATACTTTCCCATCCAGCCAACAGATCACTTTTATTGATGTTTTATGCAGCTGCGGTGCAGGTAAAGGAAGAGGAGGTTATTCAGCTCCTCGAGCCTGCTGTGCCATTTGATCTGTACCTTTCATTCACCTTAGTACCCTTAGCTAACAAAAATCTATCAATCTCGGCATCCACAGCCTTTTGGGAGAAGAGGAGAAACAAACTAAATTGTACTTAATTGAAATTTCTTTTGGAAAAGATATCTTGGCTTTGAAGCGGGTGCAGCACAAATTCACCATAATGATAATGGCTAAAAAGGTTAAATTATGAAGACAGGCTGCATAGACTAGGCTTGTATTCCCTCGAGTTTAGAATATTGAGGTGATCTAGTTTCATCTAAGATTGATCTAATCAAGGTGTTTAAAATGGTAAGGGATTCAATAGAGTAGATACAGAGAAATTATGCTTATGACAGATGCCAGGTAGAAAATACTATTGAGAACCAGGCTGAATATAAAAGGTCCAGAGGGGAAGTGAAAAAGCAAATAAGAGAAGCAAAGAGAGCATGAAAAGAGACTGGCAGCTAGCATTAAAGGAAATCCCAGAGTTTTCTATAGGCATATAAATAGTAAAAGGGTGATAAAGGGAGGAGTGGGGCCGATTAGGGACCAGAAAGGGGATTTACCCATGGAGGCAGAGACCATAGCTGAGGTATTAAATGAATACTTTGCATCTGTCTTTACCAAGGAAGAAGATGCAGCCCAGGCAATGTTGAAAGCGGGGGTAAGTCAGACACTAGAGGGGTTTCAAATTGATAAAGAGGAAATATTAGATAGGCTGTCTGTACTTAAAGTGGATAAAGCACCAGGATCATATGAGAAGCACCCAAGGATACTGAGGGAAATGAGGGTGGAAAATGCAGAGACACTGGACATAATTTTTCAGTCTTCCTTAGACTCGAGAGTGGTGCCAGAGGACTGGAGAATTGCAAACGTTACACCCTTGTTCAAAAAAGGGTGTAAAGGTAAGCCCAGCAATTACCAGCCAGTCAGTTTAACTTTGGTGGTGGGAAAACGTCTAGAAAAAAATAATTCGGGACAAAATCAATAGTCATATGGACAAATGTGAGTTAATTAAGGAAAGCCAGCATAGATTTCTTAAGGGAAAATCATGTGTAACTAACTTACTGGAGTTTTTTGAGGAGGTAACAGAGAGGGTTGATTAGGGCAATGCTGTTGATGTGGTGTATATGGACTTTCAAAAGGCGTTTGATACAGTGTCACACAACAAACTTGTGCGCAAACTTGTAGCTCATGGAATAAAAGGGACAGTTGCAACATGGATACAAAATTGGCTGCGTGACAGGAAACAAAGAGTAGTGGTTAATAGATGTTTTTTGGGCTGGAGGAAGGTTTGTAGTGGAGTTCCCCAGGGATCAGTTTTGGGACCCTTGCTTTTCCTAATGTATATTAATGACCTAGACCTTGGTGTGCAGGGCACAATTTCAAAGTTTGCAAATGATACAAAACTTGGAAGCATTGTGAACAGTGAGGCAGATAGTGTAGAACTTCAAAAGGACATAGACAAGCTGTTGGAATGGGCAGACAGGTGGCAGATGAAGTTTAATGCAGAGAAATGTGAAGTGATTCATTTTGCTAGGAAGAACATGGAGAGACAATATAAAATAAAGAGTACAATTCTAAAGTGGGTGCAGGAGCAGAGGGACCTGGGTGTATATGTGGATAAGTCATTGAAGGTGGCAGGACAGGTTGAGAGAGTGGTCAATAAAGCATAGAATGTCCTGGGCTTTATTAATATTCAAGTCACACAGTGATTTTCATAAGATTCAATGAGATGTCACAATAACAGTTGCTGATACAAAAACAAACCATTAAATAATTCGGCTCAGCTATAGTTGGGCGCTGTTACTTTGGTTTTATTGTGTGTGATTGGGTCGTGGGAGAAGCTTTACTCATGGTCATAGAATCATTATTACACAGAAGGAGGCCATTCAGTCCATGCCGACTCGCAGTAGAGGAGTTCAGTCAGTCCCACTCCCCTGCTCTACCCCGTAGCCCTGTAAGTTTATTTCCCTCAAGTGCCCATCCAATTTCCTTTGAAATCACTAATTGTCTCTGCTTCCACCACCCTCATAGGCAGTGAGTTCCAAGTCATTACCACTACAAGGAACGCACAAAATTAACATAAAATAAAAACAAGAAATGCTGGAAATATTCTGGCAGCATCTGTGGAGAGAGAAACAGAGTTAACGTTTCTGGTCAGTTCTGATGAAGGTTCACTGACCTGAAACGTTAACTCTGCTTCTCTCTCCACAGATGCTGCCAGACCTGCTGAGTATTTCCAGCATTTCTTGTTTTTATTTCAGATTTCTAGCAACTGCAGTATTTTGCTTTTATTTTAGCACAAAGTTAACATGCAGGTGCAGCAGGCTATTAGGAAGGCAAATGGCATGTTGGCCTTTATTGCAAGGGGATTGGAGTACAGGAATAAAGAAATCTTACTAAAATTGTATAGGGCTTTGGTGAGACCGCACCTGGAATACTCTTGCAGTTTTGGTCTCCACATTTAAGAAAAGATATACTTGCGCTGGAGGCGGTGCAGTGAAGATTTACTAACTTGGTCCCTGGGATGATGGGCTGTGTAAATTGGGCCTATAATGTTCTGGAGTTTAGAAGAATAAGAAGCGATCTAATTGAGACGTACAAGATTCTGAAAGGGCTTGATAGGGTAGAAGCTGAGAAATTGTTTCTGCTGGTTGGGGAATCTAGAACACAGGGACATTGTCTCAGGATAAGGGGCTGATCATTCAGGACTGAGCTGAGGAGAAATTACTTCACTTACAGGGTTGTGGATGCGCCACTGTTGAAGACATTTAAGGCTGGTATAGACAGATTTTTGGTCTCTCAGGGCATCAAGGGATAGGAAAGTGAAATTGAAGCCCAAGATCAGCCATGATCGTATTGAATGGTGGAGCAGGCTTGATGGGCCATATGGTCTACTTCTGCTCCTAGTTCTTGTGTTCTCATTATGTAAAAAAGTTGTTCCTCACATCTCCCCTGCATTTTTTGCCCATAACCTTAATTCTGTGTCTCCTAGTCTTTGTACCATCAGTAATGGGAACAGCTTTTCTTTGTCTAGCGTATCTAAACCTGTCATAATCTTGTACACCTCTATCAAATCTCCCCTTAATTTCCTTTGCTCCAAGGAGAACAACCCCACCTTCTCCAACCTAATTATAACTTGTTGGTTTTGCAGTTTGCGACAATGGGCGATGGATTCACTTTCCAGGTGAGAATGGGCCTAAATCAAAGGTGACGAGGTGAAAGCCTTTGGGAATGCTGGAGTTTTCAACTCATACATGCTGTGATTTTAAAAAAAAATTTGAGGATGACATTTCATTAGCTTTTAATAAAGTGTCATAGTTGCAATTTTATTGTTTGTGTTGTAAAATAACTCAAGTTTCAGCTTCCTAATGACAATATGATCAGTCACTGAAATTGGTTGTGCTGATTGTTCAGTTTTACAGTGAATTACAGTCCATTAGTGAATCAAACACATGCAGATGCTCTAAGTGAACCCAATGGATGCAGTTTTTTCTTCCCAGATGCTGCAGGGTAATTACTTGAAGTGATTAAGAAGAAAAATGGAGAGTTTGTGGTTGCTGTGCCAATTAATTGAAAGTTTCCATACACTGCATTGAATTTTTCACTGGGGAGAAAATAAGTTGCGAGTGAATTGGCAGAAATCCTTCATTGTGCGAGAGAAGGAAGGAGATCAAGTGATTCTTCCTACATAGTATTGAGAAAAGTCTGGATCCAGGAGAAAGTGATGATTAGTTGCAGGTACTTCCTTAAATTCATTCTTAGCATGTGGGTGCCACTGGCAAGACAGGCATTTATTGCATATCCCTAATATAACCGAGTGAGTTTGTAGTTAAGAGGCAACCACGTTGGTGTGGGTCTGGAGTCACATTTTGACTAGACTGGGTAAGGACAGTAAATTTCCTAAAATTTGAGTGTTTTAAATCCAGATTTTGTTAAACTGAATTTAAATGCTCAAATTACCATTGCGATTTGAACACTCATTCTCTGGATTAGTAATAACATAACCACTACATAACTGTACTATTTAAGCCACATGCAGTACTGAGGGAGTGCTGCACTGTTGGTGATGCCATTGTTTAGATGAGACATTAAACTGAGCCCCATAAGTCTGTTCGGGTATTTGGTTGTATGTAAAAGATCCCACGGCACTTTATAATAGCAGGGAGTTCTGTCCGTATCCTGGTCACCATTTATCCCTCAAACAACACCATCAAAATCAGATTAACCGATTCTTAATCTCACTGCTGTTTGTGGAATCTTGATTTGCACAAATTGCTGCCATGTTTGCCTATAAAATAAGGGGGACGATATTCATAAGTTACTGGGACAGCCCGAGGATGTGGAAGATGCTATAGAAATGTTAGCTCTTTCTCTCGGCAATTCAATCAAACCACATCCTGAACAACTGTCCCTCAGCCAATTCCGTGATGCAATCACTGGCAGTGCAGCATTCCCTCAGTGTGGCACTGAAGCATCAGCCTAGATTTCGTGATCAAGTCCCAGAATGGGGCTTGAATTCAGAACCCTTATCGGGGCGGTGTTGGTATAGTTACAGTCACATTGATCGACCAGAAGCCTGAGCCCATGAATGCGACAGATACTGCTGCATGTCAGTTCCATGTTCCAATGGCAGAGCCAAAAACTCTTCCCTATGGAATGGTTGTTAAACCACCTTTGACTTATTGCAATGGACTAAAATAATCAGCCATTTACTCCATCATCTATTAACCTCCCATTCTGTTAAAATCTTCTTTAACTTCAGAAATGTCATACTGAAATCAAGCCCTTAGTTGTCCCCATCGTCAGGGTACTGCTAACAGATTGGTCATTTAGTCAGCACCAGGATCACAAGTAATGAAGAAAACACAAAGAAAAGTAATGCTGTCCCATTTTCATTTAATCCATATAACGTACAATTATGCACAAAAGCACACCCAGGCATAATAATGCATGACAACAGCCAGCAGTAGAAGTTTGTGCAAGTATGGAGTATTACATACAAGTGAACAGATCTCAAAACACCTCTCTCTACACCCTTACACTAAACTAAAATCTAAGGAATGGAGACCCGGGGCAGCAGATTAAATCTAACATAGCATTTAATTAATTTGGGCTGTGCAGCTATTTAACAGGTCGAGCAAATTGTACACAATTTTCAGTTGCAGTACTTGTGTTTATATGTAACATTTCTATAAATAAAATATAACAAACACTTCTGAATAAAAAAATTACTGTCGAAGTTATCAATATATCCATGGATTTTGCACAACAGAGGATGTGAGGCTTCAGCAGCTAATGCTTAAATGCAGCGAGTTGTCTTCCCTTTAATCAGCAAGACGACTAAGTGTTCAGGTGCTTGTGAAGGGTGGGGCTGGATTTATTAGTGACCCTTTGGTGAGTTGTAAAGAGCGCTACTAACCTGCATCATTGTGTTTGTCTGCCATGTATTACTCAGGACTGGATGATATTTATACTGAGCTATTGGTCAGTACAATAACCTTATAACCTGTTACTGCAGCAGTGCTGCATGCAGAGTGTAAATAGAACAAATTGGTAAAATAAATGCTTTTAAACATTGCATGCTTAACTGCAGTTTTTAAAGCAAGTGCTGGATTATCCCTCAGCATCGACTGCAACTTTACAGGGCCTTAAATCGAACTGTCAGTGCGATAAATAGGCTTTGTGATTTGGAATTAACTCAGAAAATGTTGTGCAAAATAAACTTGCTATAATTTGTACTGATACTGAGAGTTAAAAATCATTATTTCTACATAATGGCATTGTGTAACAGTGCAGTGAAATTCCATGGTGCTAAGTGCAGTTACACCCCTTGTATTGCTGATCTGCCAGTATAACAGTACAAGTGCCAGATGCATATCGAGTGTGTCTGATGGTGGAGATCTGAATGTGCAGCTCTGATGGGTTTACACCACGGCCACATACATCACTTCTGATAGTTACAATACAGACTCAAGCCAGACTTCTGAATCTTCTAACCCTAGTTGGTTAGGAGTATACACAGGGTACAAGTGACAGTGGTGTGATGTAATCAGTGCCAGACTTGTAGGGGAAGGGGAGAGAGGAAACATAAAAACAAGATATTTGGCATGTAATTTTTTTTTAAACTAGAAACCCCTGCACTTATTTTCCCACTGTTTTGTAATGGCTTAACTTGCTTCAGTCTTTCAGTGGAATTTTGGCAGCTTCATAAGGGTCTGAAAGTTTCCGAATGAAAAGTTCTATATTTCAAATTATTATACAGGGAAGCTAAGCTATTATAAGTTCTGTCTGTGATTGAAAGCAAAGGAAGCTGGTATCCAATGCAAACTCCATACAGTGCAGGGATCATGGACTCGTCTTGGAAGCTTTGGATTGCCACATCCAGCACACTGGGTTATAAATTCTACCTATGTATAAAAATTGGGTCCATATTCTGAAACTCAAGAAGATGCCAGTTCCCCATCTTTCAGAAGAGTGACAGAATTAATGCTTTAACCTGGAGTCACCAAAAGGTCACACTCATTCCAGTCCACCCACTACACTGATTGTCAATGCCATGGTTACCGATTATGAATAGTGGTTGTAGATTGCGCTTGTGCAATGTCAAATTATCCTTGGTCCATAAACAATTCTATATATAATGTTCAAAACAAAATTCTGTGTTTCAAATATTAATAAAATCTGAAGGATTTGTCACCTCCTGCAGTTAATCTACACAAATAAATACCTCTTGCCTTATTTAGACATACATTTACATATCTTGCTTTACACTATCTACACACATTTGTTACAGAACATTTCCAACATCCCCCTGTACAGTGCATCTGTTACCTGGTTTAATTTTCGTTCTTGTGTGCTAGGTTTTGGGATTTGCCAAAAATCATCTCAGTTCCACATTCCTTTTAACAATTTAATCATTCAGGTCGATCTAGTATGTGAACTGGCATCTAATATTAAACATGGACAAACCTTTCAGTGGCAGGAAAGCATAACAAATACCAATTAAATTGAAACAGTTCCAGGTGGGTTAAATGGACTTAAGTGCAGTTATAGAGAATGGGAACAGCAAAGTATTGCAGTCCAAAACGATGCAAGTTGGTCCTGCAGACAATCGTTCCCCTCCCCAACACATTACTGAGCTGAGGGTGGAGAGTTCCATTCACTCACTCAACTGCCTTCTGAAAGCTAGCCTATGGCTGGTGAGTGATGAAAGCTACCAATGGAAAAAGGGAAATTAGTATCGCTAACAGATTATCAGAAAGGTATTCAAGTGAGCAGGCTTTCTGAATTGGAAATTTGCTTACTTAAAAAAAAAAAATCCTTTGGGAAAAATGCATTCACTGTCATTACCTGTAGTGCTGTCATTAAGAAGTGAGAAACAGGATCCATTGTTGTTGTGAGGAATGTTGCGTTTAGCTCCTTTTCCTTCCTTAAAGTTGCCAAATTGAGAGTCATGTATTTTCAAGGACTTGAGGGTGGTTAACAGCTTTCAATTCCCCCCCCCCTCCCAACCCCAACACAAACAATTCAGACACTAAGTTATGATGTCTGAAATGAACCACAAACCCTAACCACTTAAGCTTTTGTTACTATTGGAAGCACATGGGTTGACTTACTTTCAAAACTTGATCTGAATGAATGGATTCTGCCAACTGTCTCAATACGTGTAGTAATGTAGCACTCAGTTGTTATTGTAAAATGAAATACCATTTTATACATGCGTATGGAACACGGGTGGCTTTCTTGCATCAGCTCTGTAATAAAATCAATGCATTAGTCGCACACCCTGTACTTCAGGGGGAAGGGGTAAAATAAACTGTCGACATGAACATGCAGAAATGTCTTATTTAATGAACAGGAAATCAAACTGTCTATAGAACATAAAGAAGCTTAAAGCAACTGTCAACTTAGCATCATTGTTCTAAAGGCAAATTCCTTGTGTTCATACTTTCCTTAAACTCCCACCATCTGGCACTGTAGCTAGAAGATAATGTACTGACTTGATCTCGGCCCTCTGGGTTGGTGCACACTTGACTAATGACCATTTTTTAACCCTAAAGACCAACTTTGTTTTTTTCATTACACCTTTTTAATCACTTCTGCTTCTTTATCACTCTTCCTGCCAATGCAAGTCTGTGCGCTCGAGTTAGAATCACAGCATTTCAGTGTAGGTGAAATGCAAATTCAACTGACAGCAGACCTCCCAGAATGAAGCAAAGACTTTAAAGGAATTACAGATACTGATCACGACCAACTTTGAATTTCATTTGGCGTGAGATCTCATTTATAATTAACCTTTCATCACTGCAAAAATGGATGCTGTTCCTTTGGATGGTATTAAGTTTCTTGTTAGAGAGTCTACTAAACCAAGTTCTTTTTAAACAATGGCTTATTTTTTCTCTCGGACGGTTCAAACTACGATTTCAGACAATTTGGCAAGCTGCCTTGGATGAATCCTCACACCATCACAATCTACACACAAGAGGATTATTACTCTGACATTGATAAGTAACTATCATGCACTACTAGGGACAATGTAGTGACACAAGATAGTAACAGACTTCCAATCTAAAGTTAATCAGTGCAAAAACTGAGGTTTTACAGTATTGAGTTACTAAAGCTAAACTGCATGAAAAATAACAGCTAATCGTATGTGACTTTCCTGCTGAATTTCAAGGAAACTTGGAAAAATGTCTGATCTTTAACAGAAACCTAGTGAATTAAAGGTACTAGAAGTTACTGTGGACAGAAGGCATGGATATTTACAATAGTCACTCCCAAAACCTGAATAGAAAAGATGCAGAATTAAGCAGGTTCTAAAAGTCTGAACTACGTCTCTATGACTAAGTTAAGGTTAACTTATCAGCTAGTGTTCCACAAATGCAACACTGCATTGTTAAGGCCTGCAGTTCACACTAAACACAATGAGTTCACGTCTTCAGTATCTATTTGTTAGCACCATGGTACCCATTCACCCGCAGTGCTTGCTTCAACGCTTGCGTCACCAGCAAATTTCTCATTTGCCATGTCGACTAATTATCCTGAAGCCAACTTGCCACCTCCTCCCTGTGTCTTGCTGCTTCAGTTAAACGCCAGATTCCAGTTTCGATGTGCCTGTGCGACCCCAGCACCCTGCAGTGATGCTCATGCTCCTCTGACTGCGCTCCTTGTCTCGATCTCGCTCGCTGTCAGACTGGCTGTGTGTCCGCTCGGGTTTTGGGGGTGTGGATGACGTTTGCTGACTGGAGATGGTGCGCAGCAAGTGGTTCCGTTTCCTCAGGAAGTCCGTCTGCCCGGGTAACCCAAAGCTGCCCTTACGCAGCATCATTCTGGAGTTACCTTTAGCAGGGCCTGATCGATGGTTATACTCCAACTGGGATAGATGTGCTGCATATCCATCCGATAAAAACTAGAGGAGCACAACACAACTGTCAACAATACATGTCTTTCGTTGGGTCTTAAGAAAATGTGTGAATGTTCATTAAATGGCCAAAGACCAGAAAATTCCACTTCTTTAAAAGAAAAGGGCCAAGAAACCTCATTAAAGACTTGCATTTCTATAGCACCTTTCACAACCCCAGGGCATCCCAAAGCGCTTTATTGCAACAAAGTACTTTTGAAGTGCAGTAGTCACCATTAAAATGTAGGAAATATGGCAGCCAATTTATGCACAGCAAGGTCCCATAACCAGTATTGAAATAAATGTTATAAAAGCAAAATAGTGCAGATGCAGGAAATCTGAAATAAAAACAGGAAGTGCTGGAAATACTCAGTAGGTCTAGCAGCATCTGTGGAGAGAGAAACAGTTAACGTTTCAGGTCTATGAACTTCAGGTCACAGAACTGAAACATTAACTGTTTCTCTCTACAGATGCTGCCAGACCTACTGAGTATTTCCAGCACTTCCTGTTTTTATTTGAAATAAATGTTAGTTGAGGGATAAATATTGGTGCAGGACAGCAGGGAAAACTCCCCTCTCTTTGAATAGTGCCATAGGATCTTTTACGTCCACCTAAGAGGGCAGTCAGGGCCTTGGTTTAACGTCTCATCCAAAAACAGAACTTCTGACAGTTCAACACCGCCTCAGCACTGCACTGAATTGTCAGCCTAAATTATGTGACCAGAAAAATTAGTTTAAAAAATAGCCCACAGCACTTGGCTCAATGGGTAGCACTCTTGCCTCTGAGTCAGCAAGTTGTGGGTTCAACTTCAGAGACTTGAACATGTAATCCAGACTGACACCAGTGCAGAACGGCATTCTTCAGGTAACTCATTAAACACAGGCCCTTGTCCGTTCTGGTGGATGTTGACGATCTCATAGCACTATTTGAAGAAGAGCAGAGGGGTTGTGTCCTGGAAAATATCCCATGCACAAGTGAGTATAGAAATAGGAGGATAAAGCAGATGAATGTATGGCTAGAAAGATGATGCAGGAGGGAGGGCTTTTGATTCTTGGGACGTTGGGACTAGCTCTGGGAAGATGGGACCTTTTCAGGCTGGATGAGTTCCACCTAAATAGAGCCAGGACAGAGTTCCTTGCAGGGCGATTTGCTAGTGCCTCTTTTCCTATCTTTCCTGAGCACCCTGTATCCAGGAATATTTAATACCCACTCCTGCCCTTCTTTGAGCCAGGGGAGGGTTTAGACTAACTTGGTAGGGATGTGTGAACAGGGAGGTACTATCAGAGGAATACCAAGGTGCACAGAATACTGGGAGAGAGAGATAGAACTAGATAGGAAATAGCAAGCTATTCGGTGGGGTCAGAGTAAGGGGAAAAGTAACAAAGTCTGAATCAGGGTTACTGCGAATGTGCAGAGTGGGGTAAATAAGATTGGTGAGTTACAGGCGCAGATTGCCATGTGGAAATATGATGTGGCTATTACAGGGACCTGGTTCAAAGAAGGGCAGGACTGGGTATTAAATATTCCTGGATACAGGGTAGGCAGTGGCATAGTGGTATTATCACCGGACTAGTAACCCAGAGACCCAGGGTATTTCTCTGGGGACATGGGTTCGAATCCCACCACAGCAGAAGGTGGAATTTGAATTTAATTAATAAATCTGGAATTAAAAGCTAGTCTAATGAAGGCCATGAAACCATTGTCGATTGTTGTAAAAACCCATCTGGTTCACTAATGTCCTTTAGGGAAGGAAATCTGCTGTCCTTACCTGGTCTGGCCTACATGTGACTCCAGACCCACACAATGTGGTTAACTCTTACATGCCCTCTGAAATGGCCTAGCAAGCCACTCAGTTGTACCTAACCGCTACAACGTCAATAAAAAGGAATGAAACCGGACGGACCACCCGGCATCGACCTAAGCACCGGAAACGACAACGGCAAACCCAGCCCTGTTGACCCTGCAAAATCCTCCTTACTAACATCTGGGGGCTTGTGCCAAAGTTGGAAGAGCTGTCCCACAGACTAGTCAAGCAAAAGCCTGACATAGCCATACTCACAGAATCATACCTTACTGACAATGTCCCAGACACTGCAATCACCATCCCCGGGTATGTCCTGTCCCACCGGCAGGACAGACCCACCAGAGGTGGTGGCACAGTGGTATACAGTAGGGAGGGAGTTGCCCTGAGGGTATTCAACATCGACTCCGGACCTCATGAAGTCTCATGGCATCAGGTCAAACATGGGCAAGGTAACCTCCTACTGATTACCACCTACCGCCCTCCCTCAGCTGATGAGTCAGTACACCTCCATGTTGAACACCACTTGGAGGAAGCACTGAGGGTGGCAAGGGCACAAAATGTACTCTGGGTGAGGGACTTCAATGTCCATCACCAAGAGTGGCTCGGTAGCACCACTACCGGCCGAGCTGGCCGAGTCCTAAAGGACTTAGCTGCTGGGCTGGGTCTACGGCAGGTGGTGAGGGAACCAACACGAGGGAAAAACATACTTGACCTCATCCTCACCAATCTGCCTGCCGCAGATGCTTCTGTCCATGACTGTATTGGTAGGAGTGACCACCGCACAGTCCTTGTGCAGACGAAGTCCCGCCTTCACATACCGTCCGTCGTGTTGTGTGGCACTACCACCGTGCTAATTGGGATAGATTTCGAACAGATCTAGCAATGCAAAACTGGGCATCCATGAGGCGCTGTGGGCCAGCAGCAGCAGCAGAATTGTACTCAACCACAATCTGTAACCTCATGGCCCGGCATATCCCCCACTCTACCATTACCATCAAGCCAGGAGACCAACCCTGGTTGAATGAAGGGTGCAGGAGGGCATGCCAGGAGCAGCACCAGGCATACCTCAAAATGAGGTGCCAACCTGGTGAAGCTACAACACAGGACTATCTGCGTGCCAAACTGCGCAAGCAGCATGCGATAGACAGAGCTAAGCCATCCCATAACCAACGGATCAGATCTACGCTCTGCAGTCCTGCCACATCCAGCCGTGAATGGTGGTGGACAATTAAACAACTAACTGGAGGAGGTGGCTCGACAAATTTCCCCATCCTCAATGATGGGGGAGCCCAGCACATCAGTGCGAAAGATAAGGCTGAAGCATTTGCAACAATCTTCAGCCAGAAGTGCCGAGTTGATGATCCATCTCTGCCTCCTTCTAAAGTTCCCAGCATTACAGATGTCAGACTTCAGCCAATTCGATTCACTCTGCGTGATATCAAGGAAAGACTGAAGGCACTGGATACTGCAAAAGCTATGGGCCCTGACAATATTCCAGCAATAGTACTGAAGACCTGTGCTCCAGAACTTGCCGCGCCCCTCGCCAAGCTGTTCCAGTACAGCTACAACACTGGCATCTACCCTGCAATGTGGAAAATTGCCCAGGTATGTCCTGTACACAAAAAGAAGGACAAGTCCAACCCGGCCAATTACCACCCCATCAGCCTACTCTCAATCATCAGTAAAGTGATGGAAGGTGTCATCGACAGTGCCATCAAGCTGCACTTGCTTAGCAATAACCTGCTCAGTGACGTTCAGATTGGGTTCCGCCAGGGCCACTCAGCTCCTGACCTCATTACAGCCTTGGTTCAAACATGGACTAAAGAGCTGAACTCAAGAGGTGAGGTGAGAGTGACTGCCCTTGACATCAAGGCAACATTTGACCGAGTATGGCATCAAGGAGCCCTAGCAAAACTGAGGTCAAAGGGAATCAGGGGGAAAACCCTGCGCTGGCTGGAGTCATATCTAGCGCAAAGGAAGATGGTTGTGGTTGTTGGAGGTCAATCATCTGAGCTCCAGGACATCACTGCAGGAGTTCCTCAGGGTAGTGTCCTAGGCCCAACCATCTTCAGCTGCTTCATCAATGACCTCCCTTCAATCATAAGGTCAGAAGTGGGGATGTTCGCTGATGATTGCACAATGTTCAGCACCATTCGTGACTCCTCAGATACTGAAGCAGTCCGTGTAGAAATGCAGCAAGACCTGGACAATATCCAGGTTTGGGCTGATAAGTGGCAACTAACATTCGCGCCACACAAGTGCCAGGCAATGACCATCTCCAACAAGAGAGAATCTAACCATCTCCCCTTGACATTCAACGGCATTACCATCGCTGAATCCCCCACGATCAACATCCTAGGGGCTACCATTGACCAGAAACTGAACTGGAGTAACCATATAAATACTGTGGCTACAAGAGCAGGTCAGAGGCTAGGAATCCTGAGGCGAGTAACTCACCTCCTGACTCCCCAAAGCCTGTCCACCATCTACAAGGCACAAGTCAGGAGTGTGATGGAATACTCTCCACTTGCCTGGATGGGTGCAGCTCCAACAACACTCAAGAAGCTCGACACTATCCAGGACAAAGCAGCCCACTTGATTGGCACCCCATCTACAAACATTCACTCCCTCCACCACCGACGCACAGTGGCAGCACTGTGTACCATCTACAAGATGCACTGCAGAAATGCACCAAGGCTCCTTAGACAGAACCTTCCAAACCCGCGACCTCTACCAACTAGAAGGACAAGGGCAGCAAATGCATGGGAACACCACCACCTGCAAGTTCCCCTCCAGGTCACACACCATCCTGACTTGGAACTACAGCACTGTGGGTGTACCTACCCCACATGGACTGCAGCGGTTCAAGAAGGAAGCTCACCACCACCTTCTCAAGGGCAATTAGGGATGGGCAATAAATGCTGTCCTAGCCAGTGATGCCCACATCCCTGAATGAATTTAAAAAAAGGAAAGATAGGAAAGGAAGAAAAGGGGCAGTGATGGTAATATTGATTAAGGAGAGCATTACAGTGCTGGAGAGAGGTCATGTCCCAGAGGGGTCAAGGACAGAATCTATTTGGCTGGAGCTAAGGAATAAAAAAGGTACAGTTACATTGCTCAGTGTTGTCTGTAGGCCACTAACTAGTGCGAAAGATGCAGAGGAACAAATTTGCAAGGAAATTACAGAGAGGTGCAAAAATTACAGGATAATTCTAATGGGGGACTTTGATTATCAGAATTTAGACTGGGATAGTAGTAGTGTGAAGGACAGAGAGCGGCAAGAGTTCCTACAGTGTGTTCAGGATAATTTTCTGCAACAGTATGTTTCCAGTCCACTGAGAAAGGAGGCACTGCTAGACCTGGTTCTTGGGAATGAGATGGGCCAAGTGGATCAAATATCAGTAGTAGAACATTTAGGGGACAGTGATCATTGTATCATAAGGTGTAGGTTGGAAAAGGACAAAGAACAATCCAGAGTAAGAATAATTAACTGGGGAACTCCAACTTCAGTGAGCTAAGAGGATCTGGGCCAGATAAATTGGAATCAAAGGTTAGCAGGAAAAACGGTACTTGAGCAATGAGCTACCTTCAAAGAAGGGATAGTTCAGGCACAGTTAAGGTATATTCCCACAAAAGGGAAAGGTAGGGAAAACAAATCCAGAGCTGCCTGGCTGACGAAAGAGATACAGATTAAGATAAAGAGGAAGAAATATGCTTATGACAGATGTCTGGTGGATAATATAATGGAGAACCAAATATGGAAGGTTCAGAAGGGAAGTGAAAAAGCAAATAAGAGAAACAAAGAGAAAGTATGAAAAGAGACTGGCAGCTAACATAAAAGGGAATCCCAAAAGGGTGGTAAAAGGAGAAGTGGGGCCAATTAGGAACCAAAAAGGGTATTTACACATGGAGGCAGGAGGCATAGCTGAGGTACTAAATGAATACTTTGCATCTGTCTTTACCAAGGAAGAAGATGCTACCCAGGTCACATTGAAAGAAGAGGCAATTAATACACTAGAAGAATTTAAAATTGATAAGGAGGTGGTATTGGATAGGACGTCTATACTTAAAGTTGATAAAGTACCAGGGCTGGATGAGATGCATCCAAGAATACTGAGGGAAGTGAGAGTGGAAATTGCAGTGGCACTGGCCATAATTTTCCAATCTTCCTTAGACTCAGGGACTGGAGAATTGCAAATATTACACCCTTGTTTAAAAAAGGATGTAAAGGTAAGCCCAGCAACTACAGGCCAGTCAGTTTAACAGTGGTGGGGAAACTTCTAGAAACAGTAATTTAGGACAAAACTAATAGACACTTGGACAAATGTGGGTTAAGGAGGCCAGCACGGATTTGTCAAGGGAAAATCGTGTTTAACTAATTTGCTGGAGTTAAGGGGTCACAGGGAGGGTTGATGAGGGTAATGCTGTTGATGTGGTGTACATGGACTTCCAAAAGGCATTTGATACAGTGCCACACAACAGACTTGTGAGCAAAGTTATAGCTCATGGAATAAAGAGGACAGTAGCAACATGGATACAAAATTGGCTGAGTGATAGGTAACAGAGAGTAGTGGTTAATGGATGTTTTTCGGGCTGGAGGAGGGTTTGTAGTGGAGTTCCCCAGGGGTCAGTGTTGGGACCCTTGCTCTTCCTGATATATATTAATGACCTAGACCTTGGTGTACAGGGCACAATTTCCAAATTTGCCGATGATATAAAACTTGGAAGCATTGTGAACTGTGAGGAGGATAGTGTAGAACTTCAAAAAGACATAGACAAGTTGGTGGAACATTGACAGACAATATAAAATAAAGGGTACAACTCTAAAGCGGGTGCAGGAGCAGAGGGACCTGGGTGTATATGTGCATAAGTCATTGAAGGTGGCAGCACAGGTTGAGAGAGCGGTTAATAAAGCATACAGTATCCTGGGCTTTATTAATAGAACAAGGAGGTTATGTTAAACCTGTATATAAAACACCGGTTTGGCCTCAACTAGAATACTGCGTCCAGTTCTGGGCACTGCACTTTCGGAAAGATGTGAACGAACAGTGCAGAAAAGATTCACAACAATAGTTCCAGGGATGAGGAACTTTATTTACAAAGGTGGATTGGAGATACTGGGGCTGTTTTCCTTGGACAAGAGAAGGCTGAGAGCAGATTAGATAGAGGTATTCAAAATCATGAGGGATCTGGACAGAGCAGATAGGGAAAAACTGTTCCCACTCGTGAAAGGATCAAAAACAAAAGGGCACATATTTAAGGTAATTGGCAAAAGAAGCAATGGTGACATGAGGAAAAACTTCTTCATGCAGTGAGTGGTTAAGGTCTGGAATGTACTGCCAGAGATTGTGGTGGAGGCAGATTCAATCGAGGTATTCAAAAGGGAATTAGGTAGTTATCTGAAAAGGAAGAATGGGCAAGTTTAAGCAGGTAAGGCGGGGAATGGCACTCATTCGGACAGCTGGTGCAGACACGATGGGCCGCATGACCTCCTTCTGTGCTGGAAAAATTCTGTGATACTATCCATCTACTTTAAAAAGTTCTGACGGTGTGAAACAATACCTGACACTGATGTTGGTACTTCTTAGATGGACGACCTACAATGTAGATTTGTGATGGTGATAAGCCAAGGGGACTGTAAACTGAAATATCCTTTGTGGATCCATACGCTGCATGAATCTTCATCGATACCTGCAAGTTTCAGAAATATACAGCAGAATTAACACTCGGAGACATTAGGGATTAAGACATTAAATTATTAGTCACCGTTTAACCAAAAAAGAGATGTATGAACAAGGATAAAATTAGAGCTGATCATCAATAATTTAAACATTACATGAGATACAGTACATTTAAAAAATGAAATGCTTACATCTTGCATGAGGCTGCGAAGGAAGTTGGCTTTGTGCCTGAGAGGATCGTGAACGAGTCCATCACAGAAGGAGACGATTCCATGGGGGAAGTTATGCTGAGCCAGCCAAGCCACCACTCTCTGCTTCTGCATATCAGGTCGCCCCGTTACGTATATAATGAAGTAACCAAGATCCTGCCAGTGCCTGTGAACACAACAGCTGATTAACAATTACTGTTAAAAGGTTCTACTTTCACAGGTCTCAACATGATCAGTGATACGCCCAAAATTCTCTTACCCAAGTTCAATTTTATGTTCTTATGCTATACAGCCAGTAACTCATTCAGAATTTTGTTCCTTTCTGCAGATGCCCTAGATCATGCAAAACATGGTCTATTCAGTTCTGTGACAATCTCTTGCATTCATTTATTATAATTACTCTAACCTGAGCTGGAGGAGATCCAACACGTACAAGTGACATCAACAACAACTTGCATTTGTATAGCATCATTAATGTAGCAATGACGTTACTTTGACCCCGTTCTCCCTCCCCCACCACCCGCACTGATAAACTTACCTCCTCCCCCCTCCCCACCAGTGTGGCACCTCATTTCCCCGGACGGTGATCTGAAGGCGTGCCGGCCACCAGGCCGAAGATCGGAGCGGGAACTCAGGCAGCAACGTAAGTATAATTAATTCATGAATTTTAATTAATTTAAATATGCAAATGGAGGTCCCATCGCTGAGGCCTTGCCACTGCCGACAATATTGGGCTAGGCCCTCCTGGTGTCAAGGTGTGTGCAGGCCCTCTCCCGGAGGCATCTTCAGGACCCCCTGCCCTGCCCCGCCACGCCACGGACCCCAATGCCTGGGGGAGAACAAAATCCAGCCCTAATTTCTATACAACATTATCAGAAAGAAATATGAGAGAATACTAAAGGCTGTAACATGATTCAGATTCTGCACTAAAATTGCTCAAGCTTATTCTTATGGAAATTACACTTTGTGCATCTTCCAGTTTTAATGTGTAAATATTCTGATGAAATGTTCTTATTTAGATATGCCTGTATATATGTAACACCATCGGGGTAATGCACGCACTACAAAGGTCATGGAGACCCCACATTCAAGACCATTAGCTGCAATATCTTCAACAGATTAGCAACAAGCCCTCACTTAATGCAACAGATTAAATGTAACTAGATATTTCAAAAGTGGTTTACAAATTTATTCACTGCACATTTTCTGGGTCAAAATATTATGGTTCAGATGCAAAATGTCTTTATTAACCAGACAAAATCTACAATGGAATTGAGTATAACTGGATTGGCCTGCAGTAATGTCTGGCACTGGGACTCCTGCACTCTGGCAAATACTGCTGTTCTTCCAAAAGTTATTAATATCCATCACTTATCCAGATTCCGTCAGCAGTCCCACTACCCGGATGCTTAATTTACTAACTCATTTCATACCAACATGTCAGTTTCTCGAATGAAGTCTCAGCAGGGGTGAGAGTAACAGACACAATTGTTGGGCCCGTGATCTCAGTACCCATAGTCACATGGTGTGCACATGTATTCATCAGAATGATATTGGGGCTAAAAGGGTTAAATGACAAGTTGCACAGATCAGGTTTGTATTCCCTCAAATATAGAAGAATAAGGGGTGATCTAATTGATGATGAAAGGATTTGATAGGGTTGACAGAGGGAAGCTATTTCCTCTGGTGGGGGAGCCCAGAACAAGGGAGCAATATCTTAAAATTAGAGCCAGGCCGTTCAGAGGTGATGTCAGGAAGCACTTCTTCACACAAAGGGTAGTGGAAATCTGCAACTCTCTCCCCCAACATGCTTTTGAGGCTGGGGGTCAATTGAAACTTTCAAAGTAGAGATTGTTAGATTTTTGTCAGGCAAGGGTATTAAAGGATATGGAGCAAAGTTTGGTAAATGAACTTAAAATACAGATTTGCCATGAGCTAAACTGAATGGCAAACAGGCTCGAGGGGGTTGAATGGCCTCCTGTTTCTATGCACTTTAACCTTTGTGTGTGTTTGTTGGTAAAAAGGCAAAATGAAAAGCAGTCTGTGGGAGTATTTTGATTGTTGAGTGTTTTACTTCCTTGGTGACTGAATGTTGGGAGATGTTCAGAAATATCCTAACGTGAAGTACATTTAACTGTATTGTGTGTGAGGTGTTTTCTATTAAACTTACTGCATATGCAAATTCTATGGTGAAATTCTCTCAGTAATTCTGTGTTATGTGGCTAAAAGCATGTCGCCTAAGCTCCAAGACACTGAGAGATAGTGATGCCTGAAAAATCTTAATGCATCAAACATAAAAGGAGAAAATGCAAAATGTTTACACTTACAGTAGAAAAATATATTACCAAAATTAAAGGACGGACACAAAATGACAACACAGTTTGGAAATACTCAGCATGTCAGGCAGCTCCTGTGGAATGAGAAATGGAGATAACGGGCTAGATTTACCTGACCCCATGCAGACAGGGTTGGAGGCGGTGGGTGGAGGGGGAGGGCCAGGAAAATAGGGGGAAACAGCATTGGCATGGCTCTCTGACTCAGGGACTGGGTTGGCTGTCCGCTCCACGGAGGTGGGAAGCCAATTAAGGCCCCAATTAAGGTCCATTTTGCACCACTGCTGGTATTTTACCGGCGTTGGAGCAGCTCCCGGCCATGTGCGGAGGCCGCTAGCTTAATGGAGGCAGCCAGAGGCTCCATGCACCAATGACAGGGCTGCGAGGATGAAAGGCTGCAGTCCTGGTGGTGACTAGGCCTGCAGAGGGGTTGCTCCTCCATCTCAAGACCCCTACTGGCTTCGGGCCTCTATGCAGGCACCTGAGGGCACCTTCATGTTGAGGCGCCCTTACGCTCGCCTGCCTGCCTTGGCAGCGCCCTTCTCTCCTGGTGGGGCTGCCGACCTGACATTACTCTGGGCTCTCTGATTGGCCCTGCAGCATCGGGAGCCCACCGCCATCCTTAATAGGATGGCAAGGGCGGTGGCAGCCAATTAGGAGGCTGCCTCCTGGAAGGTTCGGCCAGACGACGCGCTGACGACATGGGCAGGCTTGGGGCCATATAGATCCTGATGCCTGACGGAAAATCCAGCCCAACTTTTCAATTCTCATGTGTATTTACCCTTTTGTTCCTCTTTTCACAGATGCCGACTGACCTGCTGCATGTTTCCTGCATTTTGTGTTTTTATGAAGGGGAGGTGTTTTGTGAAGGGGAGGTCGTGTCTCACGAATTTGATTGAGCTTTTTGAGGAAGTGACAAAGATGATTGATGAAGGAAGGGCAGTGGATGTTTTCTATATGAACCTCAGTAAAGCCTCTGACAAGGTCCCTCATGGCAGACTGGTACAAAAGGTGAAGTCACACGGGATCAGAGGTGAGCTGGCAAGATGGATACAGAACTGGCTCGGTCATAGAACACAGAGGGTAGCAGTGGAAGGGTGCTTTTCTGAATGGAGGGTGTTCCGCAGGGATCAGTGCTGGGACCTTTGCTGTTTGTAGTATATATAAATGATTTGGAGGAAAATGTAGCTGGTCTGATTAGTAAGTTTGCAGACGACACAAAGGTTGCTGGAGTTGCGGATAGTGATGAGGATTGTCAGAGGATACAGCAGAATATAGATCGGTTGGAGACTTGGGCGGAGAAATGGCAGATGGAGTTTAATCCGGACAAATGTGAGGTAATGCATTTTGGAAGGTCTAATGCAGGTGGGAGGTATACAGTAAATGGCAGAACCCTTAGGAGTATTGACAGGCAGAGAGATCTGGGCGTACAGGTCCACAGGTCACTGAAAGTGGCAACGCAGGTGGATAAGGTAGTCAAGAAGGCATACGGCATGCTTGCCTTCATCGGTCGGGGCATAGAGTATAAAAATTGGCAAGTCATGTTGCAGCTGTACAGAACTTTAGTTAGGCCACATTTAGAATATTGCGTGCAATTCTGGTCGCCACACTACCAGAAGGATGTGGAGGCTTTGGAGAAGGTACAGAAGAGGTTTACCAGGATGTTGCCTGGTCTGGAGTGCATTAGCTATGAGGAGAGGTTGGATAAACCTGGATTGTTTTCACTGGAATGACGGAGGTGGAGGGGCGACATGATAGAGGTTTACAAAGTTATGAGCGGCATGGACAGAGTGGATAGACAGAAGCTTTTTCCCAGGGTGGAAGAGTCAGTTACTAGGGGACATAGGTTTAAGGTGAGAGGGGCAAAGTTTAGAGGGGATGTGCGAGGCAAGTTCTTTACACAGAGGGTGGTAAGTGCCTGGAACTTGTTGCTGGGGGAGGTGGTGGAAGCAGGTACGATAGCGACGTTTTAGAGGCATCTTGACAAATACATGAATAGGATGGGAATAGAGGGCGGCACAGTGGCGCAGTGGTTAGCACTGCAGCCTCACAGCTCCAGGGACCCGGGTTCGATTCTGGGTACTGCCTGTCTGGAGTTTGCAAGTTCTCCCTGTGTCTGCGTGGGTTTCCTCCGGGTGCTCCGGTTTCCTCCCACAAGCCAAAAGACTTGCAGGTTGGTAGGTAAAATTGACCATTATAAATTGTCACTAGTATAGGTAGGTGGTAGGGAAATATAGGGACAGGTGGGGATGGTTGGTAGGAATATGGGATTAGTGTAGGATTAGTATAAATGGGTGGTTGATGGTCGGCACAGACTCGGTGGGCCGAAGGGCCTGTTTCAGTGCTGTATCTCTAAATCTAAAAATCTAAAAAAATCTATACGGACCCCGGAAGTGCAGAAGGTTTTAGTTTAGGCAGGCATCAAGATCGGCGCAGGCTTGGAGGGCCGAATTGCCTGTTCCTGTGCTGTACTGTTCTTTGTTCTTTGTTCCAGCATCTGCAATATTTTACTTATTGTGCAGGATCAGTGCACACTTTAGCAAGGACAAACACATCTACTGAGCATAGTTTATTTAACCACAAATAGCAAGCCAGGTGTTGTAAAATAGTTTTCCTTACTTTGGTAACCATGCAAACGATTTTGCTAAATTTAAAGGAGGAACATATACCCCACTTTCTCAGTGACACTGATGTTTTGCTAGTTAAGGTGCATCATTTACATTTACCTTACAACATCCACTGCTCCAGCTCTGACCTTGGGATCACTACCCATTATGGAGACACTAGCTGCGAATGACCCATCGATACTAAACACCACACACTCTGTTCCTTTTGGCAGAACAGTTATGTAGCTATCTCCAGACGTATGATCTCCCCTAGAAAAAAGATATAAGAAAATCCTTTTCGCAGGCAATTAAAGCAAGCTCACACTACAGCAGTAGTGGCAGGTAATTAGTTCAAACATGGACAAAAGAACAGAACTCAAGAGGTGAGGCAAGAGTGACTGCCCTTAAGAGCAGACCTAGCAAAACTGGAGTCAATGGGAATCAGGGGGAAAACTCTCCACTAGTTGGAGTCACATCTAGCGCAAAGGAAGACGGTTGTGGTTGTTAGGGGTCAATTATCTCAGCTCCAGGACATCACTGTAGGAGTTCCTCAGGGTACTGTCCTAGGCTCAACCATTATCATCTGCTTCACCAATGACCTTCCTTCAATCATATGTTCAGAAGTGGGATGTTCGCTGATGATTGCACAATGTTCAGCACCATTCAGGACTCCTCAGATACTGAAGCAGTCTGGGTAGAAATGCAGCAAGACCTGGACAATATCCAGGCTTGGGCTGATAAGTAGCAAGTAACATTCCTGTCATACAAGTGCCAGACAATGACCATCTCCAACAAGACAGAATCTAACCATCTCCCCTTGATATTCAATGGCATTAACATCCCTGAATCCCCCACTCTAGAAATCCTGCTGAGTGATGTTGATTGAGGGATAAATATTGGCCAGGACATGGGAAGACTCAAATATTCTTCAAAATAGTGCCATGGAAACTTTTATGTCCACTTGAGGGGGCGGACAGGACCTCAGTTTGTCTCATCTGAAAGACAGCACCTCTGACTGTGCAGCAGTCCCTCTGCACTGCACTGGGACGGTTAGCCTAGAATAAGGCGGCACAGTGGTTAGCACTGCAGCCTCACAGCTCCAGGGACCCGGGTTCAATTCTGGGTACTGCCTGTGCGGAGTTTGCAAGTTCTCCCTGTGACCGCGTGGGTTTTTGCCGGGTGCTCCGGTTTCCTCCCACCGCCAAAGACTTGCAGGTGATAGGTAAATTGGCCATTGCAAATTACCCCTAGTGTAGGTAGGTGGTAGGGAATATGGGATTACTGTAGGGTTAGTATAAATGAGTGGTTGTTGGTCGGCACAGACTCGGTGGGCCGAAGGGCCTGTTTCAGTGCTGTATCTCTAAATAAAAAATAAAATCTCTTGACTGGATTAGCGAATTAGGGAATCGGTTTGGTTTATATGACAGTCCAACAGCTTCATGGTCACTTTAATTGAGACCAGCTTTTTATTTCCACATTTTAAATTAATTCAAATTCTCAAGAAAGTCACGATGGGATTTTAAATTGCATTCGAGTCATAGAGTCATTCTTTGGATAATCAATCCAGTTACATAATCACTATATCATCAACATCCTGGGGGTTACCATTGACCAGAAACTTAACTGGAGCAGCCATATAAATACTGAGGCTCCAAGAGCAGGTCAGAGACTGGGAATTCTGCGGTGAGTAACTCAGCTCCTGACTCCCCAAAGCCTGTCCACCATCTACAAGGCACAAGTCAGGAGTGTGATGGAATACTCTCCACTTGCCTGGATGGATGCAGCTCCAACAACACTCAAGAAGCTCGACACCATCCAGGACAAAACAGCTCGTTTGATCAGCCCCCATCTACCACCTTCAACATTCACTCCCTCCAGCACAATGCATAGTGGGGCAGCAGTGTGTACCATCTACAAGATGCACTGCAGCAACTCACCAAGGCTCCTCTGACAGCACCTTCCAAACTCGCAACCTCTACCACCTAGAAGGACAAGGGCGGCAGATGCATGGGAACTCCAACACCTGCAAATACCTCTCCAAGCCACACACCATCCTGACTTGGAACTATATCGCTGTTTCTTCACTGTCACTGGGTCAAAATCCTGGAACCCCCTTCCTAACAGCACTGTGGGTGTACCAACCCCAAATGGACTGCAGCGGTTCAAGAAGGCAAGGCTCACCACCACCTTCTCAAGGGCAATTTGGGATGGGCAATAAATGTTGTCCTTGCCAGTGATGCTCAGCCGCATCTGCTGCCCTTGTTCTTCTAGATGGTAGAGGTCGCGGGTTTGGAAGGTGCTGTCGAAGGAGCCTTGCTGAGTTGCTGCAGTACATTTTGTAGATGGTACACACTGGGCACTTTGCTGCTGTGCCCCTAGGAACTGGATGAGATTGGCAAAATTTATTTCATGTGGATGGGTTGCTGGTGGCTGGAGAAATCAAGCTCTCATCTCATCAGACTGGGTTGAATTTTAAACACAGAATCTACACATGTAGTCATAATGTTCTTCACTAAGACCTTATCAACTTTCTGCATTAATTATTTTAATTTTTTTTAAACTGTGCAACTATTTAGAAATACTAAGAAAGGTGAGTTTGTATAAAGAAAATATATTTCCTGGTATTCTCTGCACATTGATATTCTAACAATTTCCAAGTCTAAAATCCACACAATTACCTAATCACCATTTTTACTGGATAAACACCAATTCCCAGTCTTTTGTTCTTTGGGATAACATAGGAAATTCTGCCACTGCTATTTGTGATGTCAGTGTCAAAATAAACCCACTCTCCTGTGGGAGGCTGAGTCATGATATGAATGTCCACCTGTTGAAAGAAAATAAAAAACAAAAATGTAACATGCATTAGCTGTTGCAAAATCAAATATACCAAGGCACCAGCGAATACAGTCTACTATCACTCGTCTCTGGCAAAATAGGTTTTACAAAGATGCCACAGACAAGATCAGGTCGATCCTCGAAGCAATTTACTGGCGTTACAGGCCCAGCAATCTGGTTATCAGTTGCATTGGCCCAGATCCCTCTGTGGGACAGTAGAAAGTAGGATCATTATACAGAGCATCAGACAGAACTAGACTACAAGCTGAAAGATAGTAAACAACACTCTCTACAGCCACTCATTTAACAGACTTAAAACATCCAAGACGTGGTTTGTATTCCAGAAAGCTAATGGAACAGCAGAGATCCACAACCCTGTGGAAAGGAATTTACTACAGAAAGCCTTTACACCTTTATTAGGTGTCAAAGAGGGCACTCCACACTCAGGATGTTATGAGTTATGTTTCAAATGATCTGATTCTATTTCAAATAGCGCACATTCTTCCCTTTATAAACCCTATATCACAAGGCACAGCCTATTCTAAGTAGCAGAATCAAAGGAATGTAGACTTTGCCTGTGTAGACAATCCTCTTCTGAATAAATTGGAGTATTGACAGTGATGAATATTCTCTTTGCACTCAGATTGGATTTTCTGCACACCTGCCCCTGAAGCAGTATTGTGGGAAAACTATTTATGTACAGCTTGGATTGTTTTGAGGGCTGGTTTCCTTCATGTGACTAAGCTGGCATGATTAAACTGGGTGAGTTAAATGAAATTTGGTGAGTTACATAGAGAAAACTAGGCTAACAGAGAAAGTTAGAACCGGATTTGACTTATGTGTGCTTTTTTAAATTCATCCCTCGGATGTGTGTGTGGCTAGCATTTATTGCCCATCTCTAATTGCCCTCGAGAAGGTGGTGGTGAGCCAAATTCTTGAACAACTAAAGTCTGTGTGGTGTAGGGACACCCACAGTGCTGCTATGTAGGTAATTGTTTAGCTTACTAGGCCATTTCAGAGGGCAATTAAGAATCAACCACATTGCTGTGGGTCTGGAGTCACATATAGGCCAGACTGGGTAAGGGCATTAGTGAACCAGATGGGTTTTTATGACAATCCGGTAGTTCCATGGCCACTATTACTGATACAGTCCAGTAACATAACCACTATGCTATCATACCCCACAATAGCAGATCCTGAGGTTAACCTTCTGGTTATTTTGTGCCATTGTTTAGTGATGAAACCTGCTCTAGGATGAAGAAGTGAAAAGTATATGGTTCATATGTATAAATAGGGAATGGTAGCATAGTGGTTATGTTACTGGACTAGTAATCCAGCCACCTGGACAAATAATCCAGAGACATGAGTTTAAATCCCAGCATGGCAGCTGGGGAATTTAAATTTAATTAAAGTTCATTAATAAATCTGGAATAAAAAGTTAGTATCCGGATTACCATAAAATCCCAAATGATTCACTAGTATCTCTTAGGGAAGGAAATATGCCATTCTTACCTGGTCTGTGGTTGACTCTTAAATGCCCTCTGAAATGGCCCAGTCGGCTACACAGTTGTATCAAAAATTGCTACGAAAAGCTATAATCCACATGGACTGCAGTGGTTCAAGGTGGTGGTTCACCATCACCTTTTCAAGGGCAATTAGGGATGGGCAATAAATGCTGGCCTAGCCAGAGATGCCCACATTTTGTAAATGAATTAAAAAAAACCCTGTGCTGCAATTCATTGAACAGCATTAGACACATAGACCTTGTTCACACAACTCAAAATCACGCTCAATGCCTTTCTAGTGGGTCGCTTTCTAAGCCTTCTTCAGGGAAGAGCAAGAATTTTTAAACTTTAGATTATATATTGGCTACCTTTAACAGAACAGGATAGATTGGTGCACTATGTTGGCCTCCTGGGCCGGATTTTGGGAGTTTTGATTTTGTTGCTCGCTGACAGTTTGAATATAAAGACGTTAATTTCATTGGGACAATCCAAGATTATGGCCTTTGCATCATTTCTCACAGGAGAGGTTGGTGCCCCGTGTGGGAATGACAAGATCCAACGGAGGACCAATAACTGAAAATGTTAATCCCGCCCAACAAAATTTTACAACCCAAAGAACTCATTCTTTTGTCCTTGTCTTTGGTGGAAGGCGGTTGAGAGGGTGATTGGGCCACTCAGATTTTATGAGATAACACACAGAAAATTAGCCAAAATGAGCTTCCAACACCGTGGATTTTTTCTAAAAATTGCCTGATGATGGGAAGAGGGTTTAGTCTTGGGCCATGTTGACAGAAGTTGCAAAGGGGTATGCAGAAGATGGTGAGGGGAGCAATGATCTCTACATCACTAGGACAGCTACAGGTGAGAGATGCCTTCAGCCTACTTTGCTCACTCTTCCATATTCACCCGCAAAATAAAGTATCCAACAGTCATTTGAATGAGTTGAGAGTTTTTGTCTCCATTCCCAGTATTAATGAACATGTAAGACAATTCTGAATGTGCATTTTACCAGTCAGTACCCATGAAGCGGTCACTTAGAATCTTATATACTTTTATGCGCTGCCCTCACATTTATCTTCATTCAAGTGTGAAGAGTCCATGTCTGTCATACCTCAGTTCCTGGACTTTTGGTTTCAGCTTCATGACCCTTTACTGCCCTGGTTTTAGGGATTGGCGTTTCCCTTGTCATGACCAGAAAATTCAAGCTCTGACCTGTCCAGAGCTTTAGAATGATATTCTCAGACATGTACTCTACTTCTCTAGCAATACACCCCAGTATTCCATTTGCTTTGTTGAATGCCGCTGTGCAACAGATCGACAGAGATGACGTTGAGTCTACTACCACTCCCAGATCTCTCTCAGCCTCTCCTCTAGTTAGTACAACATATGCACCCATCTGTTCTTTCAGTGTGTAAGACCTTCCACTTAATCTCTGTTGAATGTGCAAATATTGTACACATCCTTTTGGGAAATTCCTTGGCTGCTTACTCAAACTCAACCCACATTGCCCTCCCAATTTGATATAATCCATGAATTTGACCAATTTACGCTTCTGATTCCAAGGCCCGATTTTAACTCTATGTAAGTGAATGTTTTGAATGAATTAAAATCTCACCCAAGTCTTTTTGTACATCAGCAATAGCAGCCCCAGCACCAATCCTGGGGGTACCCCATTCAGTCCATGCCCCCAATCCTGAAATTACATTCCTATTTAATACCCATATGTTCTAAGTAGAAGTGGAAGCAGGTAAGACTATAAGGAAGCTTTTTATACTGCACAACTGAGGCGATTCTATCAGTTAATCATGACACACAGCTTCAGGTTGGTAATGAATTTGGTGCAAACTGTGCTGATCACCATGGTGTCTGAAGACATCACTCAGGCTTTGAGACCACAGGAAGCATGCAAGTTAGGTACTTGAGTCTTGGCAGATACTTAACTTTATAAAGCACGCACCATGGCAAAGAAACACTGTGATGTGATCAGCCATGCAGTCACAGAGTGAATTCTAAAACCCATATGTGCAGAAGGACAATGGAACATTAATTAGTGTAAGGACATAAAACCAACTGCAATGTGGTTATTTATAGTCACTGTATTAGTAACTTATTGAATTGCTGCTGTGTGGGAAAAGCAAGTACAGATTTGCCAATAATGACATCCTCAGTTCTGAGGTCCCCAGGGTCAACTCACACACACACACACACACTTCTAAAAGAACATGTGATTGTTTTGGTTTGGGGAGCCAATGCAGCTACCCAAGCAAAGCATTACATTTATGGATCTGACAGCCAGTCCAACAAATGCCCAGTGAGGAATACAGCATGCCATCAAGCTCACCTCCAGCTTCAGCAACCCATTGTTAGGAGGAAATATTTCACACGTGACGTCACAGGTCCACTTCTGGAAACTCTCAACATGCAACTGACAACACTACCACTGCTGCTGTGTTACATAAAGGAACTGAATACTTGAACCATACCTACAAGGGCAGTGACCGAGACACACAATACACCAACATGTGGCACACGGCCATAGTATAAAAATGCCTGGCATTTTGAAACATGTGTCAGTGAATGTTGACAGTACAAGATCCCTCTCTAACTTACTACAGGGCTTCAATATGGATTATTTACTGTACGTTAACCTGCTGGTACTGTTATTTGGTAAAGAAATCATCTAATTTTCCAAGTGACTCCTGACAATGCATCCGGCGTGCCAACATCATCAGAGCACTCCCAGCTGTGCACATGTGCAGAATTGTCTCTTGCTGTCAGTAAGGTGCCGCACATGTGCAGCCTACTTTTTTGCCAGGACTAATTTGCGCATGCGCATGAAAATGTCATCACGCAGCCGTACTGGAACATCACCCAGCCCCAACACGCAGTGGGAACCCAACATCCCCTGCTTCACCAGTTTCTCGCTCGCAGTCTCCGTCCCCTCCCCTGCCTATCCCTACATTGCTACTGTGTCTCTCCTCTGCTTCCCCCGTGGGAAGCAGGAGTGGGGGTGGGGGGGGGAGAGAAGCAGGAGGGAGTGGGGGGGGTGGGGAAGAGGCGGGAGCGAGCGGCTGCTGGGGATGAAGTGACGAGGGGGAACAAGTGGACGACGGGGGTGGGGTTGAAGCAGTGAGCGAAGCGAGCGGCTGATGGGGATGAAGCGGCGAGGGGGAGTGAGTGGCCGACTGGTGGGGAGGGCGGTTGAAGCAGGGGGCGAGTGGATGAGGGAAGGAAACGGCGAGGCCAGGAGCAAGCGGCAAGTAGACGGGCATGGGAGGCAGCACCGGGGAAGAGAAGCGGGCTTTTGTTTGGGGTGGGATCGCAGCGATTGAATTTAATTTGTTTTTTAAGATAAATTGGGCAGCGCCATCTTTAATCCTGGCAGCTGCCTAAAACGTCACAGTGACGTTTCAGTGGATGAGGCTGCATTTGCGCATGTGCTAGTACTGTGCCACCTAGTGGTTGTGTTGTCAGCAAACACAGCCTATAATTTTACAACACAACAGTCAGGTCACTAGGCCCATTGCCTCTGTGCTGGCTCCCTGAAAGGCTAACACTTCTTCCCATTCCCTGCCCTTTCACTGTACCTTTTAAAATTGTTATTTTTCAAATTTTTCTCAACTTCTCTCACAGCATTTTTATGGATTCTGCTTCCATCACTGTTTCTGGTAGAGCATTTCTTGTTCAAACAACCCCCTGTATGAAGAAGTTTCTCGTAACAAAGTTTCTGTTAACAAAGCAAGCCCCAGATACAGCATGTGTATCATAAATTTCAGCAATAGAATATTCACCTTTTCTCCAGTCAGTGTAACCATGTCCAGAGGCCCATACATAAATCTCCCGGTCAGTGTTTGGGGACCATCTTCAGTAACAATAACATCACTCACTCGGTGATTTGCTGTAACGTTCTGTGTGCAACAAAATGCAAAAGGGAATTTTATTCTTCATATCAACTGTTCAATTAACTGCAAGAAAAATTAAATCAGATCACCCACAACACACACCTTAAGATTTTAAAAGATATTTTCATACCCTTATTTTAACATGCGTCCTCTTGCGGAGCCACTTTTCACGTGGTTTTGAAGGAGTGAATACAGAAACTTCTTTCCCATCCAGTTCCAGAACACTTGCATTTTCATGTCTCATAACCTATATGTAAATATTATATATTATAAATTATTATCCTACATTATGACTACAATTCAAAAATACTTCAATGGCTGTAAAGTGCTTTGGGACGTCCCGAGGTTTGATAGACACTATATAAATACAAGTCTTTCTTTCTGATGAAAGGTAATCGACCTGAAATGTTAAATGTTTCTCTCTCCACAGATAGTGCCTGACCTGCTGAGTATTTCCAGCATTTTCTGTTTTTATTTCAGATTTCCAGCGTCCGCAGTATTTTGCTTTTGTCTTTCTTTCTATTATTCCTTCATCGTCTTTCCACCATATTTCTATTGTGAGAATTTCAATTATTTTTTAAACCGTGTTTGAAGGTTAAATTGCAGATGTATCTATGTTAAAATAAAATGGTAACAGAGGAAAATTTCACAGATTAATTGGAAATGTGATTTCATTTACCTAAGGCTTTAGCCTTGACTCAGTGGGATCACTACTGCTGCTAAGTCAGAAAGTCATGGCTCATTAAGTCCCACTCCAGAGACGCGAGTATATAATCGAGGTTGACACTCCTAGTGCAGTACTGAGAGATTGCGGCACTGTCAGAGGTGCTGTCATTTGAATGAGGTGTAAAATGGAGGCCTGTCTGCCCTCTCAGGTGAACATTAAAGATCCCATGCCACTATTCAAAGAGGAGCATGGGAGTTCTCCTAGTGGCCCAGGCTACATTTACTTCTCAACCAACATTACAAATGATCTAGTAATTTATCACATTGCTGTTTGTGGGATCTCGCTGTACACAAATTGATTGCTGAGTTTCCTGCAACTGACTACACTTCAGAAGTACTTCAGTGGCTGGAAAGCGTTTGGGACGCCCTGAGGTTGCGAAAGGCGTGATATAAATGTAAATTCTTTCTGACTTACCTGTCGTAGGAGAAATGAGACGACGTCTGTTGACTCCCAGTAACTTGCATGAAACAGATGGGGTAAGGCTACAGTTGGAAAAGCTGTTAGAGCATCTGGGCAGTAGAGAGCATAGTCAACCCTCTTAGTTCCCCACCACCTTGCTGCAACTGAAGCAAAAAGGAATCCTTTTTAAATTAAAAAAAAAGACTAACAAGAATTTAGCAATTAGTTTAAAGGTGAATGGACTGACATGTCTGTATGCTTCTTATTACAAAGGTGTGGAGTTGTGTGTAATGTACCGGTCATTCCCTTTACTGTAGAGATTTTCATGTGTAACAAATTTCACTCAAAAGTAGAATTAAAATGTTGCTGCAATGTAATTTTATTAAAGAATCATTGAGCTAGAAACTGATGTAGAGAGATACGCAAGCTATAGTTCTCCAGAAGTGATAGTGCAGTAGATTTTTCAGCCGGTTCTATTCTTGTGCAAATGCCTGAAGTACTGCTACCAAATTCCTCTCTTCTGTATTTTAATAGCTGCAAGCTAAAAGTTCAGAAAGGAATTAAATAGCAGCACAGTAAATATTTGTACAAGATCAGTACCAACTGGAAAACCTACCACAGCAAGATGTTGCCACAATCCCATTTAGGAGAAACTTGTTAATAATTCATAGAAAGCGATCAAGTTTGTGGTCACTCCCTTTGAAGCATAACTTCTACTGCTCTACGTCCATCACCCACGTACATACACAATTAGTAAGAGAAAAGGTTCAAATTACACCTTATATACCTCAAATTTGTGATACAGACAGATCTTTAACAGGGTCCAGTAACCTACCAGTTTTATTTCTAGGAGTTAAAAAGGGAAAAGAAATTTATCCAGGGGAGGGGTTATAAATGAGGATGCATCTAATAGCTACGTTAAAACTAGGTTTGGTTCTAAGATACCAATACCTGTCTGGATGTCCACCTCTGAGACTCTCTGTTGTGTTGGACTCTGTTTTTCAGCAGAATTCACACAATTCTGTTTCAGCTTTTGCATGTTCTGATTCAGTGACAGCACAGGTTTGGACTGTTTATAGTCCTGAGAGAAAGTGCATTTTGAAAGGGCTTTGTTGTAAGGGACAAGTTTGAACAAGAAAGCCAACTTTTTGCAATGGTTTGGGTGATATTTTTGCTCTGAGAAATGAAAGTAAAACAAAATTCACATTACTCAACACACAAATCAACACCAAAGACCTTGGTTTATATTTATAATAACATTTAAAATGTATTTGATTTATGACAAATCTTGCAATGGGGTTTGATGTGTTGTTCTTCTTATATTTCACCCTTTCTTCTTGAACTACTCATCATCATTGAGCCAGACTTTTCATACCTCTGATAATAGCCTGGACTGGGGGAGCAGGAGTTAGGATGATAGGACAGATATCAATTCTGCCTTGCCACATTCACCATGCCTTGTCTCCCCACAGCATCATCAGCTGGTGTCCTGGCTTAGAATGAACAAGCTCACCTCAGCCACTGGCTAACAAGCAGACACATCACCCAACCTCAGGGCTTACATGGGGGCAGTTAAGCATTCCAGTTACTGGGCCCTTGAGACTACGAATGTTATTATACATGCAGTCAGATACTTGAAACAGCTTAGTATTGAAGTTAGTATTGAGGTTTGTAATCGGAATCAGCGATCAATCATAAACTAGTTTTTAAACAAATAATTGAAAATTAAAAAATGATCTTGTTGACTGGTCTGATGAATATGGCGGGATTCCAGAAGAATTTTACAATCTGCACTGCAATTACTGCACCTTCAAGGTCTTTAAAACCCACCAATGCCTCCACTGAAGACACATCACAGACAAAACAACTGGTAAAATGTCTTTTCCCCTAGTAATGTGAAAATGTTGTCTGTGTTCTGCTTTATTGCTGAAATGTGGAGATCACAAATATATTAAAAAGTGAAGTGAGGCTGAAAGAAGTTTAGACACATCTAAACATAAAACTATACAAGGGAACAAAGAAAGAGTGGTTAAAACTGTACAAATAAATACCACACTGGAAAGATTGCTTCAGGCATTTGGAGAGGCACATAATGACAAATAGCACATGAAATATTCTATTTTTTAAACATTTACCTATAATTTCACCCTCCCTCCCATCACCCACCCCATCCATGCTATGCTCTGCTAACTGATAGGAAGTCAGGCAGGTAATCTGAACTCAAGCTTCTGTCAATGCAACTCTTCTGAGAAGCTATGGAGGTGTGATGAGGGGAAATTCTCCCTCTGACTATCTCTCCCTTGTTGTGAGGAAGCATTTAGTCTCAGCTTAACATCTCCCTGAGCACAGACTTGAGAGCAAACCAAACCAGACGATGCTGGAAACACGCAGGTCAGTCAGCAACTGTGGAGAGAACAGGCAAGTTACTGTTTAAGGCGTACAGCCTGTTAAGTTCTAATGAAGGGCTGTATATCTGAATATTAACATATCTTTCCTCCCCACTGACGCTATATGTGTTCCTGGCGTTTTCTGTACTTGCTCTTGAAATTGAGAACTGATTGTGCAAAGAGCTGGGAGCAGCAGGCTGTGCACTCTCAGTCTGTAGCTCAGTGCTTTAGCACTTCAATCCACTACACCACAAATCAACCAAATGCTCTGCCTTTGTCATCTTGAGTATTGTAACAAATGACTTACAACAGCAACACACCGTGGGCTGGATTCTGCAACAGGCGGACGGGAGCTGGCCACCGATGTAAAAATCAGTGGCGAACCCACATCCACCCAGCCCGGGGAACTGACCCGCATTTTACGGGTCCCCGGGCTTTAATTGTTCAGAGGTGGGACTTCCACCCACTTGAGGGAGGAAGTCCCGTCTCATTGAGCTGCCGGCCAATCATTGGGCCGGCAGCTCTTACACTGGGAGCGGTGGCCACTGCTGGGACTGCAGCCCAGCCGAGGACAGAAATCCAGGACTGAAGTAAGTTTGGGTTTGCTTCGCCAGGCAGCTTGGTCGCGGCCCGGCAAGGCAAGGGTGGTCATTTTGGGGGGGGGGGGGCATCTCGGATCCTGGGGGTCGTTAGGGAAGCGGGGGCAGCCCTCAATCGGGCACCATGTGCCCGTTTGTCCGCGCCCCCTCCCCAGTGCGCTGAGAGGCCGCCAGGTATCACTGGGCGACCTTTCACATCTACCGGATACCTGCTTGCCATGGGTAAAATACCCGTGGAGGCAGGCAAAAGCACTTAAGTGGCCACTTAAGGGCCTCGATTGGCCTGGGGTGGGCGGCCTGTTTCTCGCCCCCCCCCCCCCCCCCCCCAACGGCCCACGTAAAGTGGGGCGGAGGCAGGAGCAGGCCGGGACGGCCTACCAGAGCCTCCCGCTCCATTTTACGCCACCCCCCACCACCATCTGGCTCGCTGGGATGGTGTAAAATTCTGGCCTGTGAATCAAACTTGAGACAGAAAATGGATCGCTTACAAAGAAAGCAAAGGTGATGCATTTGGGGAGGTCAAACAAAGCAAAGGAATACACGATTAATGGGAAAATACTGAGAAGTGTAGAGGAAGTGAGGGACCTTGGAGTGAATGTTCACAGATCCCTGAAGGTAGCAGGACAGGTCAATAAGGTGGTTAAGGAGGCACATGGAATCCCTTCCTTAATTAGCCAAGATATAGAGTACAAGAGCAGGGAGGTTATGCTGGAACTGTATAACTCATCGGTTAGGCCACAACTTGAGTTCTGTGTGCAGTTCTGGTCACCTCATTACAGAAAGGATGTAATTGAAGTAGAGAGATTACAGAGGAGATTTACGAGGATGTTGCCAGGACTGGAAAAATGCAGCTATGAGGAAAGATTGGATAGGCTGGGGTTGTTCTCCTTGGGACAGAGAAGGCTGAGGGGAGATCTGATTGAAACGTACAAAATTGTGAGGGGTCTAGGTAGAGTGGAGGTGAAGCGTCTATTCACCTTAGCAGAGAGGTCAGTGACAAGGGAGCATAGATTTAAAGTGACTGGTAGAAAAATTAGAGGGGAGATGAGGAAAAGCTTTTTCACCCAGAGCGGTGGGGGTCTGGAACTCACTGTTTGAAAGGGTGGTTGAGGCAGAGATCCTCAGCTCATTCAGAAGGAGTGTGGATATGCACCTCAAGTGCCGTAATCTGCAGGGCTACGGACCAAATGCTGGAAGGTGGTATTAGAATAGGTGGATCGTTTTTCGGCTGGCACAGAAACGATGGGCCAAGTGGCCTCTTTCTGTGCCTTAAACTTTCTATGATTCTATTCTAAAGCACAATACTATTTCAGAAGAACTAACGGATTATGGTAATATTGGTGTGTGTCAATACACTTCAACTGACTATTAATGCTTAAAATCAACGGATACACAAAAGAAGGGATGGTGAGAGGAGTGATGGAGAAATGGGCACTCTGAGCATCATTCCCAGCCCAAACTGAGGCAAATACATGCTTGTTATCGAACCCCCATCAAGTGAATTTAAAAAAAAAATGCGAGTTTGTAAAACACCAAAGGACTCGAAATTGATAAAAGCAAAATTTTGCCCAATTCCTATTTATGAAGCTACCTCGACTACACTTCTTCACACCCTACCTCCTGTAAGGACTCCATTCCATTCTCCCAGTTTCTCCGTCTCCGACGCATCTGCTCTGATGATGCTACCTTCCATGACGGTGCTTCTGATATGACCTCCTTTTTCCTCAACCGAGGATTTCCCCCCACTGTGGTTGACAGGGCCCTCAACCATGTCCGACCCATTCCCCGCACCTCTACCCTCACCCCTTCCCCTCCCTCCCAGAACCGTGACAGGGTTCCCCTTGTCCTCACTTTTCATCCCACCAGCCTCCATATCCAAAGGATCATCCTCCGCCATTTTCGCCACCTCCAGCGTGATGCCACTACCAGTCGCATCTTCCCCTCCCTTCCCCTGTCAGCATTCCGAAGGGATCGTTCCCTCCGCGACACCCTGGTCCACTCCTCCATTACCCCCACCACCTCGTCCCCGTCCCAGGGCACCTTCCCTTGCAATCGCAGGAGGTGTAATACCTGCCCACTATCCTCACTATCCCAGGCCCCAAACACTCCTTTCAGGTGAAGCAGCGATTTACTTGTACTTCTTTCAATGTAGTATACTGTATTCGATGCTCACAGTGTGGTCTCCTCTACATTGGGGAGACCAAGCGCAGACTGGGTGACCGCTTTGCGGAACATCTCCGCTCAGTCCGCAAGCAGGACCCTGAGCTTCCGGTTGCTTGCCATTTCAACACTCCCCCCTGCTCTCATGCTCACATCTCTGTCCTGGGATTGCTGCAGTGTTCCAGTGAACATCAACGCAAGCTCGAGGAACAGCATCTCATCTGCCGATTAGGCACACTACAGCCTGCCGGACTGAACATTGAGTTCAATAATTTCAGAGCATGACAGCCCCCCACTTTACTTTCATTTTTAGTCATTTTTAGTTATTTTTTCTTCCTTTTTTTTGCATTCCTTTTTACATTTTTTACAATCTTTTTTTGCATTTATTTCATTTCATCTTAGTTTGTTCAGTTTGCTTACCCACTGTTTTTTTCAGGTTGTTTTTCTTCAGGTTTGCACTTGCTGATGTTCAATATTCAGTATATTCACACCTAATCTGTACTAATGCTTTGTCTTTCAACACACCATTAACATATTGTTTGCCTTTGCTCCGTGACCTTTTGGTCAGCTATGTGACCTGGTCCAATCTGCACCTTCTCCTTTGTTATCTCTTGCCCAACCCCCACCTCACTTGTTTATAATCTGTGACTTTTCTAATATTTGTCAGTTCCGAAGAAGGGTCACTGACCCGAAACGTTAACTCTGCTTCTCTTTCCACAGATGCTGCCAGACCTGCTGAGTGAATCCAGCATTTCTTGTTTTTGTTTCAGATTTCCAGCATCCGCAGTATTTTGCTTTTATCCTATTTATGAAGTGTTGGCCTGGAATGCAGCTTATTGTAGTTTTGATATTGGGCAGTAGTTGGCAGGAAAAAAGACAGAGGCGCAAGGGGAGAGCCAACTGTGCAACAGCCCCAACAAACAAATTTCTCTGCAGCACCTGTGGAAGAGCCTGTCACTCCAGAATTGGCCTTTATAGCCACTCCAGGCGCTGCTTCACAAACCACTGACCACCTCCAGGCGCATATCCATTGTCTCTCGAGATAAGGAGGCCCAAAAGAAAAAAAAAGAAAGATATTGGGCAAGCTAGCTGCATGAAATGAGCAGCAGATGAATTTGCCTTGCAGGGGGCACTCTGCATAGGTTCAGTTTGCTAGATGAAAATACTAAACGCTATGTACTTAATGTGGTGTCAAGCTCACACACATAAGATCATGAAAAGGAGTGTTTACTATAAAATAGCTGACAGAATGATCAGCGTTCAGCTTCTACCAGCAGGTACCACTGGATCTGCTCGGCACCACGTGCAATTGTACAGATTGCAGGGTCCTAGTGCCGCACAAGGATCAGGCCAGATAGGGTTCTCTGCAACAACTCAGTAGAATACTATGCATGTTTAGCAATAAGACACAGGATGTTTTGATGTACTGCAGCACTTACTGTTGGCTATGTTGGAAGCTGTGTAACTGTCTGCCATTCCCGACACCTGGCTGGCAATGCTGACCTCACTCGCCCTCCGGAATCCCCGGAAGATTGGGGCTGTTAAGGGGGAGGAAGGAGACGAACTTTCCATGAAGACGCCAGCATGAGACTGAATAACATCCGCTATTGAGCCGAAACAAGGAAATTAAAATTAGATCTATCAGGACAACAGACAAACTCAAGGAAAAACAGCAAAAGGCATCAACTATCACATCAAAGACGCAAATCTTTATAGTTGGTTTCAAGAGGGAAAAATGTTCCATGTGAATTTTGAGACAAAAAGGAAACCAGTCAGCCTGTCGACTTAGGTGAAGGCAATTGGTCAACAGAAGGGGAAAAATAAACAAGAGCTAAATTTGGCTCAGTTTGTAAAGGTGGAAGGTGGGAGACTGCAGATAATAAATGTCAAACCCTAGCGTTGGGAAATTACACAGTGCTTAACAGGGTCACCAGACTTAAACCCCAAGTGCTAGTCACACCAATACTAACTGAAAGCTCTATTCACGGCAGTATTTTGGATTAAGTAAAATCATGCAAAAAAATTCTAAGCATCTTCATTATTTGGAAAGCTTGTTTATTATTCATATCTCCCTTTCTGATTTGCACCAATGGATATAAAACAGACCAATAAAAATGGCGAAAAATGAGCCCATTAGTTGCTGAATAAATTAGCAATCATAATGTTAGCTTCATAATCAGAAATCATGGATTTGAGTCCCATGGCTGGCTAGTTCTTTGTTAGACTGTAGGGTGAAACAGGAATGTTCTGTTCTGGGGAGAAGTCGAGCAAATGGACATTGCCTGTCTCAATTCACTCCAAGCCTCTATACAACCAAGGAGCAGAACTGGCCAGTAGCTGGAGAAAGAGCCGTGTCCTGACTCATGTTCATTTAAAAACTGAAGTAGAAACTTCAAGAAACTAGAGCAGCAGCATCGAGGGAGGGGTTGATCAAATTCAGAGGGAACAAAATCGGCATGACTACTTGTACTAAAAAGTTGCATCAGAGAAACTGCAGAATTCCACATATTCAGACATAGATTGATACCATATTGTACTGGTTGACTGGTGTACTGTTCCGCTATATTTTTTTCATAAGTTAAAAAAAAATTAAGAATTACTTTAGTGTCATACAATTAAGTTATTTTGTGTTTACTTATGTCATGATTTATCTGTTGAAGGAAAACAAAATAAAAAATGATTGCTCTATGTGCATTTAACAGACAAGCTGAATCTCAAGCAGCATGCATCATTTCAGTACCAACTTTTCAACAGCAATGCCATGCCAAAAAAAAAAGCACAAAATGCAAAATAAAACTTAAACTCACTCCATTAAAACAGGATCGGAACAGACTGTTACTCCATTAATACGGTCTTAGGAAAAGAAATTAAATGTATGCAAAAATGGAATTATAAACTGTAGACAGATGAAATCAAATACCTACTAGGCATGTTTTGGTTTTTGATATTGATGGGAGCATGATTCTACAGTACACTAGCCAGAATTAATCTGTTGTGAAAGCAGTGAATTCCTTATATCTAGGTTTTTCCACTGATGCTGGAGGGTGTCACTCACCATCTATGCTTGGTCAGGGACGGCTCAGTGAATGAAGCTGTTCAGCATTTTAAAAAAATATATATATTAATCGATCACGTATGGCGTTGCACACAGGGAGTCAGGACCAAAACTTCAGTTGAGGCAAGGTTAGAGGGCAGGGGGATAATGGGACCAGGGAGTACAAATGCACTCACACAAACACTTGGAAAATTCTGCCCTATGTCGTCTTGAATTTAGTTCAAATGAACTGATACTGTATTACATATTAAAATGGATGCTTTAGCAGTGCAGACAAAAATCAAACATTTCATCATGCCAGACTTGAAAGAATTTTAACTAGTAATATAATTATTAATTACCAAGTACCAGTTAGTGATTGTTCTCATCCCTAGATTGAGATTCCACCTCAATTCCTACAGTACTTGCGTGCATGCATGCATAGGTGTAGGTGCATTTGTAGGTGTGGAAGCGCCTTGGGACATTTTACTATGTTAAAGGTGCTATATAAATGCAAGTTGTTGTTGGAGGTGGACATGCCCCACCACCCCCACACTACAGTGAAAAATTTTCAAGCCCATTCTAATCACAAAACACATCATCTCTAAGCAAAGAAGCAGGCACATAGCACAGATCACAACAGTACAGAAGGAGAGACTACACACACTCTGCAACAGCTGGATTCCTACTGGAACCATCTTGCCAGTTAAGGACAGGAACAGGTATACTAGTTTCCATTACACTCTCCTGTCGTTGGAGAGTCACAAATGGAGTTTCCAGGATGAGGGTGGGATTGTTCTGGACTGTCTCAACTAGAGCAGACGGGAAACAAAACAAAAGGACAGACATCTAGCCACATAAACTGTACTACAAACATCGCAGTCAACCATTTACAGCAACTGACCTTTGAGGGATATTGCTGACATTTTTTTGCATTTTATGATCATTATTTCCCTTTACGCTATTGAAATAGTTCATAGACTAGCCTTTATATATTTTAACTTAAGTGGCTTTAAATGTTCTACATTTCAAGGATTAACTTTATTTCTTTAAAACTGAAGACAAAGGCAAACTTGTTGAAACATAGTTTCTTAGCTATTCCTGCAGTAACGATAATGACATAGGGCTGAATTTTATTAGCGCACCGCACATCGTGGCGGCTGCTTTGAAGTCGGCAGCCTTTCGACACAGAAGCACCGCCGCTGAGAACCTGCAATATGTCGCGTGGGGTCTCATTTAAATGGAGGGAGTGGAGCAGCTGCCCTCGATGACGTTGAGGGAGCAGCTGCTCCGTATCCGGCAATGGCGCAAGCGCCATTTTTAAAGGGCTTCAATCCCTTAGGAGAAAGTTTAATTTTTAAAGTGATATAGTGGTGCATTTTACATCAAAAATTAAATAAATCTTGGAGGCCCTTTCCCACCCTCCCCCTGTCACACTCCACAATGTTTTTGGAGAGCAACATTGACAAAATGAAGTTTATTCCCAACCCGAACTTTCCCTCCCAACTTCTTAACATTTGCCTTTCAATCCCTTCCCACCATCCCCACAGCCAATAAGAAGTGTTTTTCCTGCCCCCCCCCCCATCACTGCCCTGATAATTTTAGTCCTCCCCCCTTCCCACCAGTGTCTCACCTCGAAACTGTGCAGTTCTGAAGGCACATGAGTTGCGACCGATGGCTGTAATATCAGCATGGGACGGCTGCCGGGACAAGGTAAGTAGATGTACATTTATTAGCATCGACTTTACTATTTAAATGAAGGCCCTGCCGCTGAGTGGCAGGGAGGCCGCACTGAGGCCTCACCGCCACTGGTAAAATGCAGTGGGGCCTTCTCGGCGTCGGAGTTGTGATGTAGAGCATGGCTACCTGACCCGAACTCGACCAGACCCAACGACGTGTCGGGTTTGGGTTGGGTAGGGTCTCTCTTCTGGGTCCGGCATTCGGGCTCAGGTCGGATGCAATGCTGCCTTTTGCGCAGGGAGGGAAAGGGAAGAAAGCTTCAAAATTTGAACAGTCAGGACGTCAAGGCGGGAAACGTGCATCCGGACTCCGCACTAGTCTGTCTCCATCCTTTTTTTTATTCATTCATGGGATGTGGCCGTCACTGGCCAGGCCAGCATTTATTGCCCATCCCTAATTACCCTTGAGAAGGTGGTGGTGAGCTGCCGTCTTGAACCGCTGCAGTCCATGTGGGGTAGGTACACCCACAGTGCTGTTAGGAAGGGAGTTCCAGGATTTTGACCCAGCGACAGCATGATTCTGCAGGTATTGCCTGCTGCCGGAACAGAGGATCACATTATTTGGATAAGGTAGAGCACAACCTCTTTGATATAATTAACTTCATTCGGTAGTCAGGTTAGGCACGGGAAAAAAAAAATCAAAGGACTTGAGCCCGGGTCGGGTTCGGGTTGGATGTGGTCGGGTTGAGCCCGGGTCGGGTTTCAACTGCATACCCGAGCAGGCCTTCATTGTGGCAGGCTGCTCCCGCAAGTATTTTACGGGCCCCTCTGCCACGACCCCCAATGTCGAGGGGCTGGTAAAATTCAGCCCATAGTATCAGTTCAGTCTCCTGCAGTTTTTATTAACATTTACTTTTGACAAGTTCTCATTTCTTGCTCCTGCTCTACTGTAGGAATATTTACATATTTATGACAGGAATGGTCTAATTAACATTTTGTTTACCACTGCATGGAGACTGGCTCCTTTGCATACAAAATAAACACTATCTCCTATTCCTACAGCCTTGCAGTTTTCTTTTACTTAAATCCAGAAGCACTCAACAGTTCATAGAAAATATCAAACAAATTAAGTTTGTCTGTTGCCCAACACAGGCTACTGAAAGTTTTATATCTTCCTGCATGTTATATGTAGTTGATAGAAACAGTTTCTAAATAAAGGTCTTGTTATAATATATAGCTACAATCACACTGACTAATTATTAATAATTTACTCACAAAACATCCTACATTCCTGGTAAACATGTACACAATGCAATGCAAACAGGATTATCTATCTATGTTAACTGGTAGCACTCTGTTGCTGATTGAAAGTGTGCCTACCCAGAAGAGAGGAGCTGCCATCACCCAATGGAAACCTCTGATAGCGGGGAACATTAAATGGCAGCAGCAGGTGGAATTTCTTCTCCAGAAGTGGCTCCAAGCGGGAAGCTGAAGGATCCGCTGGATGGAACAGATTGTAAACCTGCTGACACGCTGGTCTCAACTGGGAGACTAGTGAAGAATGAAATAAACATGACAATTAACAGGCTTTGTTTGACAAAATATCTTATAAGGTAAACATTATTTTCATGATATAAGTAACACATTATAGAAGACAGGGACAACAGCAGATATCACCCATCATTCATACCAACTATTGGAAAAGAAACCTACAAATTAATTTTCAATTGAAGTTAATTAAATGCTTTCACTTGCATTTATTTGCTGTTACCTATTGGATAAATTCTTAATTAAAATTGCAGCACATGAGCAATACTAACAAACAAAAAATGTATCTGATAGAAGTCGTTACCATTCCTAAATAAGTTATTAACTGAATGGTGCCAGAAGGCTCCCATCCACTCCACTGGGGAATTTAGGACATGCAGACTGAGAGAAGATAAGAGAAGGAAACTAACTTTCTTGAAAAAGTTTTATTGGGTCCCTTGATTTTCACTTTACCCTTACAGAATATAACTAGTTACATTACATTAATGATAATCCTACATTACAACAGCGACTACACTTCAAAAATGTTTCATTGACTGTAAAGCACTTTGGGACGTCCCACGGTTGTGAAAGGCACTATATAAATGCAAGTCGTTTCTTTTTTTCTTTTCAGTTTCTTTCTCAAACATGATGGGAAAAATCAGACAAAATATTTTAATACACTTGGGGTAATTTAGACTTTGTGAGATTAAAGTCAATGGAAATAAAATGGGGATAGATGTAAAACAGGTTGCCAATTTGTGATTGGCTATTTTACTGTTACAGTTAAAATGACCTCCATTAACATATCTCGGCTATTTGAACTGGATAGGATGCAGAGGATTAACTGGGGAATCAAGATCCAAAAACAGAGAGTTACATTAGATGTGCTAAAGTACTTGTTTTCACAGCGTCATCAACCCTGGAACAGAACGTGTACTGAATGTGGATTCGCTGCAGTGTTTCAAGAGAGAGCCGGACAAGATGCAGCAAGTGGAAGAGATCTCAAATTACAGAAACTGAGGGGTTAACTGGCCAGTGTTGCCAGTCATTGTAGTCTCCACAGTTTAATTATCTTTGGGGTCAGAGGGGAGTTCCCTAGAGGTTTTCTCCCATATTGGCCACAGTTTTTTTCTTGTATTTCCCAGGAGATTGCATGACTCAGGATGGTGCATTGCTGGATGGGACAGGCTGGACGGACCACTTGGTTTCCTGCCCTTTTTTGTATGTCTGTTACATTAAAGTGATGCAGAAACACTTCCTGAGCACAGTACAGAACAAGAAAGGCTGCAATGGATTTGACACCAAGAGACTTTCTCAACGGGGCACAGAATCAAGAAACAAACTTAGTTGGTAGACGATTTTTCAGCTTCACTCTAACAAACAGAGGGAAGTGGATCGCTCGAGCTACCCACCGTCCAAGTTGGGGATAACTGTCTTCCTCAATGCCAGCACCAGTCCCAAGGGGGAACCAAACAGAAAGAAGTCAGTCACTTCAAATTCAAACTTTCCAGGGCTTACTCCTTCCAGCATGGTTGAACTACTAGATCGCCTGGATCCAGGATCATTCCTTAACACACTAGAATGCAAACTAAAAGACAAAACACGAGTATTTATATTAGTGTTCTTTTTAAAAAAATAAATTTCCTGTAAATATTACACCACAGCTTGTCAATCTGCTGACCTATTAAAGGGAATGTATGTTTTAAGGAAACAGCAACAGGTAGCATTGCTACAGGCAGTGCTGGGAAATCAGGCCCATTCTGCCCTTTAATAGATCTCACAGTCTCAATAATTGCCTTGCCTACCCTAGGTGTAGGTGAACACAAAGACACAGCAAGGCCAGCAAACAGCAGCAAATTACTCAGAGTGGAAACAAATGAAAAACCCAGATCACAATAAACCACATGAGGCAGGAGAAGTGCTTTTGTTAACTGTGAACTGAGGTCAAGTCTGAAGATTTGAATCGAGCACAAAATCTAATCAAAAATTAAATGTAAAGATCACAGTCTTTAAATCAATTACATGTACTGATACTGAAGACCAACACTGTGCAGCAAACCCTGGCATTACAAAATAGTCGGGAATCAAACTAACCTTAAACTTCAATATACAATAAACCAACTCTACCACAAAATAATTTTTGCTTGTACTTCTGAGGCAGCGAAGTTTAAAATCTTTAACAAGTGGTTGACTCTTAAATGCCCTCTGAAATGGCCTAGCAAGCCACTCAGTTCAAGGGCAATTAGGGATGGGCAATAAATGCTGGCCTAACCAGAGACGTCCACATCCCACAAATAAATAAAAAAAACCATACAGAACTGTTATCTATTCAAACTATTATTTTCAAATTCTAGCACATGGAAAAACACAATTGTAAAAGCAAAACATCTTAATAACTATCTTACTAGACAGGAATCAGTAGTGATGACCATTTTTGTCCTGTCTGAATCTATGTTAAGGTGCTATATAAACACAAATTATTGTTTTTTTTAATACATGAATTTTCAGTGCCATTGCTGAACCCCTCATCCATGCCTCTACACTTGACTATTCCAATGTACACTTGGCCAGTCTCCCAAGTTCTATGCAAACTTGAGCTCATCCAAAACTCTGCTGCCTTTACTCACTCCAAGTCCCCTTCACCCATCACACTTGTAGTCACTGACCTGCATTGGTTCCTGGTCCAGCAACGCCTCGATTTTAAAATTCTTATCCTTGTTCTCAAATCCCTCCATGGCCTCACCGCTCCCTGTCTCTAAAACCTCCTGCAGCCCCACAACCCTCCGAGATATTTACGCTCCTCCAACTCTGGCCTTTTGAGCATCCCTAATTTTATCAATGGTGACCATGCCATCAGCTGTCAAGGTCCTAAACTCTGGAGTTCCTTTCCTAAACCTCTCTGCCTTTATATCTCTCCATCCTCCTTTAAGTCACTCCTTAACATCTACCTTGTGACCAAGCTTTTGGTCATTCTTTTATTCATTCTCGGGATGTGGCAGTTGCTGGCAAGGCCAGCATTTACTGCCCATCCTAATTTCCCTTGAGAAGGTAGCAGTGAGCTGCTTTTGTGAACACAACTGAGAATCTGTCCTAATTTCTTGTTACGTGGCTCAGTGTCAGTTTTTTTGATAACACCCCTGTGCAGCACCTTGGGGTGTTTTACTATGTTAAAGGTGCTACATGAATACAAGTTGTCGTTTATTATTCCAGTAAACCTGTTCAACCAATACCTTGTCCAATCGGGTTGAACTGTAAATAGGCTAATCTGAACAGGTACTTTGTATGGAGATGTTTTGTGAATTCCCCATTCCACCTATTTCCTTTTTTAGATTCTTCGCTGAACTATGTACCAAAGAGAGAAAGTAAACTGAGCTCAGCTGCCTGTGGAATCTTGTTACAGGTCGAGTTTGATTACCTAGAGAAGAAACACTTGTCCAGCAGAGCCCCAGTGGTACAGTGGCTATTGGGGGTGGGGGGGGGGGAAATGGAAGGAGTCATGATTACCCAATCATTTGAGCTCGGACAATGCGGCTTTAGGAGTATTGCCGCCATTTCACTCCCAGGAACCTCTGTCACCTGTCTTCATCTCCAGGTTCAGCCAGCGAATCTGTGTAGTCGCTGGTTCAAACATTGGACCAAGTAAGTCGCATTCCCAGTCCCCTTCCTTACTCCAAGCTGGCCAAATCTTGAGTGCAACACACCTGCTGTCGGCCAAACCGAACTCCACCACCACTCCATAAGAACGCAAGAAATAGAAGCAAGAGTCGGCCAAAAGACCCTTCGAACCAGTTCCGCCACTCAATAAAATCATGGCTGATCTTCTAACTCAACTCTACCTTCCCGCATTATCCCCACATCCCTTGATACCCTTAGTACCCAAAAATATATCGACCTCCGTCTTGAATATACTCAGCGACTGAGCATCCCCAGCTTCCTGGGGTAGAGAATTCCTAAGATTCACAGCCTGAGTGAAGAAATTTCTCCTCATCTCAGTCCTAAATGGCCGACCCCTTATTCTAAGTCTAAGTCTGTGACCGCTCCCCCCCCATCCTAGTTCTAGATTCCCCAGCTAAGGGAAATATTCTCTCAGCATATACCCTGTCAAGCCCCTTAAGAATTTTGTTAAAATCACCTCTAATTCTTTTAAACCCCAGGGAATATCGGCCTTGTCTACTCAATCTCTCCTCGTTGGACAATCCCCTCATCCCAGGAATCGGTTTAGTGATCTTTCAATGCACTCCCTCTAGGGAAAGTATATATCTTTCCTTCGGTAGAGAGCAATAAGAGGCTGTCATGTTGATATTTTAACACATTTTGCCCCAAGTTAGTTCATGTTTGGTTGGATCGTTTAAGCTCTTACCTTGAAAGAAAAGCCTGGTGGTGTTTAATTGTGTCCAGCTCATACGTCGAAGAATCACTTCTCTTTCTTGGCAGCTGCTTATTTGGATTATCCATGCTGCTTCCAGGAATGTCAATGTTGCTTCTACTGAGATGCCTGCTGGTTTCCAGGTTGGAAGCACATGAGACACAGCTGTTGTTCACAACTATACCAGGAGATAATAGATCATTGTCCTGTAAATCAATTACAGTACACAGGCAATTGGTAACTGCTCCCAGCAGAAAAGCCTACCGAAAAAGTGACTGTAAAATTGCACATTATTCAAGCAGCTCTAAGCCCTGCTGTCTTCACTGTGATTGATGATTACTGTTGCTTAATAATGTTCAACTAGTTGGGAGCTTCAAAGAGGTGGCAGCAATGTTATACCTTAGCCAAATATTCTAGTTACACTTAAACTGCTTTTACATTAGACAAGACTCACAACAATGCCACTGGTTCCCAGAATCAGGTCTCATGCAACTGGTGATTGCAAAAACTGTACCTCAGTTTCCCTGTTTCCTTGGGGCACGATTGTTTTCACAGATTTACACCCACTTTAAGTTTGGGTGTACGCAAATGAGATTTGGAAGCTATGAGGCATAACTTGACGTCGGAAAAATGGGCGCAACATCAGATGCATTTTCAATCTAACCTCCGGGTTTGGCCCAGGGAAGCCCTTTGAGATCTCTGTGCTCCTCCAACTCTGACATTTTGCACATTCATGATTTCCTTTGCTGTACCATTGGCAGCCGAGCCTTCAGCTGCCTGGGCCCTAAACTCTGGAATTCCCTCTCTAAACCACTCCACCTCCTTTAGGATGTTCCTTAAAACCTACCTCTTCCTGACACTTATGTGGTTCGGTGTCAAATTCTGTTTGATTTACTCTGTGAAGCATCTTGGGACAGTAAAGGCATGACATATATTCAAGTTGTTGCTGTTGACTATGGTCTTTCAGTAGCAGTGCTGTTCCTAATGTCAACACTACACAAAAGAGCAAAAACTGGGTTCTCACACTCAACACCCAATTTCCTAGTGAGTTTCCATTCTTTGCCATATTATCAGAGAGGGGAAGGTATACTTCACAGGATGATGGGGGAGGTCAGAGTGTTATGACCTCAGTAGAGACCGTTAACTTTAAAATAAGAGATATGAACTCCCAGACCGACTAAAGAATTACACAAGATTTCACTTTTTAAGACTTTTACTATAACAGCGGAACTAAAAATGAACATTAACTAAATAGTACTTACAGGTAGCTAATACATTAAGTTACAGAGAAAGGTATTTCCCATTAACTTATTAACACGCTCAAAAACCCCACACCACACTTATACATTACATAGTGCACTCATCAAAAAGATATCCTTGCAGTTAAAAGTCTCAAACTCCTCCCAGCTGCAATGGGTGGATCTCCCAGTGTCCTCCTCAAAGCCAATGTCCTCTTCACTCACTTCTTCTGAGCACATTCGACTGGATTCTATTAATAAGGCAACTTCTGATGACCCCAATGGTCTTTTCTCCTCTGCAAACCCTGACTTTCGAATCGGGTTCAAATCTTAGCAGCTTTTTGCTGTATCGGTGATCAGAGAGCAGCTGTTTCCACAGAATCAGCTGACTGACCTCTCTCTCTCTCTCCTTAAGCTGCGCAACTGACTGCTGGTCTTCGTTTCTTCCTTTCAACCTCCAGACCTGGGAAAGCTTCTTGAATTTAACCAGATCAAAAGTCAATAGTTGTACGCCTTTGACAATTCTCAGAGACCATAAGTCTGACCCGGGCAAAACTATCTGGGCCTTCCTTTGTTTCCAGGAGTTAGAAATTGCAACTCAAATCTGCATTTTAGAACCCCTGGCTCCCTGTTTACAATCTGACAGTCTGGGAGAGCAAAATCTATTATCTTTTAGGCGTTATAGTCCTGCCCCCCCCCACTTTCAAAAGGGTCTTTACTCTGGCTTCCTTGTTCACATGGTAACCAAGACTCTTGGCTTGTCTCTGAGCAGATTTTGTGCAAGGCCACATGTTTCCTCCGAATGTACATTTTACACTGCATTAAAGATCATAGTTTTTTAAAAACATAACCATACTACACAGTCCAGTGAACATATCAAGGAGGCAAACACCCAAGTTGTAGTCAAGCACATCCCAGTAGCCAAATTAAGTGGAGCCTTGGTAGAGTTCATGCCCTATAAGCTCGGGACTGGTGTGTAACGCAGGAAGACGAAGAGTAAAAGAAAATCGAAAGATGAGGACAGATTTGAAAGGGATCCTGATGATGACATTCACTATTTAAATTCACACAAACAAAAACAGTATGACAACCACACCTAGCAAGAATGAATAGAAAGTATAACCAGATTATTATTTTAAGCAATATGAAGTTATTTGGTTTTTACTCTATTATCGAAAAGTCAACTCAAGATATGATTGAGGAAAAATAGACAGAAGCAAAGAATACGATTCCCAAAGCATAGGCAAGGAACCCATGTGATAAAGAAATCTAACTTATTCACCATAAAACAATGGAAGCAAGACAGCACCTGGTTTGTCCATTACCTGCACACTCACAACACTGCCTCTCCTGCTGCTGTTCTGGCTCTCGGAAACAGTCTGATTACTGAAGCAGAGCGCATCAAATCCTAGGATTCCACCAACACAGTCTCCGATCAAACATACCTGCAGCGGGAGAGACAACACTAAATATACAATGAAAACTGGCATGTTCATCCTTAAACTATAATACTTTTCTTATACCATAACACTCCTAGAAGCTGTGTTTATAGATTGGAAAATGCACACTATGCACCATGATATTTAGGTTTTTTAAAGGTTCGGGTACACATGATTGCATGTTCGTTAAGAAGAATCAACAGGGTTAGCATATTCTACTTTTGCACAAAATGACTGTTATGACCAAGGCGGGAGGAGTGCACTGTTTATTCTAGTTCCACACCTCCATGGGTCACAACATATATTTAAATTTTTTCCTATTTACCGATTAGGTCAATCATAGACTCTATTTTTATCCCAGAATAAAACATGCCAACTAGGTTTCTTTAATAAACAACAAAGTTATCAGTTTATTATAAAACAAGTCTTAACCAGTAATGAAGTAAAGCATAAACACACAGATTGAAAAATTAAAGTTCCCTCTTTACCTTAACCCCTCACACTCACACATACATACACAGGTTAACTGGAAAAACAAAAGGGATTTTTGTTTTTAGAGGTCTATTACAAACAAAAAATACTTGGACTGAATACATTCTCATTCTTGAAGAAACACCAGATGAGACATGTTGTGTTCCAAAACCGGCATACCATCTGGCCTCTGAGTACACGTTGACAGGTCACTGGGATCTTTTAGAATAATTCTTTACAAGCGGCATTGAGATTAATTTAGTAGGCTTTTCTTCAAAGACAGGAGATGAGATGCATTGACACAGTGGACTTCTCAGGGTCTTCTAGAGAGGTACTGGAAAGCTGAGCTGGTTTGCAGTCTTCTCTTCTTCCTTGGGAATTCTCTTCTCTCCTTGGAAGTTCTCTTCCTTTTTATATAGTTCAACCCTAACTCAAAACAATTCAAAAAGGAAACAGACAACAGGAGGTCAACCTTTTGACCTCCATCAATCTTGACCCGGCATTTCTTTGTAAACAACTTCTCCAGATGTCCAAAGTGCTCTTTGTTTATTGAGCTGGAAGTCAGGTGGTTTCCCGGAAAGGCTTGTCGTTGCTGCTGGAAGTCAAGTGGTTTCCCAGAAAGGCTTATTTTCCTCACAAGACCTCTCAGTGCCTCTTTTTAAAAATACTTCCGAGGACTATTTTTCAAAGTCAACTGGTCTTTACATGATGCCCTTTGAAAACCCCAAAGTTTAACATTTCTCTAATCTTTCAAAAATGAATCCTCAAAAAATATATTTAACAAAATACAGAGGCACTTTCATAACACCTCCATCCTTGGAGGAATTAAATGCCAATTTTAAATGCGTTTCATTACAAAGTGTGGAAAAAATAGAAGATGAAAGATTTGAACACACACTTTCACACTCATACTCATTCACTCTTTTCTTGTAGCTAATACAGTTCTGCTTTGTACCATCTTTGCACTTAGACAACTCAAAGCAAAGTTAGATTCTAGATAAAGCATCTGCAATCACATTATTTTGTCCCGCAATGTGGATAATCTTTAAGTGATAGGGCTGCAATAGTAAACTCCATCAGAATAGTCTGGCATTCTGGTTTTTGAATTTTTTCACAAAGGCTAGGGGGTTATGATCAGTATAAACCAGTCTCTCTCAGTAGTCTTGGTGGACATAGACCTCAAAATGCTTAAGAGCCAATAATAGACCTAGAGTTTCCTTTTCCACTGTTGAATATCTTTTTTGGTGTCAATTTAGTTTTTTGGAAAAGTATCTCACTGGCCTTTCCATACCTGATTCATTGTCTTGTAACAGGACTGTACCCAGGTCACTAGCATCAATTATTACCTTGAAGGACATAGTGAAATTTGGAGCAGCCAACACTGGTTCATTAATCAAAATGGCTTTCAGCCCCTCAAAAGATGCTTGGCACTCCTCTGACCACACTAACTTGGTTTTCTTTTTCTGTTGTAAATCTGTGGAGTGGAGTAGCTATAGTACTGAAATTTGGTACAAACTTTCGGTAGAAACCACACATCACCAAAAACCTCATGATTTCTCATTTAGTCTTAGGGGCAGAGAACTCCACCAATGCCTGAACTTTCGCTGCTCTTGGCAACACTTGTCCTTGTCCTACTATATGCCAGAGGTAAGTCACAATTGCTTTCGTAAATTCACTTTTGGCAAGGTTTATTACTAAATCAGCCGATTGCAATTTTCTAACCAGAGCTTCTAGTTGTTCCAAGTGGTCCTTCCAAGTGCCACTGTATACCAACACATCATCAAGGTAAACTACACAGTTAGGAACACTGGTCACCATTTGGTCTCTGAAAGGTTGCTGGGGCATTTTTTTTAGCCCGAATGGCATCACTCGCCATTGAAAAAGACTGTCTGGTGTGACAAAGGCCGATATTTCTTTTGCTCGGGGTGTTAAAGGAACTTGCCAGTATGCCTTTAACAAAACTATCTTTGCCCACTCTGTCAATACAGTCTTCCTAACGAGGAATTGGGCAGGAGTCTGCCTTTGTTACTACATTAACTTTTCTGTAGTCTATACAGAGTCTAGTTGAACCATCAGGTTTAGGCATTAATGCTACTGGTGAACTCCAGCTGCTTTGACTGGGTTCTATTAGGCAGTTTTCCAACATGTATTGGATTTCTTCTTTTACCTGGGCCTGTTTCTCTGGACTTAAGCGATAAGGATGTTGTTTTATAGGAATGGATTCCCTTACATCCACATCGTGTGTGGCTAAGGTTGTACATCCTGGCTTAACTCTAAAGACTCTTTTAAATGCTATGAGTAGCCTTGTTAGGTCTTCTCATTGTTCCGCATCTAAATATGAAAGCATAGTGTCAATTCTCCCTAACAATTTAGTATTAGCTAATTGGATAGTAGGAAGTTCAAGTTGAGAATTGTCTAGGCCTCCTTCTGCCTCATGCTTATTATCCCTTTCATCCTTCACTGTCCCTACTACCTGACATACCTCTGCCTGCTTATCCTCCTCCCGGTGGTGATATTGTTATATTGATATGACACCGCTAATTCTTTTTACGGTGATCTGGGGTGTCAAATAATTTACTTTACCAATTCTCTTGACCACTTTATATGGACCACTGAACCGTGCTTTCAATGCTTCACCCTGTAAAGGCAGTAATACTAACACATTATCCCCTGATTGAAATGTTTGGGTCTTGGTATGCTTGTTTGCCCATTTCTTCACAGTTGTTTGGGAAGCTTTAAGGTGTTCCAGTCACTTTGTAATCTCTCATGAGCCGTTCCCGGAATACGGATACATAACCTAACACAGAAGATTCATCCCCCTGTTCTAAAAACCTTTTTTAAATTAGTTTTAGATACCTCTTATCTCATGTCCATAAATTAATTCAAAAGGACTAAAACCGGTAGATTCATTTGGTGAATCCCTAGTGGCAAACAAAAGAAATTCTAGTCCTTTATCCCAATCATGGGGATATTCATGACAGTATGCCCTAATCATCATTTTGAGGGTCTGATGGTACCTTTCTAAAGCTCCTTGTGTCTGTGGGTGGTATGCTGAAGACTTTAACTGTGTTCTATCCAAATTCTATCCAAACTCTTGCTCCTATTTTCTATAGTTTCTATAGCTCTTGGGTTTAAAGGGATCAAAGGATATGGGGCGAAAGCGGGAACAGGTTACTGAGTTGGATGATCAGCCATGATCATAATGAATGGCGCAGCAGGCTCAAAGGTCCGAATGGCCTACTCCTGCTCCTATTTTCTACGTTTCTATTACCCAAAACTTCCTAAAAAATTTTAGACATAAAATTAGAACCTTGAATCTCAATCGGTAATCCACATTGAGTGAAAAACTGGGTTAACTTCTCTACCACTACCTTAGCAGAAATTGTTAATCAAGGGAATGGCCTCTGGGAACCGAGTAGCCATATCCATGATAGTGAGTATATATTGGTGTCCCGCCTTAGTTTTCGGCAAAGGTCCTACACAGTCTACCCTACTAAATGATTTCCCAAAAACTGGTATGGGAATTAGAGGTGCCAGTTTTATGGCAGGTTGCGATTTTCCCACAACCTGACACGTATGGCACGTTTTACAAAACTGCGCGATGTCCTTGGAAAGACTTGGCCAGCCAAAATGTTGACTTATACGTGATTTGGTCTTCCGGATCCCCACACCTCCCGCTATAGGAATTTCATGTGCTGTCCTTAATAGGTCCCGGCGATACTTTGGCGGCACCACTATTTGATGAACTACCGTCCATTCTTCATCCGCAGGTCTGTGAGGAGGTCTCTACTTCCTCATCAGAATCCCATCTTTAATATAATAGTCTTCTGGAACTCCTTTTGCCTCCGTTTCTGTTAGAGCTGATTGTGGCACTTTACTTATCTCTGGATCAGCTTGCTGAGCCTTGATCAGAGAAGACTTATTAAACACTTTCTTTGGATTATCCAAATCCTCAAAGAATGTTTCAGATACTCGACTATCTGTCTGTGGTGACAATTTTACCTCCGGCAATGGAATTGTTTAGCCATTGCTTGGGTTACTACACATGAAGGAAAAATTCCTGGAACCTTTTCCTGCAACTGTTCTGTCTCCTTAACTTCACTTGGTTTTTTTCACGACTACCGGAGAAACTAGTACCTTCGCTCTGGTCAAATCATTCCCCAGGAGTAAGTCAACTCTGTCTACTGGCAAACTATGAACAACTCCTACAGTTACCTTTCTAGATATTAGGTCACACTGTAGGTGCACCCGATACAAAGGTACAGGTATATACTCTCCGCCAATACCATTCACTAAAACTTTAGTGTTCAGTGTGCTCTCTGGTGGAAATGTTATGCCTATCCCCAGCAAAAGAGGTTAGGTGGCTCCTGTATCCCTAAGTATAACTATAGGTTTGCCTGCCTCACTTGAGGGATAAGGAGTTACTTTTCCTTTCAACAAGAATTCCCTATAACTCTCAGCTATCTTATTCACAACCCCTGCACTGGTTTTTGTACTTGGCCTTACAGCTGCCATCAAAGCTACAGCCTGATCTGCTACACTGTCCAGTCAGGGCCCCTTTCTCTGCATTGACTTTGTGTACCCCAATAAGTCTCATGGTTTTACCAAACAACTTCCAGCATTCTGCACGAAGATGTCCCAGCTTGTGAAAATGCTCACATATAGGCTTGTGGACCTTACTTCCACCCACAGCATCTTTCTTTCTGGCCTGAGGAGGAGATCCTGGGGCATTCCCAGCTGTCCCTTCCTGTCCCCGGCTACTCGCCTTCCTTTCACCCTCCCACCTTCTATCCTTCTTCGGTTTGTGGGGGTGATGGACAAAGAGTTTGGGCTTACAAACAAGCTCATAATCATCAGCAATTTCCACTGCCTGTCTGGCCATTGAAACCTTTTGGTTCTCTACATGGGTTCTTACCAATAGAGGGAGTGAATTTTTAAATTCTTCCAAGAGAATTAGTTCCCTAAGATTCTCATATGTGGCCTCCATCTTTAGTGCCCGCATCCAACGATCAAAATTAATTTGCTTTACCCTCTCAAATTCTATATAAAGTCTGTCCAGACAGTCTCCAGAGGTTCCGAAATTTCTGATGTACGCTTCAGGGACTAACTCATATGCAGTGAGAATAGCTTTTTTTGCCATCTCATAATCTGCAGATGCCTTCTCAGAAAGCATGGCAGAAATTTCATGAGTTCTGCCGATCAAGCTGCTTTGCCTAAGCAGTGTCCAGCTTTCCTTTGGCCATTTCATCTGTTTGGCTATCTTTTCAAAAGAAATGAAAAATGCCTCTATGTCCCTTTCCTCAAACTTAGGGAGGGCTTGCACAAATTTAAACAGCTCTCCACTGGGTCCTGAGCTGGAATCAGATCTTTCCACACCAGAATTCTCCTTGGAGTCAAGACCACGTACAATTGTAAGTGGGGTAATAATAATTGAAAAAGGAAAAATAAAAAGAACCAGGTTTCTTGTGTAATATGGTTTACACCACTGGAATGTATTTAACAGTTGCTGCAACTTTTCTGAGGATGGAGGATGTATACATGAGTAATTTAAGGAACTTAACTAAGGTTATGCTAATAGCATTGGCAGCAAAATTGGGATTACAGTTTGTCTTAGTTCCATCTTTTTTTAATTTGAATTCATTTTCTTCTCTTTCTCTTTCCTGTTCCTCAAGTTTAAGTTTCTTCATTGTCAATTCTCTTTCAAGTTCAAGTTTTTTCAATTCTATTTCCTCCTTTTTCTGTTCAAGCTCAAGCTGCTTCTGCTATCACTGAATTTTGGTTAATTCAACTGCACACCCCTCTGGTTTGCTTTCTTCATCTTCCAATTGCAAATGTTGTGCTGTTACTTCAATTATGTATGCTTTCTTAGCTCCCTGTTTTAACTCTAACCCCAGTTTTGCTGCCAACGCTATTAGCTTAACCTTGGTTAAGTTCCTCAAATCACTCAGGGATACATCCTCCTTCCCCAGAAAAGTCGCAGCAACTGTTGAAGACATTCTGGTGGCGGGAGGAATGCACTGTTTATTCTAGTTCCACTTCTCCGTTGTTCACAAAATATATTTAAATTTTTTCCCATTTACTGATACGGTCAATCATAGACTCTATTTTTATCCCAGAATAAAACACACTAACCAGGTTTCTTTAATAAACAACAAAATTATCAGTTTATTATAAAACAAGTCTTAACCAGTAATGAAGTAAAGCATAAACACACAGATTGAAATATCAAAGTTCCCTTTTTACCTTAGCCCCTCACACTCATACACACATACACAGGTGAACCAGAAAAAAAAGGGATTTTTGTTGAGAACTGTATCAAAGACAAAAAAAGCAGTTGGGCTTAATACTTGCTCATTCGTGAAGAAACAGCAGATGAGATATGTTGTGTTCCAAAACAGGCATACAGTCTGACCTCCGAGCACACGTAGACGGGTTACTGGAATCTTTTAGAACAGTTCTTTTCAGGCGGCGTTGAGAATTAGATCCAAGGAAGAGGCATATAAATTCGCCAGAAAAAACAACAGACCTGAGGATTGGGAGCAGTTTAGAATTCAGCAAAGGAGGACCAAGGGATTGATTAAGAAGGAGAAAATAGAGTACCAGAGCAACCTTGCGGGGAACATAAAAACTGACTGTAAAAGTTTCTATAGGTATGTGAAGAGAAAAAGATTAGTGAAGACAAAAGTTAGGTCCCTTACAGTCAGAAACAGGGGAATTTATTATGGGGAACAAAGAAATGGCTAACCAACTAAATGCATTCTTTGGTTCTGTCTTCACAAAGGAGGACACAAATATCATACCAGAAATGTTGGGGAACACAGGGTTTGGTGAGAGAGAAGAACTGAAGGAAATCAGTTTTAGTAGAGAAATGGTGTTGGGGAAATTGATGGGATTGAAGGCCGATAAATCCCCAGGGCCTGATGGTCTGCATCCCAGAATACTTAAGGAAGTGGCCCTATAAATAGTGGATGCATTGGTGGTCATCTTCCAAGATTCTATAGACTCTGGAACAGTTCCTACAGATTGCAGGGTAGCTAATGTAACCCCACTATTTAAAAAGGGAGGTAGAGAGAAAGCAGGGAATTATAGACCAGTCAGCCTGACGTCGGTAGTGGGGAAAATTCGAGAGTCCATTATCAAAGATTTTACACCAGAGCACTTGGAGAACAGTGGTAGAATTGGACAGAGTCAGCATGGATTTACGAAAGGGAAATCATGCTAGACACATCTACTAGAATTCTTCGAGGATGTAACTAGTAGAGTAGATGAGGGGGAGCCAGTGGATGTGATTTATTTGGACTTTCAGAAGGCTTGCGACAAAGTCCCACATGTAAAATTAAAGCACATGGGATTGGGGGTAGTGTATTGCGATGGATAGAAAATTGGTTGGCGGACAGGAAACAAAGAGTAGGGATAAATGGGTCTTTTTCCGAATGGCAGGCAGTGACTAGTGGAGTACCGCAGGGATTGGTGCTAGGACCCCAGCTATTCACAATATATATTAATGATTTAATGAGGGGACGAAATGTAATATCTCCAAATTTGCAGATGACACAAAACTGGGTGGGAGGGTGAGTTGTGAGGAGGATGCAGCGAGACTTCAGGGTGATTTGGACAAGTTGAGTGAGCGGGCTAATGCATGACAGATGCAGTATAAGGTGGATAAATGTGAGGTTATCCACTTTGTTAGCAAAAACAGGAAGGCAGATTATTATCTGAATTGCTGTAAACTGAGAGAGGGGAATATTCAACGAGACCTGGGTGTTCTCGTACACCAGTCGCTGAAGGTAAGCATGCAGGTGCAACAGGCGGTAAAAAAGGCAAATGGTATGTTGGCCTTCATAGCGAGAGGATTCGAGTACAGGAGCAGGGATCTCTTGCTGCAATTATGAAGGGCTTTGGTGAGGCCACACCTGAAATATTGTGTGCAGTTTTGGTCTCCTTATCTGAGGAAGGGAGTGCAGCAAAGATTTACCAGACTGATTCCTGGGATGGCGGGATTGACATATGAGGAGAGATTGAGTCGGTTAGGATTATATTTGCTGGAGTTCAGAAGAGTGAGGGGGGATCTCATAGAAACCTATAAAATTCTAACAGGACTTGACAGGGTAGATGCAGGAAGGATGTTCCCGATGGTGGGGGAGTCCAGAACCAGGGGTCATAGTCTAAGGATACGGGGTAAAACTTTCAGGACTGTGATGAGGAGAAATTTCTTCACCCAGAGAGTGGTGAACCTGTGGAATTCGCTACCACAAAAAGTAGTTGAGGCCAAAACATTGTATGTTTTCAAGGAGTTAGATATAGCTCTTGGGTTTCATCAGGGAACTCCTCTTTGCTGACGATGCTGCTTTAACATCTCACACTGAAGAGTGTCTGCAGAGTCTCATCGACAGGTTTGCGGCTGCCTGTAATGAATTTGGCCTAACCATCAGCCTCAAGAAAACGAACATCATGAGGCAGGACGTGAGAAATGCTCCATCCATCAATATTGGCGACCATGCTCTGGAAGTAGTTCAAGAGTTCACCTACCTAGGCTCAACTATCACCAGTAACCTGTCTCTAGATGCAGAAATCAACAAGCGCATGGGAAAGGCTTCTACTGCTATGTCCAGACTGGCCAAGAGAGTGTGGGAAAATGGCGCACTGACATGGAGCACAAAAGTCCAAGTGTATCAAGCCTGTGTCCTCAGTACCTTGCTCTATGGCAGCGAGGCCTGGACAACGTATGTCAGCCAAGAGCGAAGTCTCAATTCATTCCATCTTTGCTGCCTCCGGAGAATACTTGGCATCAGGTGGCAGGACCGTATCTCCAACACAGAAGTCCTCGAGGCGGCCAACATCCCCAGCTTATACACACTACTGAGTCAGCGGCGCTTGAGATGGCTTGGCCATGTGAGCCGCATGGAAGATGGCAGGATCCCCAAAGACACATTGTACAGCGAGCTCGCCACTGGTATCAGACCCACCGGCCGTCCATGTCTCCGCTTTAAAGACGTCTGCAAACGCGACATGAAGTCCTGTGACATTGATCACAAGACGTGGGAGTCAGTTGCCAGCATTCGCCAGAGCTGGCGGGCAGCCATAAAGGTGGGGCTAAAGTGTGGCGAGTCGAAGAGACTTAGCAGTTGGCAGGAAAAAAGACAGAGGCGCAAGGAGAGAGCCAACTGTGTAACAGCCCCGACAAACAAATTTTTCTGCAGCACCTGTGGAAGAGTCTGTCACTCTAGAATTGGCCTTTATAGCCACTCCAGGCGCTGCTCCATACACCACTGACCACCTCCAGGCGCTTACCCATTGTCTCTCGAGACAAGGAGGCCAAAGAAGGAAGAGATATAGCTCTTGGGTTTAAAGGGACTAAAGGATATGGGGCAAAAGCGGGAACAGGTTACTGAGTTGGATGATAAGCCATGATCATAATGAATGGCGGGGCAGTTCCGAAGAGCCAAATTGCCTACTCCTGCTCCTATTTTCTATGTTTCTATGTCTATGTCTCCATTAATTTAGCAGGCTTTTCTTCAAAGACAGGAGACGAGATGAGTTGATACAGTGGACTTCTCAGGGTCTTTTAGAGAGGTGCTGGAAAGCTGAGCTGGGTTGTGGTCTTCTCTCCTTCCTTGGGAATTCTCTTCTCTGCTTGGAAGTTCTCTTCCTTTTTATACAGTTCAATCCTAACTCAAAACAATTTAAAAGTGAAACCAACAACACGAGGTCAAGCTTTTGACCTCCATCAATCCTGACCCGGCATTTATTTGTAAACAACTTCTCCAGGTGTCCAAAGTTCTCTGCTGTTTATTGAGCTGGAAGCCAGGTGGTTTCCCGGAAAGGCTTGTTGTTGCTGCTGGAAGTCCAGTGGTTTCCCGGAAAGGCTTGCTTTCCTCACAAGACCGTTCAGTGCCCCTTCTAAAATACATTTCCAGGGACTGTTTTTCAAAGTCAACTGGCCTTTACATGACCCCCTTTGAAAACCCCAAAGTTTAACATTTCTTCAATCTTTCGAAATGAATCCTCAAAAAATATATTTAACAAAATACAAAGCCACTTTCGTAACGTGACAAAGTTGATTTATTTTCCATACAAGGAAATACGTTGCACTCCCCTCCCCATGTATTCAAAACACATTTGTTTCTACTATTTCATCATTACTTCAAGGTTTCCAACTCCCCAATATTCCAAAGAAATAGAAACAATTCTGTGGGAACGAGAGAGACTCACGGTTGGTGTGTTGCCTCCCAGGTGCCAGGGTACGTGATGTCTCCGATCGTGTTTTTGGGATCCTTAAGGGGGAGGGGGAGCACCCCCAAGTCGTGGTCCACATAGGCACCAACGACATAGGTAGGAAGAGAGATGGGGATTTAAGGCAGAAATTCAGGGAGCTAGGGTGGAAGCTTAGAGCGAGAACAACCAGAGTTGTTATCTCTGTGTTGTTGCCTGTGCCACGTGCTAGCGAAGAGAGGAATAGGGAGAGAGAGGAGTTGAACACGTGGCTGCAGGGATGGTGTAGGAGGGAGGGTTTTGGTTTCCTGGATAATTGGGGCTCTTTCTGGGGTAGGTGGGACCTCTACAAACAGGATGGTCTTCACCTGAACCAGAGGGGTACCAATATCCTGGGGGGGAGATTTGTTAGTGCTGTTCGGGGGGGTTTAAACTAAATCAGCAGGGGAATGGGAACCTAAATTGCAGTGCCAGTGTACAGGCTGTTGAGAGTAGTGAGGTAGGGGATAAGGTTACAGGGATGCAAGAGGGCACTGGCAAGCAAGAACTTGGTTTAAAGTGTGTCTACTTCAACGCCAGGAGCATCCGGAATAAGGTGGGTGAGCTTGCAGCATGGGTTGGTACCTGGGATCCTGATGTTGTGGCCATTTCGGAGACATGGGTAGAGCAGGGGCAGGAATGGATGTTGCAGGTTCCGGGATTTAGATGTTTCAGAAAGAACAGAGAAGAGGGTAAAAGAGGGGGGGGTGTGGCATTGTTAATCAAGGAAAGTATTACAGCGGCAGAAAGGACGTTTGAGGACTCGTCTACTGAGGTAGTATGGGCCGAGGTTAGAAACAGGAGAGGAGAGGTCACCCTGTTGGGAGTTTTCTATAGACCTCCGAATAGTTCCAGAGATGTAGAGGAAAGGATAGCGAAGATGATTCTCGACAGGAGCGAGAGTAACAGGGTAGTGGTTATGGGGGACTTTAACTTTCCAAATATTGACTGGAAATACTATAGTTCGAGTACTTTAGATGGGTCTGTTTTTGTCCAGTGTGTGCAGGAGGGTTTTCTGACACAGTATGTGGACAGGCCAACCAGGGGCGATGCCACATTGGATTTGGTACTGGGTAATGAACCCGGCCAGGTGTTCGATTTAGATGTAGGTGAGCACTTTGGCGATAGTGATCACAATTCGGTTAGGTTTACCTTAGCGATGGGCAGGGACAGGTATATACCGCAGGGCAAGAATTATAGCTGGGGGAAAGGAAATTATGACGCGATTAGGCAAGATTTAGGATGTGTAGGATGGGGAAGGAAACTGCAGGGGATGGGCACAAACGAAATGTGGAGCTTATTCAAGGAGCAGCTAATGCGTGTCCTTGATAAGTATGTACCTGTCAGGCAGCGAGGAAGTTGTCGAGCAAGGGAGCCGTGGTTTACTCAAGAAGTTGAAGCGCTTGTCAAGAGGAAGAGGGCGGCTTATGTTAGGATGAGACGTGAAGGCTCAGTTAGGGCGCTTGAGAGTTACAAGCTAGCCAGGAAGGATCTAAAGGGAGGGCTAAGAAGAGCAAGGAGAGGACACGAGAAGTCATTGGCGGATAGGATCAAAGAAAACCCTAAGGCTTTCTATAGGTATATCAGGAATAAACGAATGACTAGAGTTAGAACAGGGCCAATCAAGGATAGTAGTGGGAAGTTGTGTGCGGAATCAGAGGAGATAGGGGAAGCGTTAAATGAATATTTTTCGTCAGTATTTACAGTAGAGAAAGAAAATGTTGCCGAGGAGATTACTGAGATACAGCCTACTAGGCTAGATGGGATTGAGATTCACAAGGAGGAGGTGTTAGCAATTTTGGAAAGAGTGAAAATAGATAAGTCCCCTGGGCCAGATGGGATTTATCCTAGGATTCTCTGGGAAGCCAGGGAGGAGATTGCAGAGCCGTTGTTGTTGATCTTTAAGTCGTCATTGCCGACAGGAGTAGTGCCGGAGGACTGGAGGATAGCAAATGTTGTCCCCTTGTTCAAGAAGGGGAGTAGAGACAGCCCTGGTAATTATAGACCTGTGAGCCTTACTTCGGTTGTGGGTAAAATGTTGGAAAAGGTTATAAGAGACAGGATTTATAATCATCTTGAAAAGAATAAGTTCATTTGCGATAGTCAGCACGGTTTTGTGAAAGGTAGGTCGTGCCTCACAAACCTTATTGAGTTTTTCGAGAAGGTGACCAAACAGGTGGATGAGGGTAAAGCCGTGGATGTGGTGTATATGGATTTCAGTAAGGCGTTTGATAAGGTTCCCCACGGTAGGCTATTGCAGAAAATACGCAAGTATGGGGTTGAAGGTGATTTAGAGCTTTGGATCAGAAATTGGCTAGCTGAAAGAAGACAGAGGGTGGTGGTTGATGGCAAATGTTCATCCTGGAGTTTAGTTACTAGTGGTGTACCGCAAGGTTCTGTTTTGGGGCCACTGCTGTTTGTCATTTTTATAAACGACCTGGATGAGGGTGTAGAAGGGTGGGTTAGTAAATTTGCGGATGGCACGAAGGTCGGTGGAGTTGTGGATAGTGTCGAAGGGTGTTGTAGGGTACAGAGGGACATAGATAGGCTGCAGAGCTGGGCTGAGTGATGGCAAATGGAGTTTAATGCGGAGAAGTGTGAGGTGATTCACTTTGGAAGGAGTAACAGCAATGCAGAGTACTGGGCTAATGGGAAGATTCTTGGTAGTGTAGATGAGCAGAGAGATCTTGGTATCCAGGTACATAAATCCCTGAAAGTTGCTACCCAGGTTAATAGGGCTGTTAAGAAGGCATATGGTGTGTTAGCCTTTATTAGTAGGGGGATCGAGTTTCAGAGCCACGGGGTCATGATGCAGCTGTACAAAACTCTGGTGAGGCCGCACCTGGAGTATTGCGTGCAGTTCTGGTCACCGCATTATAGGAAGGATGTCGAAGCTTTGGAAAGGGTGCAGAGGAGATTTACTAGGATGTTGCCTGGTATGGAAGGAAGGTCTTACGAGGAAAGGCTGAGGGACTTGGGGTTGTTTTCGTTAGAGAGAAGGAGGAGGAGAGGTGACTTAATAGAGACATACAAGATAATCAGAGGGTTAGATAGGGTGGATAGTGAGAGTCTTTTTCCTCGGATGAGGATGGCAAACACGAGGGGACATAGCTTTAAGTTGAGGGGTGAAAGATATAGGACAGATGTCAGAGGTAGTTTCTTTACGCAGAGAGTAGTAGGGGCGTGGAACGCCCTGCCTGCAACAGTAGTAGACTCGCCAACTTTAAGGGCATTTAAGTGGTCATTGGATAGACATATGGATGTAAATGGAATAGTGTAGGTCAGATGATCGGCGCAACATCGAGGGCCGAAGGGCCTGTACTGCGCTGTAATATTCTAATTCTAATTCTAAAAGTAACCCTTTCCAGGTGTCAGGTGTAACAGTGACTTCAATAATACAAGCACTTCATTTGTTGTAACACGCTTTGGGACGTCTTAAGGTTGTGAATATAAACTTACATAAATGCAAGTTTGAATATTACCTTCATATGTCATGCAAATCAGGAAATGATTACTTTTAAACCTTTCCCCAATAAGTCTTGCTCTTCATTTGCTTAAAGGACAGTGAAACTCAACAGAGACAGATGCCAAATAAAACAGCCAGCTCCCAATGTCTTATGCATTCATCTGTCCCTTGTCCTGTAAAAAGCTTTCTGGTGACTGTGTTATAACTGCAATCTGTTGCTTTAAGCTCAATCAGTAATAAGAAACACAACAGCTGCATGAGGAAGATAATGAATCCTATTCCTGTTCACCGATATAACTGTTCTGGAAAAATACCCCAGCCCCATTAGTTAACCTTTAAGCCAGATTTTAATCAGTAGAAGATCCAAGAGTTGTATAATAATTAATAATTATTTTTTGATGAATGAAAAACAAACATTAATTTACCGAAGGCCATTGGTTTTCACAGAAAACCAGGCAGAAGCAGAGAATATGATCCCCAGATAATAGGTAAGGAACCCATGTGATACAGAAACCTAAATTATTCACCATAAAACAGTGGGCTGAGAGCAAGACAGCACCTGGTTTGTCCATTACCTGCACACTCACAACACTGCCTCTCCTGCTTCTGTTCTGGCTCTCACATTACTGAAGCAGAGTGCATCAAATCCCAGGATTCCCAATCCCCACAAAGGGCAGGATTTTCCCTACGGGCTTCTGAACCCCACTGTCAGGCTCATATGCGCGTTAGAAACCCGCACTGTGTGGGAAACAGTCACTCATTGTGATTTGTCCAGAGGTGGGCTTGTTGTCCAATTAAGGATGGCAGATGGGCTCTCGAAGCTGGAGGGCTAATCAGAGGTCTTCCAGCTTGAAGGGAGCAGCAGGCTCTGATGGCAGGTAAGTAAGGGAGAGGGCGTCCCAAAATGGAGCAGCCCTCTTCCTTTTGTTTTATAGTTTAAATTAAAAAATGGCTTTTGCATCCAGGCCACCTGGAGGGGGTGTGGGGGGGGGGGGGGGGTGAGGGGGAAGGGGGAGAACCCCTCTACAGGGCCTCTAGGCCGTCATGCAGTGCTGGTCCGAGTCTACTCCCAGTCTGCTGCCAGAAGGCCTTCTCCAGGTGCCCAAAGTGGCCCCCTCTGCCTGTGGTAACCTGCAGACCGACTGGAAAATCCCAGAGGCGGGATGAAGCCAGGAAACCAGCACACTGGCCAGTAGGGCTATTTTTAGCTCCTGTCCACCTCCAATCTTGGCCCTGGCAGGGCTTAAAAATTCAGCACAAAGATATCGTTAAAGATTTTCCCTTTACGTATACTACTGACCTGACCACTGAAGGAAACACCCTCCTGTGATTTGATGAACTCACTGTACACCTGATTTGCTCTGAAAATCACTGTAGCAACAGCCTCCTGGTACTGAGGTGATGATGTTGCCAACAAAGGAAGTGCTGCCAGTGGAATGTGATCCTGGCTGTTTGACAAACAGCTTTCGTCGTAGCTCATGGGACTGAGGCTGGAAGAGCAAAATTTCTTTGAATAAAGAGAAGCTGTAAGGCTATTTGAAAAAAACTTGGCACTTTACCTTTTGAATCACTGTGAATACTGAAGTTCAACAAACAAAGAAATTAAAGAGAAACATTTAAGCAGTGAAGTCATTTTTCACACCAAATACATGAGAGCTACAAATACTTTAAACTGCACTTAAAAATTAAAAGACCAATAGGATTCTTCGCACTTACTGTATTGTATGTTTGCAGTAATTGACCTGAAGCTAATGCTTCAGGTGCCAATGGCAAATATTGAATATAAAAATAAATGTGGTTTAAAGCTGCTTGTGTGAAGCAGCTGTTCCTAGATTAATGCAATACTGCATGCCTGTTCTTGGTTTATAACGTAAGCATACTACACAATATTTTGGTTATAACATGGAAGAGTTTATTTTTCTCTTTTACTCACAGAAAAACAAGATTTACTATTGGTTTTATTGATGCTTTTGGTGTATAAATATCCTAATGATTGTACAGCTCAAGAAAAGCTCTATGAACAGGTGTATGTGTGTAGGTATACACTGAGAGGTCTTGACAGGGTAGATGCTGAAAGGCTGTTTCACCTGGCTGCAGAGTCTAGAATAGGGGTTAAAGTCTCAGGATGTGGGTCAGCCATTAAGGACTCAGATGAGGAGGAATTTCTTTTTTTGAAGGTTGTGAATCGTTGGAATTCTTTACCCCAGGGAGCTGTGAATGCTCAGTCATTGAATATATTCAAGACATAAATCAATAGATTCTTGGAAACTAAGGGAATTAAGGGATCTTAATTAAGGTTTTTGACAAGGTCCCACATGGCAGACTGGTTAAAAAAATAAAATCCCATGGGATCTAGGGAAATGCAGCAAGGTGGATACAAAATTGGCTCAGTGGCAGGAAACAAAGGTTTTTTTTTTAGATTAGAGATACAGCACTAAAACAGGCCCTTCGGCCCACCGAGTCTGTGCCGAACATCAACCACCCATTTATACCAATCCTACACTAATCCCATATTCCTACCAAACATCCCCACCTGTCCCTATATTTCCCCACCACCCACCTACACCAGTGACAATCCACAATGGCCAATTTACCTATCAACCTGCAAGTCTTTTGGCTTGTGGGAGGAAACCGGAGCACCCGGAGAAAACCCACGCAGACACAGGGAGAACTTGCAAACTCCACACAGGCAGTACCCGGAATCGAACCCGGGTCCCTGGAGCTGTGAGGCTGCGGTGCTAACCACTGCGCCGTTAATTGTAGACAGCTGTTTTAGGACTGGTGTGCTGTTTCCAGTGGCATTCCGCAGGGCTCAGTAGTGGGTCCCCTGCTTTTTTTGTGCTGCATATTAATGATTTGGATATAAGTGTGGGGGCATGATCAAAAAGTTTGCAGACGACACAAAGATTGGCCGTGTGGTAGATCGTGAGGAGGATAGCTATAGGCTTCAGGAAGATATTGGTGGTCTGGCCAGATGGGCAGAAAAGTGACAAATGGAATTCCACTTGGAGAAGTGTGAGGTGCATTTGGGGAGGTCAAACAAGGCAAAGGAATACGTGATTAATGGGAAAACACTGAGAAGTGTAGAGAAAGTAAGGGACCTTGGAGTGAATGTCCACAGATCCCTGAAGGTAGCAGGACAGGTCGATAAGGTGGTTAAGAAGACATATGGAACCTGCTCTACATTGGGGAGACCAAACGCAGACTGTGTGACCGCTTTGCGGAACACCTCCAGCTCAGTCCGCAAGCATGACCCCGAGCTTCCTGTTGTTTGCCATTTCAGCACTGCCCCTTGCTCTCATGCTCACATCTCTGTCCTGGGATTGCTGCAGTGTTCCAGTGAACATCAACACAAGCTCGAGGAACAGCATCTCATTTACCATTTAGGCACGCTACAGCCTGCCGGACTGCATATTGAGTTCAATAATTTCAGAGCATAACGGGCCCTCCCATTTTACTTTTATTATTAGTTATTTTTTCTTTTTACTTATATACTTATTTTTGGTTTTTTTTGTGTTTATTTCATTTTAGCTTGTTCAGTTTGCTTACCCACTGTTTTTTTTCATATTTGTACTTACAGCTTTTGAATTTTCAGTCCGTTAACACCCTATCTGTACTAATGCTTTGTCTTTCAACACACCATTAACATATTGTTTGCCTTTGCTCCATGACCTTCTGGTCAGCTATTCTGTGACCTTGTCCTATCTACACCTTCTCCTTTGTTATCTCTTGCCCCACCCCCACTTTACTTGCTTATAACCTTTCACATTTCTAATATTTGCCAGTTCTGAAGAAGGGTCACTGACCTGAAACGTTAACTCTGCTTCTCTCTCCACAGATGCTGCCAGACCTGCTGAGTATTTCCAGCATTTCTTGCTTTTATTTCAGATTTCCAGCATCCGCAGTATTTTGCTTTTATATTATATATATTATATGGAATCCTTTCCTTTAATAGCCGAGGTATAGAATACAAGAGCAGGGAGGTTATGCTAGAACTGTATAACTCATTGGTTAGGCCACAACTTGAGTACTGAGTGCAGTTCTGGTCACCTCATTACAGAAAGGATGTAATTGCACTAGAGAGGGTACAGAGGAGATTTACGAGGATGTTGCCAGGACTGGAAAAATGCAGCTATGAGGAAAGATTGGATAGGCTGTTCTCCTCGGAACAGAGAAGGCTGAGGGGAGATCTGATTGAAACGTACAAAATTTTGAGGAGCCTGGATAGAGTGGAGGTGAAGGGTCTATTCACCTTAGCAGAGAGGTCAGTGATGAGGGGGCATAGATTTAAAGTGATTGGTAGAAAAATTAGAGGGAGATGCGGAAACACTTTTTCACCCAGAAGGTGATGGGGGTCTGGAACTCACTGCCTGAAAGGGTAGTTGAGGCAGAGACCCTCAGCTCATTCAAAAGGATTCTGGATATGCACCTCGAGTGCCGTAATCTGCAGGGCTACGGACCAAATGCTGGAAGGTGGTATTAGAATAGGTGGATCGTTTTTCAGCTGGCACAGACACGATGGGCCAAGTGGCCTCTTTCTGCGCCTTAAACTTTCTATGATTATGATTCTATCTGGGGATAGGGTGAGAAAGTGGAGTTGAGATAGAAGATCAGCCATGATTTTAGTGAATGGTGGAACAGGTTCGAGGGGCCATATGGCCTACTCCTGCTCAAACTTCATATGTTCTTAGGTACAATAGTGTATGAACAGGTGTATGTCTATGAGTTTAACAGTGTACAAATAGGGATGTAGGTGTAGGTTTAACAGTGATAATATAAAGCTTGTGTGGTATTAACTAACAAATTTATTCGTTTTAACTATTTAATCACTTGCGTATTTAGATACCATGATCAAAATTAAATAGCACTTCACAATGTTCGGGATGGTGGTTGTTCCGTTTTGTACAATTTAACAGATTCTAAATAAAGGGGAAAAGCATTTGAATATTACCTGCCTTTTCAATATAAACATGCACATAAACTCTCAATGCATTTAGGAATGGGTTACATAGTATTAACAAATATTTGCTAGCTACCAAGGATGATGTAAATTTCATATTGGACTCAAATTGTATTTCTCATGGCCACTAACTATATCCATGTGCACCACACCAGCTGGAAAACTCACTTTGATACCAGTGAAAAGGCTTCAGAGCAGATGGCTGGGCACGGAACCAGCTTGACCGCAATGTGGCCAAGACCCGCAGGGAAGTGTACTCTCATCACCGTGTCAAAGACAGAGGTTATGGTGTTGACATCAGCCTGCTTGGAGGTTTGGTCTCCACTGCCAGGGTCCAGAATGTTGCCACCATGCAATATGAGCACCAGGACGTGAATCTTGCAAGATTGCAAAGGTTGCTGTGATGCTCCATCCTAAGAGAAAAATGTAACAAATTATAAGGGAATTTCTTTTCTCCTGTCTACTCTGATTTGCTATTGTACATTAAAAAAACCGTTTGGTTAAGATACTCACCACTGAAGTGATAAGTGTGGTCTAGTGATTAACAGTGTGGGGGGAAGCAATATTGCTAGGATTGATTTCAGCACACCAGAACAACTCTGATAAACATCAAAAAGATTATTTTAAATATTGCAGTCCTAATGGAGTTAATTTGTTTATATTAACAGTTTAGATCAGTTTAACAACACTGACAAATTATGATCCAAGATGGTGGAAGATGTAAATTATTTGAAAGCGACAGTAGTCTGATAGATATCGAAAGCTCATCTGGTGCCAATAATCTTAAATTGTTTAATATCTGTTAGGTGAGTTAACGAGGACTGTTGAAACAAATACAAATAAAATTCTGAACATGATTTACCGACAATTTTCAAACAAATCCACAATTGCAAAAGCCTCACCTTAGCCCATATTTTAGCTCAGGTCTAACATCACACTCCAAAGATTCACACACGAGAACCAGGAACGTTCCAATACTACAATTGTAGGATATATAATCATGATAGCTAAGGTAATGTACCCAATCATACAGCTTCAGAAACACTCCTCAGAAACACACGACAAACTATATTGTGCACGAAGCCAAGATAAACACACCAATTTAAAGCCTACACAGTTATATCCACATATTTAATCAACACTTCATTCATGCTGCAAGCTCCTGATCAGAGACATTTCATTCCAATGATTTTTGATCAGGTTCTATGCTATATTTTGAAGGCTAGCAATAAATAAAATTGCTTTGTGTAAATTTCTCTGCAATGATTAAAAGATATATGTAAAAATTCTAAAAATCATCAAACTTAACAAAGGGTACATAAGAAATTTAAAGATAGGCTGTCAGTTTATGTTGAATAAAGAGAGCAACCATTCTTTTAACATGAACATTACTTTAAATTGCAATAAAACTCAAAACAAATGCTTAAGTTAAAAACCTTAAAACGATCATAAAACAAACATCTGATACATAAGGCCATCCTTTTAATGAACTATTAAGGCAGGGAAGGCAAAGGATTAAAAGGTAAATAAGCAGCCTGCTCCATGCACAATCACCAGCTAATGGTGCAATTAGTTTAGTCAGTTGTTGACAGGTTGTGAGATGAGACAGGTCAAAATAACTCTGGAGGAGGGAGAAGCATTTCTCTGACTACTGATTGTGGAGTAGCAATGCCAGATGTGGAGGTGTTCACTGCTCTGCAATTTCGTGCTCTGTCTTGCTGGTTGAAGGAAACTGTGCGCAATACCAGACACGGCAGGAAAGATACTAAATGAGAGACAATGCAAACTCTGGTCCATTATTCTCTTCCAATGTCAAGTTACTAATTTCAGCTAGAAGCAACACAAAGGATAGTAATACAAGAATCAAAACAAACCTTTACCAAACCATCACGTTATTGGAACAAACAACATAGGAAACATTTTACAAGCGAAGCGAGTTGTCTTAGATTCACTGAGATGCTATAAATGCAACACCAATTGATTGATGGAGAAGATTCTTTCGAGTAAAATCCTTGCAGTCAATATAGAAAGCATATGCCCATAATCTAATCAATAAAATTAACAATAGCATTATAGGGTGTATTTAATGCATACAGAAGCACAGTACAATTCTAAAGTGTATTTACATAAATACAATTTCACAATTGGGTATCAAAAAGAGTTATTTCAAAAAGACATTTGCTAGCTTATATGGCAAACCTGCAAATTATGATGATAGCATATTAAAGAGACAAATCAGGGGTTCAGCACACACATAACCTTCCTACTTGTGTAGTTTAGACCACTTTAACCAGCTTCCCGGAACTTTCTATAGCATTGACTGAAAATAGACTGAACCTTCCCCACCATCGCTTGCAAGCATCCCAGTATGTCAAAAAACAGCAACTTGAAGTAATTACGGGACATAGCTCAGAACTAGTGATTCCGTAGTAATATCACCATATCGGAGCCATACAGACCAGGAAAGTCCTGGCTAGACAGTCAGTCTGTGTGGGTAGCTGATGTCAGCAAGGGCAGTAATAGGAAGGTGACAACTGGCTACCATACATGTGTTAGGGAAGGAAAGAGAATATCAGGGTTCCTGCTCCTATCTAATAATCCTTGCATGTATAGCCAGGGTTGAGCTCGCTGTGATGCTTGCTCCAGTTGCATAACCTGCTAACACTCACTGGCTCACATGTAGGCAAAGAATTGGAGGGTGATAGTTGCCTGTGGTGTCGTATTCCAGGGAAGGGAATACAGTATGCAGGAGAGGAGAGGAGAGTAAGAGGTGGAGAAAAAGAAATATCAATTGAGCGAGGAACAAATATCAACCAACAGCTCAAATTCTGCTTGCAAGCAAACACACCCACAGTAAAACTTTCTTTCTTGCACACAGCAGAAAAGTTTAATTATCTAGTTAGTATATTGCTCAAGTCAATACGCTCAGGAAGCTGTAAGGACACTAAAACTACAGCTTTAATGTTATTTGCTGTTGAAACACTTGTAACTGTAATCTTTGGTATACAGGTACTGACACTTATTTTTAACAGGGCTGTGTTTCTGCATGAGAATACAGGCCAGTCAGGAAACCACATAAACTGCATGAAGAGTATTCTTGCAGAAAGTACATCATATCAACAAAGGTTGCCGGAAAGGCTAATCATCTCTTTGTAATATTGTAACACGATAGACCATGAAATTGATAGACACCCATACACAAGTGCTGTTAATGTAGCAGCATTTTGAATTGTTTTACACTATACAAATCATACAAAACTGTGTGTGATAATTAATGCAGCTAATTAAATGGCAGATTTGAAAAGTCTCCTTTGCAATAATGTGGATGAGTGAAGCTGTTGTGTCCTAAACAAGCCATAGTTTTATTTCTGTAAGCAACATGTATGGAATCACAATCCTGCAAACCAGTAAGTGTTGTTTCACATAATTCTAATCTTCACACAGGTAATCTGGCAGCCATGTGGGCACTGGACTTAACATGCAATTACAATTTATCACCCTTCACTGCACTTTTCTACACAAGATCTGCAGTAACAGTAGCATTTCCAAAATAGCATATATCTCAGTATCAATATTAGTCCAGACACTACTGTAGGTGATATTAGCATGTTAGTGTGACATTCCTTGGTTTGCTGTTTGAAAATAAACAGGAATTTAACACCTGCATTAAAAGTTCATCCACTACTCTCAGCAATAGTGATTTCCAAACTATTAACACCAAAATCGTGGAAACTTGGTCAGAAAATTAATTACAAAAAAAAGCAAATCTTTTTACAATTAACAGATTTCAGCTTCAATGATGTGGGCTCTAAACAAACACAAGCAGTGATGGTCCCTGTTCCAAAGGGAATCAAGGGATAAGGGGATAGGGCAGGAACATGGAATTGAGGTGGATGATCAGCCATATTCCTGCTCCTATTTCTTATGTTCCTTCTGTGGAATCCCAGAATCTAATAGAGTGGATAATATAGTGGGTAAGTAACAGCACCTTTTCTATCAGTGGGTTGTAATGGAGGGAGGTTAGTAGAGCTGTTGCCAACCTTTAACCCTCCAGGAGTACGGACACAAGTACAGCCAGCAGCAGTACCTAGAATCTCCAGCATTTTTCTGATCACAGCTTCAATAGATCCCGAACAGCAGCCTCCTCTGCAGGGAGCACTGACAGCATTTTGTACTGTAAACATAGTAACTGGAGACTTATGTTGATATGTCAATCTTTATAGATATAAAAATCTTAAACTGATAATCTCAATTATTGCTTTTTTGTGGAGGAGCTGAGGACTTGTTTTTAGTTTAAATTGCAGACGAAAATATTGTGAAAGTGCTGGTTGTTTTCAATATCACTGCTAGACTTCAGATAGAGGGATAGAGTGCAGACTTTGCACGAAAAAAGCCTATTTGAATCTCAGTTATGTCGAATATTTCAAGTCATGAAGTAGGAATTTCCGGTACCCTAGCATTTACAAGATGGAACACTGGCTGTGGAAGTGAAACTTGCCAAGTCACAGCTCAGGAATAGCAGAAAGTGAACCTGTTGCCAACTGGTCAAATAGTAGTACAGAAAGAGACAGTGAACACGTTGCCACAGGAGTCAGCCTTGACTCAGTGGTAACACTCTCACCTCTGACTCAGAAGGTTGTGGGTTCAAGTCCCCCTCCAGAAACTTCAGAACATAATCTAGGCCGACACTCTAGTACAGTACTGAAGGAGTGCTGCACTGTCGGAGGGGGCAGTACTGAGGAAGTGCTGAGGGACCACTGCGTTGTCGGAGGGGTAGCGCTGAGGGAGAGCTGCACAGTCGGAGGGGCAGTGCTGAGAGCTGCACTGTCGGAGGGGTAGCGCTGAGGGAGAGCTGCACAGTCGGAGGGGCAGTGCTGAGGGAGAGCTGCACTGTCGGAGGGGCAGTGCTGAGAGATGCACTGTCGGAGGGGCAGTGCTGAGGGAGAGCTGCACTGTTGGAGGGGCAGTGCTGAGGGAGCATTGTTGGAGGGGTTTTAACTGAGGCCCCATTTGCCCTCTCAGGTGGACATAAAAGATCCCACGGCACTCTTCAAAAAGCAGGGGCATTCCCCCAGTTCTTCCTGACCAATATTTATCTCTCAACCAACACCCCTAAAAACAGATTATCTACTCACAGGGTTGAGTGGCCAAAGATGAAAAGGTCTGAAAATTAATGGTCAAAGACAAAAAAGTCTGAAATTTTTTGTGGACAAGGTAGCATGTAAATTATAGCACTGTTAATGATCTGTAATGAATGCAAATGCTTCCAGGCCACTTCAAGTGTGAGGAAATATTAGTTTTCCACATGATTACCTTAGATTACCATCAAGACAGTGGACCAATGCATTTGTATAAAATCACCAAAGTGACCTCAGCATTCCAACATTTCAGCTTTTAATACAGTTAGTGCATCATGTAATTATGAAGGATGAAATAAATTTTAACACCAGAACGGAGGGGCGGCACAGTGGTTAGCATCGCAGCCTCACAGCTGCAGGGACCCGGGTTCGATTCTGGGTACTGCCTGTGTGGAGTTTGCAAGTTCTCCCTGTGTCTGCGTGGGTTTTCTCCAGGTACTCCGGTTTCCTCCCACAAGCCAAAAGACTTGCAGGTTGATAGGTAAATTGGCCATTATAAATTGTCACTAGTATAGGTAGGTGGTAGGGAAATATAGGAACAGGTGGGGATGTTTGGTAGGAATATGGGATTAGTGTAGGATTAGTATAAATGGGTGGTTGATGGTCGGCACAGACTCGGTGGGCCGAAGGGCCTGTTTCAGTGCTGTATCTCTAATCTAATCTAATCTAATCTAAACAGAGTTCCAATTTTTTAAAAAAGCCTGCCGGAAAACCACGAAGCTGCCTCGAAGCTGGGAAGCAGTAGTTCCTACTCGCAGCATCTGACCATTCCGACTTTTGGGTCTGAAGGTGGAAACTGCAGGGATGTCCAACCTTTTTGCGTGGGGGGCCACATTACAATTTTTGTCCTACATAGGGGGCTGGTGAGCAAATTTCGGAAAGATTAATGCATTGGAAATGTATTTTACTATTAATCAAAACAACAAAAAATGTGCATTTTTGTGAACAAGCTTTAAATGAGATTAATTTATTAACTTACTTTCTCATCACTAAGTTGAATACTGATTTAGTGAGATACCTGGCATTGTTTTTGCTTGCACAAGTAGTCAATGTCTTCCCTCACACTTGATGTCGCGATGTGGAGTATTCCGGATAGATGTCCATCTGTCAGGAGTGATCTTGATCGCTCTCTCCCCTCTCTCACTCTGTGTCTGTCTCTCTCCCCCACTCTCTGTGTTAGTGTGTTTCACTCACTTTTCCCTCCATGTCTCTGTATCTCTCTCTTTCCCCCCTCCCTCTCTGTGACCCCCCCTTTTCTGTGGCTCCCCTCTCTCCCCGGCCTCTCTCTCACTCTGCGCTGATTTAAAAAGCTGCCTTAATCTCTATGTGTGCTCCCTCAGTGCCACTCGGCGCGCCACTCCGCGCCCCCCCCCCTCCCCACCCGCCTCTGGCTGTGTACTGGCCCACTTCCTGTTCTCCCCTCGGCCTCTCTCTCTCCCCTGCAGCAACCATTCCTGCTCACTCACCAAACCACCTGAAAACAGTAGGGGTGGCCAATCCCAGCACGCCTGCACCGAAAACTGCCAATGAGCACTCACTCCGCCCAGGCAGCCTGCTGTCAGTCGTAGACACTAACCAATCACAGACAGGGCCGGATTGAAAGCTTTGGTGGGTTGGAAGATTTCCAAAACCCTAATATCAGAAATTTCTCAACCCTGTACTCATTATCATAATGCTGTTTGTGGCAGAAACTTCAGAACATAATGTAGGCCGACACTCCAGTACAGTACTGAAGGAGTGCTGCGCTGTCGGAGGGGGCACTACTGAGGAAGTGCAGAGGGACCACTGCACTGTCGGAGGGTAGTGCTAAGGAAGAGCTGCACTGTCGGGAGTACTTCATTGGCTGTGAAGTGCTGTACGATGTCCTGAGGTGGTGAAAGCTGTTATTTAGATGCAGGCTATCTCTTTCTTTATCCTGCCTGCCTGTCTGGAATGGAAAGCACATCAGCAACAGAGATATTTACATTGTGATGGTGAGAGAAGAGGCAAGAGAAATGTTCTGGGCTTTAAGAGTTATTGAGGAGATACAGATGAATCGGAACTCTGGTGTCCTGAGGAGAGAGGCAATTCTCTAAATTCACCACATTATCGCTCAGCTCTGGGCAACAGAAATACAACAAATTTTATTTGCACTGGGCATATTTCTTCCACAATATCCAAAGAAGTTATTCCCCAATATACTGTTTTCATTCACAGAGTTATTTACAGCATAGGAGGCCATTCAGCCCATCGAGACAATGCCGGCTCTCCGCGGAGCAATCCAGACAGTCCAACTCCCCCGCTCGTTTCCCATTGCCCTGCAAGTCTACAGTCTTGTCAAGTCTCAGAAGCTGAAATTTATTATGTTCGTTTTAATTCACTGGATGTTGTAATTTCAGATGAAATGAGATTAATGTGGATTAATTTGTATCATCATTACGATGTGGCAAACAGTTCTGTTCAGAGCAACTGCTGGTTGTTCAGGGTTGGCATTGAAGTGAGGGGCCTCTTTTCAGATGGGTTTCTAGCATGTTGAAAATTAAATCCCTTCAGCCAAAATTCGCTTGAGAATTCCTACAATTTCAAATTTATCAATAAGCTCTACTTTAAGTTGATTCAGAATCAGGCAATTGAGATTATTTGATAGATTTCAAATAACTTAAAAGCCATGACTATGTAGTAATTTATAGCAGTGACCATTTTTCATCTATGAGCTACTAAATAGCTTTGAGTTGTTTACGGTAATTTTTTTTCTGCGTCTGTTTTTTACGGTGAATCTTGTATGCCAAGATAGAAATGCCATTGCTGGGTAACAAATCATTTTTGGCAATTTTTTTCAAACCATAATATCAAGCACTTGCAGATCAGACAGACCACAGGACAGAAAGAGGGTAAAGCTCCCGTTACATTGTCCCAACAATGCATCTTAATCCCAGCCTCCGAAGAGCACTGTTGCAGCATTTCATTTTCTCACATCATTTATTTTTCTGACATTATTGAGATTGTCCCATTTCATGCCAAATTATAACTCATCCTTATGCAGTCTCACACATCTCATCAGAGCTTGTTTCAAAATAGTATGCACAGAACAGGTCGTACGTAGCGCACAGAGTAGGGGAAATCTAATATTACACACAAAAAATTAATGAATATAAAGTTCACACAACAGGAATGGGGTTTTAATTGACTTGATTCTGTAATGGCTTCTGGCATGATCAGAACCTCAAAACTGAATTGCTAACCTGTACTTGCCTGCTAGTTAATCTTTCTCCCATACACAATTTTTTTTATGTTCGTTCCCCCCACTCCCAGGTACGGATATCAAAGTAACATAACAACAATTTATATTTATGTAGCATCTTTAATGTAATAAAACATCCCAGCATACCTCAATATGATTGAGCTGCTCCACACTGGAAGGAACATAGTCTGTCAATTGTCCTTGATACAAGTCACCTGGAGGAGAAAAATGATTCAGTAACAGGACACTCATACTTTGAGTAATGTGGGCAGGACTTACAGAATCACCAAAGAAATTGTGCTGACAAACCACCTTTAACACTTTATGGCCCCTTATTAGTAGATTTGTTACTTTCTTTATATTATACTACTCACAAGGACAACTTAATTATTTTATTTCTGGAGTCAGCCTTCGCTCGAGCGATCTCTCTCTCGCTTCCAAGTCAGAAAATTGTGGGTTCAAGCCCCACTCCAGAGACCTGGGCACATAATTTAGGCTGATACTCAGAGGTACCAACATTCAGATGAGACATTAAACTGAGGCCCTGTCTGCCCTCAGGTGGATGTAAAAGATTCCACAATACTATTTCAAAGAAAAGCAGGGGAGTTTCTCTTGGTTTCTTGACCAATATTTATCCCACAACCAACATTGCTAAAACAGATTACCTGGTCATTATTACACTGCTGTTTGGAGGACCTTGCTGTGTATACTTTTGCTGCCACGTATCCTACATTACAACAGTGACTGCAGTCCAAAAGTACTTCATTGGCTGTAAAGCAATTTGGGATGTCCTGAGGTCGGGAAAGGTGTTATAGAAATGCAAATTCTTTCTATCAAAATTCACAGCAACAAATGTTGCTTCTTAAAGTATGACTCGTACTGGAGTCTGTGTGTGGTGCATTAAGCACTGGATACTGCAAAAGCTATGGGCCCTGACAATATTCCGGCAATAGTACTGAAGACCTGTGCTCCAGAACTTGCCGCGCCCCTAGCCAAGCTGTTCCAGTACAGCTACAACACTGGCATCTACCCTGCAATGTGGAAAATTGCCCAGGTATGTCCTGTACACAAAAAGCAGGACAAGTCCAACCCGGCCAATTACCGCCCCATCATCAGTAAAGTATTAGTTTAGTTTAGTGATACAGCACTGAAACAGGCCCTTCGGCCCACCGAGTCTGTGCTGACCATCAACCACCCATTTATACTAATCCTACACTAATCCCATATTCCTACCACATCCCCACCTGTCCCTATATTTCCCTACCACCTACCTATACTAGGGGCAATTTATAATGGCCAATTTACCTTCCAACCTGCAAGTCTTTTGGCTGTGGGAGGAAACCGGAGCACCCGGAGAAAACCCACGCAAACACAGGGAGAACTTGCAAACTTCACACAGGCAGTACCCAGAATTGAACCAGGGTCGCTGGAGCTGTGAGGCTGCAGTGCTAACCACTGTGCCGCCCATGATGGAAGGTGTCATCAACAGTGCCATCAAGCGGCACTTGCTTAGCAATAACCTGCTCAGTGACACTCAGTTTGGGTTCAGCCAGGGCCACTCAGCTCCTGACCTCATTACAGCCTTGGTTCAAACATGGACAAAAGAGCTGAACTCAAGAGGTGAGGTGAGAGTGACTGCCATTGACATCAAGGCAGCATTTGACCGAGTATGGCATCAAGGAGCCCTAGCAAAACTGAGGTCAATGGGAATCAGGGGGAAAACCCTCCGCTGGCTGGAGTCATACCTAGCACAAAGGAAGATGGTTGTGGTTGTTGGAGGTCAATCATCTGAGCTCCAGGACATCACTGCAGGAGTTCCTCAGGGTAGTGTCCTCGGCCCAAACATCTTCAGCTGCTTCATCAATGACCTTCGTTCAATCATAAGGTCAGAAGTGGGGATGTTCGCTGATGATTGCACAATGTTCAGCACCATTCGTGACTCCTCAGATACTGAAGCAGTCCGTGTAGAAATGCAGCAAGACCTGGACAATATCCAGGCTTGGGCTGATAAGTGGCAAGTAACATTCGCGCCACACAAGTGCCAGACAATGACCATCTCCAATAAGAGAGAATCTAACCATCTCCCCTTGACATTCAACGGCATTACCATCGCTGAATCCCCCACGATCAAAATCCTAGGGGCTACCATTGACCAGAAACTGAACTGGAGTAGCCATATAAATACCGTGGCTACAACAGCAGATCAGAGGCTAGGAATCCTGAGGCGAGTAACTCACCTCCTGACTCCCCAAAGCCTGTCCACCATCTACAAGGCACAAGTCAGCAGTGTGATGGAATACTCTCCACTTGCCTGGATGGGTGCAGCTCCAACAACACTCAAGAAGCTCGACACCATCCAGGACAAAGCAGCCCGCTTGATTGACACCCCATCTACAAACATTCACTCCCTCCACCACCGACGCACAGTGGCAGCACTGTGTACCATCTACAAGATATACTGCAGAAATGCACCAAGGCTCCTTAGACAGCACCTTCCAAACCCACGACCTCTACCAACTAGAAGGACAAGGTCAGCAAATACATGGGAACACCACCACCTGCAAATTTCCCTCCAAGTCACACACCATCCTGACTTGGAACTATATCGCCGTTCCTTCACTGTCGCTGGGTCAAAATCCTGGAACTCCCTTCCTAACAGCACTGTGGGTGTACCTACCCCACATGGACTGCAGCGGCTCAAGAAGGCAGCTCACCACCACCTTCTCAAGGGCACCCACATCCCATGAATGAATAAAAAAAAGCCAAAGCACCATGGCTACTGCTTCTGTCAGAACATTCCCCATATGCTGAGCTCTTAAATTCAGGCAGGTCACCAAGTTGAGGGGAACCCTGAACTCCCGCCAATGGTATAATGTGTAAACGCCTACAGAAAAGTAAGAGAGGTCCCCAACAAGGAACTCAATGAATCACAGCTCTCCAGAACCCCTAGAAGGGGGAGGCGGTGGTGTAATGGTAATGTCACGAAACTAGTAAATCCAGAGGCCCTGGCTAATGCCCTGGGGACACGGGTTCAAATTCCACCACAGCAGCTGGTGAAATTTGAATTCAATTAATTACTAACAAAAAAAATCTGGAATGGAAAACTAGTCTCAGTAATGGCGTCATCGATTGTCATCCTTTCGGGAAGGAAATCTGCTGTCCTTACCTGGTCTGGCCTACATGTAACTCCAGACCCACAGCAATGTGGTTGACTCTTAACTGCCCTCTGAAATGGCCAAGCAAGCCACTCAGTTATCAAGGGCAATTAGGGATGGGCAACAAATGCTGGCCTTGCCAGCGACACCGACATCCCATGAAAGAATAAAAATTAACTTTCCCATACAGCCACCCAACTGCATTCTGAAGGAAGCACTGGCACTGAAACATACAGTTCAAGTTCAATCCTCAGCTTGTACTGAGTTAGCTAATGTTGGTTGAGACCAGAGATGGATGATCAAATTGGTCTTGGCACCCTACACTAGCAGCCATTCTAATTCAAACTGTGATAACAACCCCTGGCTAGAAAGCTCAAGTGTGTGGGCTTTGGGCTCTACCATTCATGGAAGAATAGCCTGCCAACACTAATTGTCCTGGCCACATAAGAAGAATGACCCCCAAGCTGCCAACCCCTATGCCAGAAAACATCTGTTTTTCAGGAGAACGATGGGGGGAATTGAAAAAACGGAACTAAGAGTCAGCCCGTGGAACACAGGATTAGTCTCCTTAAGAGTAGAGAAGGTTAATAGGAGATTTAATTGGTGTTCCAAATTGTGACAAAGATTTAAGATAATTGGCAAAAAAGCTGGGAACATGGGAACAGGAGTAGGTCACTCAGCCCATCGAGCCTGCTTCGCCATTCAATTAGATCATGGCTGATCATCTACTTCAATGCCACTTTCCCGTGCTATCCCCATATCCCCCAATGTCATTATTATCCAGATATCTATCGATTTCTGTCTTGAGCATGCTCAATGATTGAGCTTCCATAGCTCCCTGGGGTAGAGAATTCCAAAGATTCACCACCCTCTAAGTCAAGAAATTCCTCCTCATCTCAGTCTTAAATGGCCTATCCGTTATTCTGAGACTGTCACTGGTTCTAGACTTAACAGCCTGGGGAACCATCCTATCTACATCTGCCCTGCCACGGCCTCTAAGAATTTTGTAAGTTTCAATGAGATCACCTCTCATTCTTCAAAACTCTAGAGAATACAGGCCCAGTTTCCTAAACCTGTCCTCATAAGACAATCCCGCCATCCAGGGATTGCTGGAAACACAGCAAATTATGATCTGGAATGCATTGCTCGAAAGGGTTGTGGAAGCAAATTCAATAGTAACTTCCAAAAGGAAACTGTATAAGAACTTGCAAAGCAGAAATTTGCAGGGCTATGGGTAGAGGAGTGGGACTAATTGGATAGCTCTTTCCAAGAGGCTCTTTCACAGACAGGGTGGGCTGAATGATTTTATGAACTGACAGAACTGAAGCAAATTCTTTAGCACTTTTAAATAACATTGTGAACAAATTGAGCTTACTCTGGCCCTCCTCAGCTTCACCACTTGCTTCAATTTTATCAATAAGATCATTTGAATTCCATTTTGTGATTTCTTGAGGGAAGGTCTCCTCATTGTCTGAAAAATCTTCTGCGTGGATGAAAGGGAAAACATGAGGACCAAGTATGAATTATATTATTGACACTTCTGAAAGCAACAGAATTCTTTGGATGTGAATACAAAGATAAATCAAAATTCCTTAACCTCTAAATAAAAATGAACATGCTACTATAGTAAGGAAGAACATCAGGCCCATTAATCTTCACTATCTGTTACACGATGCACCACTCATCACTATCTTCCTCAATCACCTGTGATGCTAACCCCTGGCAGAAGGAGAGAAAAAGACTTGTAGCCAATTACAGGAAATCACTGGGAAATTCCTACAGCAATCAGATAATTCATCTGATCACCAACACCATTATATCCAATACAAACTCAAGCAGAGTTATCAAGAAAGATCTGTAAATAATTTTCTTATACCCCTCCTGATGTCTCACTATTCAATCTTTCACGGCACTTTTCTATTATTTAACCTAGTAACAATGTCAAGCTCATGTCTGTGATTTCCTGACTTGTCCCTCCATCCCTTTTTATAAATTGACCCTCCATTCACCACGCTTACTCCCCTGGTACAATTCCCATATTTAGTGATAGAAACAGTCCCGGATGATGTGAGTGAAAAACAAGCAATAATCAAAACAGAGAGTTCAGAAGGTGAATTAACTGCAAGTGTGAAGTCTGCCAAGTCCTACAATTTAGATTGTAAATACTAAAAGGAAAAGTCTACATCTGCTGGAGGCTGTGGAAAGAGGCAGAGTACATTGGCAACATTGCAGAGCTCAGCTGACATCATAGACAACACTGCCTGGTCAACACAGCTAGCAACGAGCACCCAATATGACACAGCAGCAGTGGGAACACACCACCATTGATTGGGTTCAGTGCAGGCTGCAGACAGCAACTCCAGCCAATAGGATTCCCCTCTGTAGGTCAGACCAATTTCAAGGTGTGTCAATGGATGCTTGGCCCTCTTTCAGTAAACTCAGATGTTGGAGCTAATGGCTGTTCAGTACTGAGATGTTGCCAATCCCACACTACAGCATGAGCAGATGGCTGGGATTGCTGCATGACTCTCTGCACATACGCATTACATTCCTGTAGTTTCTTCTGAACAAGCCAACAGAAGCAAAGAGTTGCCTCATGCAGTAAATTGCTGTACCAATTTTCCTATGGATTACTGAAAACCTAGGGAATATTTTATCCTCATCTGGTGTTGGGGAATAATAATAAATGCCATCCAAAAAAGTTGTTGCACAGTCTCCAGCTCTCAAGGTGAGGCAATGTGAACCATCCACTATTGCTTTGTGTATCCTGTCTTACAAACAAACTCAAACTGTATCAACTGTATCAACTTTGACACCTGACAAATAATGAGTACCACATCTTTATATTACACAGCGGAGGGTGTCTTCTCTCTTCTCTTAGGCAGTCCCTCGGGAACGAGGATGATTTTCTTCCACTCCAGGATTATGGGTCCTTAGGTGACTGAATAGGCCAATTCTAGATCCACACACTCTGCCACAGGTGGGGCAGGTGGTGTTTGATAAGGCGAGTGAATGGGATGCTCAAAATTCCAAACGCTCCTTCCACTGTTTGCACTTGGTCGCTGCCTGGGCATGTCGATGTTGTTTGAACTGGCTGGCACCTTCGCAGATGCTTCTTTGCATTTTGGGCGGTCTCGAGCAAGAGATTTCCATAAATCAGTTGAAATGTCACATTTTCTCAGGGAGGCTTTAAGGACATCGTTGTAGCGTTTCCTCTGCCCTCCTGGTAGCCTCTTGTCGTGATGGAGCCCAGAGCAGAAAGCTTGTTTTGGGAGCCTTGTGCCAGGCATGCGGACGATGTGGCCCACCCAGCATAACTGACTAACCATGACCAGTGTCTCGATACTGGGGATGTTGGCCTGAGAGAGGACACTGATATTGGAGCGCCTGTCCTACCACAGAATTTGGAGGATTTTGCAGAGGCACCACTGGTTATATCTCTCCAGGGCTTTGAGATGTCTGCTGTACAGTGTTCATGTTTCCGACGCATACAGGAGGGCAGATAACACTGTGGCACTGGAGACCATGAGCTTGGTGCCAGGTATGAGGTCTTTGTCATCAAACACTCTTTTCTTCAGACAAATGAAGGCTGCGCTGGCACATTGAAGGTGATGCCGAGTTTCATCGTCGATGTCTGCCCTTGTTGAGAGGAGGCTCCCAAGGTATGGGAAGTGATCCACATTGTCCAGTGGTTCTTGATAGTCGGGGGGGAGTGTTGTGCTGTGGGAGCAGGCTGGTAGAGGACTTTCGTCTTCCGGTGTTTAGCTTAAGGCCAATTCTTTTACATGCCTCCATGAATGCATCAACAAGGGTTTGAAGCTCGGCCTCTGAGTGTGCGCATATGCAAGGATTATCAGCATACTGCAGCTCGATGACAGAGGTTGGGGTGACATTGGTTCTAGACTGGAGGCGACGTAGGTTAAATAGTTTGCCACTCGTTCTATAGAGTAGATCTACTCCGACAGGGAGCTTCAAGGAGATGAGGTGGAGTGTTGCGGCGAGGAAGATGGAAAAGAGTGTTGGTGCGATGACGCAGCCTTGCTTGACCCCAGTTTGCACTCAGATTGGGTCAGTGACCGATCCATTGGCAAGGATTACAGCTTGCATGTCGTCGTGCAGTAGGCGGAGGATGGTGATGAATTTCTCTGGACAGCAGTGGACTGAACAGATGGCTTACACTTCTCACAAGTGCATCCTCTCTACAACCATTATGAGCCACTTTGTGAAAACTGGCAGGTCTTCAGCTGGTTTGCGATGGGCTATTGCCAAGGTGTTTGAAAGAGGCTTAAACATAAAATGGTGCATGGTGTGACTAGACTTTCCCATACAGTCACTTCCTTGTCATCATCTATTTACTGTTCTCATCAACCAGCCTTACCTCACATTGTCATTGAATTCCCTGATCTGTTTTCCCTATTACATAACACCACCGCTACAATCTTTCTTTGTTCAACCAATCTCTGCCCTCTGTTGCCTGACCACAACTAGAACATTTATCATTGACAGATTCACACTGTGGCAATCGATAGATAGTGCAACAATTATGATAGCTACAAAAACAGCTTTGCTAAGATCTCTGGATCAGGGCAGCTGAGTAGCAAGTTACAAGGCATCATGGAGTGTTAAAAATCGACCTTACATTCTTCAAACACACATTATCTATTACAGCTCACAATCCTTCCTTTTCACAAGATCTCAGCAATTAAAAGTGTGGGCAAAGTAGCAAAATAATCTTGCAGAAATATAATGGAATTTGGCTCTTTAGCCGATAAGCACATATAAAATACAATGTTCAGTGCCAGTGAATAAGAGAAATCAAACTGAGACATCAATCTCCCCCTTTCCACAATTTTTCACTTGAATTTATTACCTGCCTCTGAACTAATGTAGAAGTCTAAACTGACCATTAGCCACTTCACTTCTGAAACCCACTGGTAGGAACAAGTTGACTGAACAAAATTAAGTGCAGGATTTGTCTGGGCAGTATTCGAGAATCACAGGAGGACACTATTCTCTGAATTTCAGCAGGTTGATAAATGTAATCAAGTGTGTGGGGGAATAGCCATAATTTTTTTAATGGTGTACATCATTAAAAAGTTGAATCAAGTTTATAATTAACTATTACGGCTAAATATTAAATGGCACTGACAACGAAACCCCACCAACTGCATTTTCAATTAGCAACGCTTAAAAATAATCCAAGAAACTCAAGCCTTCAGAATACTGTTGTAAGTCAGAGGTATACTGCCCAATGTCCCCCATGTGCTGCTGTAGTCAGGGGTTTTACAACAGAAGGCTAATGTTGAAAATGAAGTCCCTTCTATTTAGGCTAACTCGAAATCTCCATATGAAATGATGGTAATTGCGTGACCACTCCAGCCAGGCAATGGAGAGATCGGACCAATGATTAATCTTTACTTAAGAGGCATTTGGACAGGTACTTGAATGAGAAGGGCATAGAGGGATATGGAATTAATGCAGGCAGGTGGGATTAGTATAGATAGGCATTATGGTTGGCATGGACGCGGTGGGCCGAAGGGCCTGTTTCTATGCTGTACGACTCTATGACTCTAGACCTCCCTTTGCATTCTTTACTGTAAAAGGATTCAAGTTCAGTATCAGCATTGTATGACTGGTAGATACACTGGTATTTAGTTAATCCAGTATTATGTGGCACTCCTTCACAGAAGTAATTATACAGAAATTACAAATAGGTCACCCAATATTCTCTGGTGTAGATCCTAACCAACCATCGATCAGATGCCGAGGCAACACAAATTAGTCAGTGATAAAATATACATAAAGTATATCCAAAATGCAGGAGGAAGACACTGTACCTCTGAGCCTCGCCCTGATGCTAATGCAGATTTATACTGACAATTGGGATACCTGCACTAGTACCCATCAGTACACAGAACAAGTTATCAAGGTTTCAGACCTTTTCCTTAGCACTAGCTATTCTTTACCTTGTGCATCAAAGAATTCATCATCCGAGCTGTCATCAGAATCTCGAGCAATACTCTGCATTCGCCAGTCTGCTATATTGTGACGTGAAGGACTCGCTGAGAAACAAAGAAGCACCTGTTAGAGGACAACATACTGCCGATTTAAGCATGCTGCACAAATAGTAACTGCTGAAAAGTGGTGTTATAAACAAAGTATTACATTGCATGCCAAGTGAATTGCACAACTTTTATTATATTACACACATCCAAGAATTTGGGTGGAAAAATGCAAGTAATATTCTACACACCTAAATATTGAAGTACAATGTCAGCTCTGTTACATGAAGCATAAACTAAGAACATTTGGGTTGTTCAATTTTTCGATTTATGATTATAATCCATGTTTGGTTCCTCACAAATAGTCAACATGGTGAAAGATTTACAGCATCAGGTACTAAAGCGAAGGTCATAGGAGCCTCTGTACATAAACTAGCAATCAGGGTCCATTTTATCTAGGAACTTGCTGTTATAATTAGTTCATTTGCTGTAATGGCTGGTCCGTGTTTAGATTAACAAGTTCGGATATGTATTTGGGATATCCAAATGTAATTGGTGCATTTTAGGCAGCTGATCCTGTTGCCAGGCTGACTCTAGATTAAGTCCTGGCTCAGTTACCGAAACGTTTCCAGTAAATTCAAAGTATCTGGATAATGTATTGAGGCAACGGATCGAGTGATGAGAATGCGTGTCGCTCTGCTGTTATGATAACAATCAGTTCGAAGACAATAGTGCCACTCTCGTAATCACGCATAGTGCAGTTGGAAACATTCAGATAGCAAACAGTTCAGAAGCATAAACTCGATCACAAGAAAAGCCCATAATAAGCTGCCTGCTGCCCCTGTAGCACCCTCCAGTTAATTTCAGGGCAGTTTTTGAAGTTCAGAAAATCAAATAAGCCAGATAGCTCTATATAATCTGGCTCATTCAGAAACCTTGAACTTGAACCAAATTGCCTTTCCTTGTTGCATGCTTTTCTACCATCAGCCCCAGTGTTAATGGCATCATATCTGTCTGTACTGATGTACAAGCCATAAAATATTGCAATAAAAAGGCATGGACACAAAAGATGACCTTGAATCTTAACAGGATGAACACTCAACTCTCATTCAGAAAGTCAAGAGCTCAGTTTCTGGAACTTCTTGCCACTTGAATTCCAACAGCTCTCAGTCAGATCACCAGGTGGCAACAAACCAGGGAGTGGCAATATTAAGTCAGTTGTGCCTCTGCTGATGGAGGAAGAAAAATAAAAACCACTAAGTTCAATCTGCTACTTCATTTAAAAAGGCTTCTCCTCTTCGTTCCCCACACGACAAGCTTTACGGTCATTGTGCTGCTTTAACATGGTGGGGTTCAGGACTGGGAGGGGGAGTTGAGCTGGATAGTCAACAATGCCATTTTGTATACAAACTAATACAAAATATTGGCCCAAGTGACTCAAACTAAGCTAAGGAAGAAGCTGAAAGAAACATCGGAGTCTTAGTGGACTCGACGTTTAACATATCCATCCAGTAACCAACAAACCCCTTGGAATGTTGGACTACAAGGCCAGGACAACATAACAACCATCAAAGGCAATCATGGCCAAACTGCACAGTGCTCTGATTGGATTCCACGTTAAGAAATGGATCCAGATCTGGTCACTGAGACACAAGGGGACAGTCAAGCAATGGAGACAATGCAGAGAAGAACAAGACTAATTCACTGTGCCAAAGTTCTGAATTCTGAGAAAGACTGAAGAAACTTAAGTTTTTCAGCCTTGAAATGAGACATTTGAGGTGACCATGTAAAGATATACAAGATTAAAATGCAAGAGTAGAACATGTGGGCTCAGGTTCAAATTAGTAAAAGACAAATTTAGGGCATGAAAAATCACTGGCGGACAAGATAAAGGAAAATCCCAAGGCGTTTTATAAGTATGTTAAGGGCAAGAGGATAACCAGGGAAAAAGTGGGGCCAATTAGGGATCACAGAGGCAATCTGTGTATGGAGCCGGAGGACATGGGGAGGTTTTGAACGATTACTTTTCATCTGTGTTCACTATGGAGAGGGACGATGTAGGTGTAGTGACCAGACAGGGGGATTGTGATATCCTTGAACAAATTAGCATTGTAAAAGAGGAAGTATTGGCTGTTTTAGCGGGCTTAAAAGCGGATAAATCCCCAGGCCCAGATGAGATGTATCCCAGGCTGCTATTTGAGGCAAGAGAGGAGATAGCGAGGGCTGTGACACAAATTTTCAGATCCTCTGTGGCCACAGGAGAGGTACCAGAGGATTGGAGGACAGTGAATGTGGTACCATTATTCAAGAAGGGTAGCAGGGATAAACCAGGTAATTACAGGCTGGTGAGTCTAACATCAGTGGTAGGGAAATTATTGGGAAATATTCTGAGAGACAGGATTAATCTCCACTTGGAGAGGCCGGGATTAATCAGGGATAGTCAGCACGGCTTTGTCAGGGGGAGATTGTGTCGAACAAATTTGATTGAATTTTTCGAGGCAGTAACCCAATGTGTAGATGAGGGTAAAACAGTTGATGTAGTCTACATGGACTTCAGTAAGGCTTTTGATAAGGTCCCGCATGGGAGATTGGTTAAGAAGGTAAGAGCCCATGGGATCCAAGGTAATTTGGCAAATTGGATCCAAAATTGGCTGAGTGGCAGGAGGCAGAGGGTAATTGTCGAGGGTTGTTTTTGTGAATGGAGGCCTATGACCAGTGGGGTACCGCAAGGATTGGTGCTGGGACCCTTGCTGTTTGTAGTGTACATTAATGATTTAGACATGAATATAGGAGGTATGATCAGTAAGTTCGCAGATGACATGAAAATTGGTGGTGTCGTAAATAGTGAGGAGGAAAGCCTTAGATTACAGGACGATATAGATGGGCTGGTAAGATGGACGGAGCAGTGGCAAATGGAATTTAATCCTGAGAAGTGTGAGGTGATGCACTTTGGGAGGTCTAACAAGGCAAGGGAATATACAATGGATGGAAGGACCCTAGGAAGTACAGAGGGTTAGAGGGACATTGGGGTGCTTGTCCATCGATCACTGAAGGCAACAGCACAGGTAGATAAGGTGGTTAGGAAGGCAACAAAAACAAGAAATGCTGGAATCACTCAGCAGGTCTGGCAGCATCTGTGGAAAGAGAAGCAGAGTTAACGTTTCGGGTCAGTGACTTCTTCGGAAGAAGGGTCACTGACCCGAAACGTTAACTCTGCTTCTCTTTCCACAGATGCTGCCAGACCTGCTGAGTGATTCCAGCATTTCTTGTTTTTGTTTCAGATTTCCAGCATCCGCAGTATTTTGCTTTTATTATTATGGTTAGGAAGGCATATGGGATACTTGCCTTTATTAGCTGAGGTATAGAATATAAGAGCAGGGAGGTTATGATGGAGCTGTATAAAACGCTGGTTAGGCCACAGCTGGAGTACTGTGTACAGTTCTGGGCACCACACTATAGGAAGGATGTGATTGCACTGGAGAGGGTGCAGAGGAGATTCACCAGGATGTTGCCTGGGCTGGAGCATTTCAGTTATGAAGACAGACTGGACAGGCTGGGGGTGTTTTCCTTGGAGCGGAGAAGGCTGAGGGGGGACCTGATTGAAGTATACAAAATTATGAGGGGCATTGATAGGATAGATAGGAAGAAACTTTTTCCCTTAGCGGAGAGGTCAATAACTAGGGGTCATAGATTTAAGGTAAGGGGCAGAAGGTTTAGAGGGGAGTTGAGGAGAAATTTTTCCACCCAGAGGGTGGTTGGAATCTGTAACACACTGCCTGAAGGGATGGTAGAGGCAGGAACACTCACGACATTCAAGAAGTATCCAGATGAGCACTTGAAACGCCATAACAGACAAGGCTATGGGCCAAGTGCAGGGAAATGGGATTAGTTAGGATGGGTGCTCGATGGTCGGCGCAGGCGCGTTGAGCCAAAGGGCCTGTTTCTGTGCTGTAAAAACTCGATGACTATAACTCTATGACTTGAAATCAGAAAACTGTTCTTTAAACAAACATCTGCTTTCTTCTTCTTTGGCTTTCTTGTCTTGAGAGACAATGGATAAGTGCCTGGAGGTGATCAGTGGTTTGAGAAGCAGCGCCTGGAGTGGCTATAAAGGCCAATTATAGAGTGACAGACTCTTCCACAGGTGCTGTAGATAAAATTGCTAATCGGGGCTGTTACACAGTTGGCTCTCTCCTTGCGCTTTTGTCTTTTTTCCTGCCGACTGCTAATTCTCTTCGACTCGCCACTCTTTAGCCCTGCCTTTATGGCTGTCTGCCAGCTCTGGCGATCACTGGCAACTGACTCCTACGACTTGTGGTCAATGTCACAGGACTTCATGTCGCGTTTGCAGACGTCTTTAAAGCGGAGACATGGACGGTCGGTGGGTCTGATACCAGTGGCGAGCTCGCTGTACAATGTGTCCTTCGGGATCCTGCCATCTTCCATGTGGCTCACATGGCAAAGCCATCTCAAGCGCTGCTGGCTTAGTAGGGTGTATATGCTGGGGATGTTGGCCACCTCGAGGACTTCTGCGTTGGAGATACGGTCCTGCCACCTGATGCCAAGGATTCTCCGGAGGCAGCGAAGATGGAATGAATTGAGACTTCGCTCTTGGCTGACATACGTTGTCCAGGTCTCGCTGCCGTAGAGCAAGGTACTGAGGACACAGGCTTGATACACTCGGACTTTTGTGTTCCGTGTCAGTGCGCTATTTTCCCACACTCTCTTGGCCAATCTGGACATAGCAGCGGTCGCCTTTCCCATGCGCTTGTTGATTTCTGCATCGAGAGACAGGTTACTGGTGATAGTTGAACCTAGGTAGGTGAACTCTTGAACCACTTCCAGAGTGTGGTCGCCGATATTGATGGGTGGAGCATTTCCGACGTCCTGTCCCATGATGTTCGTTTTCTTGAGGCTGATGGTTAGGCCAAGTTCATTGTAGGCAGCCTCAATCCTGTCGATGAGTCTCTGCAGACACTCTTCTGTGTGGGATGTTAATGCAGCATCGTCAGAAAAGAGGAGTTCCCTTCCGTACTTTGATCTTTTCTCTTAGACGGGTAAGGTTGAACAACCTGCCATCTGATCTTGCGTGGAGGAAAATTCCTTCTTCTGAAGACTTGAACGCATGTGAGAGCAGCAGGGAGAAGAAGATCCCAAACAGTGTAGGTGCAAGAACACAGCCCTGTTTCACGCCACTCAGAATAGGAAAGGGGTCTGATGAGGTGCCGCTATGCTGAATTGTGCCTTTCATATTGTCATGGAATGAGGTGATGATACTTAGTAGCTTTGGTGGACATCCGATCTATGCTAGTAGTCTGAAGAGACCACGTCTGCTGACGAGGTCAAAGGCTTTGGTGAGATCAATGAAAGCAACGCAGAGGGGCATCTGTTGTTCACGGCATTTCTCCTGTAGCTGGTGAAGGGAGAACAGCATGTCAATGGTGGATCTCTCTGATTGAAAGCCGCACTGTGCCTCAGGGTAAACACGCTCAGCCAGCTTCTGGAGCCTGTTTAAAACGACTCGAGCGAAGACTTTCCCCACTATGCTGAGCAGGGAGATTCCACGGTAGTTGTTGCAGTCACCGCGGTCACCCTTGTTCTTATGGAGGGTGATGATATTGGCGTCGCGCATGTCCTGTAGTACTGCTCCCTCATCCCAGCACAAACAAAGCAGTTCATGGAGTGCTGAAAGTATAGCAGGCTTGGCACTCATGATTATTGCAGGGGTAATGCCGTCCTTCCCAGGGGCTTTTCTACTGGCTAGAGAATCAATGGCACCACTGAGTTCCGATTTTGTAGGCTGTTCGTCCAGCTTATCCATGACTGGCAGAGACTGGGCTGCATTGAGGACAGTCTCAGTGACAACATTTTCCCTGGAGTACGGATCTTGGTAGTGCTCCACTCAGCGGTCCATTTGCTTGCGTTGGTCAGTGATCGTGTCCCCTGATTTAGACTTGAGGGGGGCTCTTCAAAGTGAGATTGAAACCAATCTGCATTCTGCTTCACACGTTTGCCATAGGTGGTCATTGCTGAGTCATAGATGGCGTCTCTGATGTAGACCCACTTGGTCTCTGCATCCCCTGTGGGTGTGTTTTGAAGGGCTTTTTCAAGTGAATTTAGAAACTTATGTAACAGCTGTGGATAAGAAATTCTGTTAGTGTTGATGCGGGCGTGGCCCTTCTGCTTGGAGTGATGCAGCTTCTTTGGTTTGAGTCTAACCTGGCTGCACACCAGGGAGTGGTCGGTGTCGCAGTCCGCACTGTGGAAGCTGCGTGTGATTTGAACGCTGTTTAAAGAGGCTCGCCTTGTGACGATGAGGTCCAGCTGGTGCCAACGACGTGATCTTGGGTGCCTCCATGAAACCTGGTGACAGGGTTAAGTATGAAAGAAGGAGTTGGTGATGCAGAGGTTGTGATAGGTACACAACTCCAGCAGTCTCTGTACATTCTCATTCATCCTTCCAATGCCATAGCGCCCAAGGCAGGAGGGCCATAAGTCATGGTCGGCCCCAACCCTGGCGTTAAAGTCCCCCAGCAGGAACAAATGTTTGGTATTGGGAATGCTACTAATGATATTATGGAGTTCAACAAACCTCAATACATGGAAAAGACTCCCAGGGAGCGTGGAGAAAACTTCTCATTTTGAAAACTGATGATCCAATAGGGGATCTACAGGGTCTGAGGGTTGCCAACTTTCGTTGGACTTACTACTGAAGAGCTAATCACATGATGTTTGTCCACTGTTTGCAAATGTTAGTGTATTTATCTTACTTGCCTCAATACTTTAGCAGTCCTAAGATAATGCAGGATAATTATATCATAGTACATAGGAATTTAAAAAAAAAATAGATGCTCAATTTGAAAATAAATATGTTGCAATCATGTTGTGTGGACAGTTACTGGGCTGAAATTTATATTCCCACCGCTGAAATTGGTGGTGGGTGAAAACAATGGCGGCCCGCACATCATGGAACCACCACAATATTAAGCGCAGCGGCTCATTTAAATAGCCGGGGCAGGTCGCACCACATCCGCCCCCACCTCCCCACCGATGATGCGGGAGTGCCGGCCAGCGGCATGAAGATCGCACTGGGACAGACAGTGGGAACGCAGGTCTCATTAATTCATTGATTTTAATTAAGTTAAATGACGGTCCCGTTGCTGAGCAGCAGGGGGGCTGTCACGAGGCCTCGCCGCCACTGGCAATATCGGGCTGGGCCTTCCCGGTGTCGGGGAGCGTGGTGGCCCTCTCCCGGAGGCATTTTCCAGCCCCCACTGCCACGACCCCTGAAGTCGGGGGGTCTGTAAAATTCAGCCCATTGTGTGTGCCAGATTTTGTGGCGAAGGACAAAATCAATCGCAGGTATGATGGTGGTGGGGTGGGGGTGGTGGTGGGGGGTGGGTGCGGCAAGGGTGGTGGGGAGACTTTGGAACATTGGAACAGTAGTGGGCCATTTAGCCCCTTGGGCCTATTGCAACATTCAAATAGCTCATGGCTGATCTGTACAACTCCATATACCCACCTTGATCCATCTCCCTTGACGCCCTTGCCTAATGAAAATCTGTCAATCACGATTTTGAAAATTTCAATTGACCCCCAGCGTCCACAACTTTTGGGGGTGGGGGAAAGAGTTTCAACCTTTCACGACCCTTTGTGTGAAAAGATACTTCAAAGCCTAGCATGAATTTTAAGGTTGTGCCCCTGCTGTTCTGGAATCCTCCACCACAGGAAATAGTTTCTCTATATCAAACCTATTGAATCCTTTTATCATTTTAAACACCTCAATTAGATCACCCCTCAACCTTCTGAACTCAAGGGATTCTAAGCCAAAATTATGCAACCTGTCCTCATAACATTTTAAGTCTTGGTGATCGAAAAAGAAAGATTTTGAGTAGCTTTTTAAAAGATGGAGATGCCAAGGGGCTTGGGGAAGGAGTTCCATAGATACACTAGCATCAGTAGTTTGGGGAAAAGCAATTTACAAATATAAGGCCAGAAAGCCAAAGGCCCGTACAGCGAGTGAGTGGATGTAAGGCTGGAGGTGGCAGTGGAGATTACATTAGGGTAGGTCATGGAGGGATTTGAAGAATGATGACTTTAACTTTAGTGTGTTGGGAGACTAGGAGTGAGTGCGGGCCAATGAGGACCGGGTGGGATTGTGGATCAATGAGGACCGGGAGTGATTGTGGATCAATGAGGACCGGGAGTGATTGTGGATCAATGAGCACCGGGAGTGAGAGTGGGACAATGAGGACCGGGAGTGATTGTGGATCAATGAGGACCGGGAGTGATTGTGGATCAATGAGGACCGGGAGTGACTGTGGATCAATGAGGACCGGGAGTGAGTGTGGGACAATGAGGACCGGGAGTGATTGTGGATCAATGAGGACCGGGAGTGACTGTGGATCAATGAGGACCGGGAGTGAGTGTGGGACAATGAGGACCGGGAGTGAGTGCGGGACAATGAGGACCGGGAGTGATTGTGGATCAATGAGGACCGGGAGTGATTGTGGATCAATGAGGACCGGGAGTGATTGTGGGTGAATGAGGATCGGGAGTGAGTGTGGGTCAATGAGCACCGGGAGTGAGTGTGGGTCAATGAGGACCGGGAGTGAGTGTGGATCAATGAGGACCGGGTGTGAGTGTGGATCAATGAGGACCGGGAGTGAGTGTGGGTCAATGAGCACTGGGAGTGAGTGTGGGTCAATGAGCACCGGGAGTGAGTGTGGGCCAATGAGGACTGGGAGTGAGTGTGGGCCAATGAGGACCGGGAGTGAGTGTGGGTCAATGAGCACCGGGAATGAGTGTGGGTCAATGAGGACCGGGGGTGAGTGTGGGACAATGAGCACCGGGAGTGAGTGTGGGTCAATGAGCATCGGGAGTGAGTGCGGGTCAATGAGGACCGGTAGTGAGTGTGGATCAATGAGGACCGGGAGTGAGTGTGGATCAATGAGGACCGGTAGTGAGTGTGGGACAATTAGGACCAGGAGTGACTGTGGATCAATGAGGACTGGGAGTGACTGTGGATCAATGAGGACTGGAAGTGAGTGTGGGACAATGAGGACCGGGAGTGAGTGTGGGACAATGAGGACCGGGAGTGAGTGTGGGTCAATGAGGACCGGGAGTGAGTGTGGGTCAATGAGGACTGGGAACAAGTGTAGGTCAATGATTGAGGGAGTGGTTTGGCTTAGTTTTGGACAATTTGAAGTTTATGGAGAATGGGGAACCAGAAAAGGGGATATTAGAGGAAGTCAGCCTACAGATGGCAAAAGCATGGATGATGGAATCAGCAGCATAGGAGCTGAGGTGGGGCCAGAGGCGAGCAATATAGAGCAACTGAAAATACGTGCTTTCGGTGAAGGATAGGTGCAGGGTGAGGCTTGCCTGTAGGTCAAATAGCACGTCTCAGTTTGTACCTTTTGGTTTAGTCTAACCAAGTGGCATGGAAGGGGGTTGGAATCACTGGCAAGGGAGGTCAGCCTTTGTTTCAAATTGCACTCTTTGTATCCTACTGCTTCACTCTATTTAAGGGCCAAGCAATAACACATGTTTCCATCACAAAGCATCACATCAGAGCTCTGGGCATCAACGCAGGAACATGGAAATTAAGGAAGCTAGAGAATCAGGATTGCAGCCAGGGACAATTTTAAACAATTACATGAACTTTTCTTGCTGGAGCATATGCCCCACAGTTGCTCCTGGGGATTGTAGTTTAATTCACCGACACAATTCCCACGATCCAGTGTGGTTATTTAAGAATGGACCTATTTGGTGCCAAGAATTTGGAGGCAAGGATGTTTCAGGCCACACAGGTTGTGCATATAGCAGCTGTTCATAGCAGAGAAGGAGGACAATCGGCCATCGTGCCAGTGCTGGCTCCCTGAAAGGGTTATCCAATTAGTCCCCCTTCCCTGATCTTTCCCCATAGTCCTGTAAACTTTTCCCCTACAAGTATTTATCCAATTCCTTTTTGAAGGTTATTATTGAATCTGCCTCCACCACCCTTTTGGGCAATACATTCCAGATCTCAACAACTCGCTGCATAAGGGATACGGGGAGAAAGCAGGAACAGAGTACTGAGTTTGGATGATCAGCCATGATCATATTGAATGGCAGTGCAGGCTCGAAGGGCCAATTGGCCTACTCCTGCTTCTATTTTTTCTATGTTTCTATTTTCCATGTTTATAAAAAAAAAAATTCTCATCTCCCTTCTGGTTCTTTTGTCAATTAGCTTAAATCTGTGTCCTCTGGTTACCAACCCTCCTGCCCGTGGAAGTAGAAGAAGGGATAGGTAAGTTTATGAGCAGGTTTAATGCTTTTCTTGTAAATTACATATTTTCCATACCTTGTGTTGCAAACCTCCCATTCACTATGTGTTACCAACAATAGCAAAAAAAAATCTAAAAATATTTAAAGCAATTTCATTGGTTTGCCTATGTATTTTCACATTGGCATCTTTTGCTGACTGCTTATTCCATTTTGGATTTTTTCCGATATCTTTAGTCATTTGTTATTGGAAATCTGACTACCTGCTTCTTCTGCCCTCAACTCGTATGTTGCCTACATTTTAATATGCGATTTGTTGCTGTTTTATAAAACATGAGCCAACTGGTTGAAGTGCAATGCAAAAATTAATTGTAGAAAACTGTGATGTCCAACTGTGACAGTCAAACCGTTGCATTAGATACACAACATTACAAAGACTGGCATTATCATTTGATTGGCAGTAAGTTCAAAGTCATCATGATTCAACAACAACAGCCTACATTTACATAACTCCTTTAACGTAGCAAAACGTCTGGTTTTAAGGAGTTTCTTAAAGGAGGAGAGAGAAGTAGAGAGCTGAAAAACAACACCCAGAATAATTTTTCCAAATGCTGACTTGCATACAGCACGGCTTTTTCAAATCCTTCCAGAACTGCAACAGCATTTTGGCAAGAAACAGAAACTGCACAAGTAAAATTACATTTTAGAACAATTGAATAGGATATATAGTAGTTACAGGGAAGCACCAGAAAATCCATCTGGAATTAAGCAGTGCATCATAAATGAGGAAACAGAAACCTTACTGAATAAAATTCATTACATGCTTCAGCATCAATACAGCAATGGACCTCTTTAATATTCAGTGGACGTGGTTTTCAATTATGTGCCACCTTTTTCATTACTCTGGCATTAAGAAAATTACATTCTGTGAAATATTCCTAATCAACAAGTTCATAAAAAGCAAGTCAATATATTGAGCTGTTTACCATGGCCATATTGTCACCAGACTATTACATCAGTTCATTCAGTTTACGAAAAGGTTCAATTTAATGTTCCCATTATATTACTGGCTGATCTTATTACACATTCAATGCAGACCAAGAAGAGATGGGGAGGGAGCAACTTGCTTTTCATCATTACAGTTCTTGACTGAACAGTCCTATCCCTTTGAGAAAGCACAAGGAGGCAGTTTGAATGACAAAGTTAAATCACGCAGCAAAAGACGTCAGCACCACGTTGCTGATAGTTTCCATAAATAAACCGCATCGCAAGTAACAGATGGCATCAACATTACAAATCTACCAAAAGGCTTTCAGCAAAGTCATAGCTCATGCTGACTGAAATCAATCGGGATATTGGCAACCACAGCTCAATGCAGAGTGAAGGATATATATATCTTCAGAAATATACCAAGCTTGATCATACAGACTGTGATACACATTATTTATACTTCTTACTGCAACTATGAAAAAATAAAATTGAAGACAGACGATATACATGGCTGTAAGGCCTGCATTTCTATGTTTGAACAAGAATCTTTTACATATTCATTGTTCATTTTGTGCTGGGTTCTGGTTAAGGGGAGTATGCATCAAACACAGGCAATAGTCAGAACAAAAATCTTTGACAAAGGTAATACACATAGGGGGCAGAATATAGTGAGCTCATCACGAGTCCTGGCGGTGGACCTGGAAGTGGGCGCCGTTCCCACTAGTCAGATGGGTAGTCGGCCCACAGTGATTACGAGGTGCCGAATACATCATCGGATGACTCTGGAGCAGGTGCTGGCGCCATATTTAAAGGTCTGTCAGCCCTGCTTGTGTTGCTGTCTTGCATTCATTTGCTGCTGGCTCTTCACAACCAAGACCCGTGTTGCACTCTGGACCACCACCACCACCCTGCCCCTCCCCACCCAGACCCCGCAGGATGGCAGAGGCAAGACACAGGTCCCACAGTTCAGTGATGCCTCCCTCCAGATTCTCCTCCAGGCTGCAAGGGAAAGGCAGGAGGTCCTCATCCCCAGTGATGGAAAGAAGAGGTCAGCCCGCCTGAACAAGCAAACCTGGATGGATATCGCTGAGGAGGTCGGCAGCTGTGGGGTCACAAGAATCAGGCGCGGGAGTAGACCATGGCCCATCGAGCCTGCTCCGCCATTGAAATCGATCATGGCTGCTCTTATGATTCAACTCCACTTTCCTGCCTGCTCGCCATATCCCTTGATTCCCTGAGACACCAAAAATTTGTCTATCCTAGCCTTAAATGTATACAACGATGGAGCATCAACAACCCTCTGTGGTAGAGAATTCCAAAGATTCACAAACCTTTGAGTGAAGTAATTTCTCCTCATCTCAGTCCTAAATGATCAGCCACCTACCCTGAGTCTGTACCCCTGTGTTTTAGATTATAGTCATAGAGTCGTACAGCATAGAAACAGGCCCTTCGGCCCACCGTGTCCATGCCGACCATAATGCCTATCTATACTAATCCCACCTGCCTGCATTAATTCCATATCCCTCGATTCCCAGACCAGTGGATATAATCTCTCAGTGTCTACCCTATCCAGCCCCTTCAGAATCTTATATGTTTCAATGTGATCACCTCTCACTTTTCTGAACTCCAGAGAATACAGACATGGGTCCAGTTACACAAGAGGGTCAACGACCTCCTTCGGTCTGCCAAAGTGAGCGCTCCATACCTCTCTCCTTTTTAGTGATTGCAAGTGGCTACGCAGGAGGAAGCAGGACATGTACCACAGCGATGACAGAGGGGGTTAGACATCACCTCATCCTGATAAATGCATGGCTGCATCTCAGCCACAGGCCACCTTCTTTCACAGCTCACCCCATTAACTCCCCTGAGAGCGGGAGGGAGCATGAGCTTTATAGGATAGGGATGAGGGGCTGACACTAGCAGAACTGTCATGTTGATCTCTCTGCGAAGTGTGACTATCTCCCTCTTTCCACTTGCAGGACAAGAGGGCCCATAACAGGAGGGAGACATCCTGGACTGGTGGAGGCATCCCAGATCTTCAGCCTCTCTCCACAGCAGAGGAGAGGCATTAGAATTGGGGGACCCAGGAAAGTCGCTCCATATCAAATTGAGAGACTGCAGTCTCCGCGCAAGAGAGTGAGGATTGGCTTCCATCGACATACAATTCACTTCTGGAGACCCTCATCACGTGTGGTTGGCATGACGAGATTTGCACAGACTAACCCTCACATGTTTGTGTTCTCTCCTGCAGGTCGGCGTCCGCAGGAGACTAAACCAGAAGGGGACAACCGTCAACCTCTGAGAAGGAGAAACACTCAGAGGATGTACTTTCCCATGACACTCCTGCACCTTCCATCAGTGCAGATACTTGCTGTAGAATCAGGGTCACAAGAGAGCACCGCACACGTGCCCCAGCTGCTGGCTGAGGCGGAGACATCCGAGGCCTCTGACAGTCACGGACTCTGGGTGGCCAGACCCATGCTGAGCCTCAGGCTGATGACGAGCCTCTGGTGTTGACAGCACAGTGTATGCTGGAGTTGCAGACTGGTGCAGCAACATCTGGCGGAGATACCAGAGGCAATGCGCAGCCATGAGCAAATGATGGAGGAGTCCATCGATGCCATGAGTGTTGCAATGTCTCGGGCATGTGAGCACATGGCTTCCTCCATCGAGAGGTTGGCGACCCTCATGGAGAGCCAGATCCCACATGCCGACCTGCACTACCGCCTCGGCCATGAGCACCACGCAGCAGTGGCAAGGTGAGAGAAGGACAAGGGGCCTGGAGTCTCCTCCAGGTCCTCATCCTTCTCTGGTGAGCAGGGAGGTTCAAGTGAGCCTTGATAGGAAGGAGGAGAGGCTGACCTCCCCTCAGGGTGCTCCGAATGTGGACAGCGGTTCCTCAGCCCCTCCACCAGTGAGCCCAGCTCCTGCAGCCATGACACCAGAGGAGAGTCCTGCACCAGTTCAGGAAACCATCAAGCAGCTGGGGTCCTCCAGGCCTCAGAGGATGGCCGTCGGTCATCACAGGCCAAGGGGCAGCCTGATCAGCAGCCTGCCTCCAGCCCAGATGCTAGCGATGGGTTCACACCTCGTAGATGCACTCATCAACTTAAAAATAGAAAAAAACATCTAGACACACGGGTGTTTGAAATTTGACATGTGCTGCATGATATAAAGTTCCTTTGTTCAACCAATTAACCTTAATTATGTAAAAGTGATTATTCTGCCATGCATTAATTGTGAGCTGCTGACTTCACCCTTCCCCTTTAGTGGAATGCCAATATAGGCTCAGTCCTCATTTGAATATGATCTCTCATGGGCCATAGCGCGTGGTTCAGCTGGGTGCTGGGCACAGAACACAAATAGAAAGGAAGCGACAGACTGCATGCATTGAGGTGAGTCTTTCTTGTTTTTACTCTGGGTGGCCATCAGGGTGACCGGAAGCAGGTAAGTATGAGATTGTCTTTTGCCTCCTTGGCCCGTCGTTCAATCTGCCTGGCCTCCAGTGCAAGAGCTTCAACATCCAGTGCTGCTTGTTTATCTCGCTCCTCCGCATCCTCCTCATTGCAGGAGGAGTGTCGCTCAGTCACCTCATCGTCACGCAAGGCTTGTCCCCGCTATCCAATGCTTCACTGAGGCATCAGATCGACCTAGGCATCAGAATCTCATCTTCTGCAGCCCAATGGCCTGCTCGGGTGGAGCTGTGGCAAATGTTAAACCTCTCCTCCACTGCATTGCAAGGGTTCCTCACAGGCATGAGTAGACAAGTCTTCAATGGGTAGCCCTTGTCCCCACGAATCCATCCATGAAAGTGAGCAGGGAGCCTCAAAAGCTGTGGCACTTGGGATTGTCCAAGTATGTAGGTGTCGTGGCTGCTTCCTGGGAAGCGGGCACACACCTGCAGGAAATGCTTTCGGTGGTCGCAGATCAGGTGAACATTGACGTTCCTTCAAAAAGGGATGGAGACAAAAAACAGAAAACTACAGACCAGTTAGCTGAACATCTGTCAGAGGGAAAATGTTGGAAGCTTTTATTAAAGATGTTATAGCAGGGCACTTAGAAAAATTCAAGGTAATCTGGAAGAGTCAACATGGCTTTATGAAAGGGAAATCATGTTTAACCAATTTATTGGAGTTCTTTGAGGGAGTAACATGTACTATGGATAAAGGGGAACTGGTTGATGTACTGTACTAAGATTTCCAGAATGCATTTGATAAGGTGCCACATCAAAGGTTATTGCAGAAAATAAAAGCTCATGGTGGAGGGGTAACATTTTGGCCTGGATAGAAGATTGGCGAGCTAACAGGATGGGTCATTTTCTGGTTGGCAAGATGCAACGAGTGGTGTGCGCAGGGATCAGCGCTGGGGCCTCACCGTTTTACAATTTATGTAAATGACTTGGATGAAGGGACCAAAGGTATGGTTGCTAAATTTGCTGATGTCACAAAGATAGGTGGGAAAGTGAAGAGGACATACAGGAGGATACAAAGGGATATAGAGAGGTTAAGTGAGTGGGCAAAGATCTGGCAAATGGAGCATATGTGGGAAAATGTGAAATTCTCCATTTTGGCAGGAAGAGTAAAAAAGTATATTATCTAAATGGTGAGAGATTGCAGAGCTCTGAGATGCAGAACGATCTGGGTGTCCTAGTTCATGAACTGCAAAAGGTTAGTGTGCAGGTACAGCGAGTAATTAGGAAAGCTAATAGAATGTTATCAGTTATTGCAAGAATAATTGAATACAAAAGTAGGGAGGTTATGCTACAGTAATACAGGGCATTGGTGAAACCACATCTGGAGTACTGTGTACAGTATTGGTCTCCTTATTTAAGGAAGGATGTAAATACATTGGAAACAGTTCAGAGAGGTTTACCAGACTAATACCTGGAATGGGCGAGTTGTCTTATGAGGAAAGGTTGGATAGGCTAGGCTTGTATCCACTGGAGTTTAGAAGAGTAAGAGGCGACTTGATTAAAACATATAAGATCCTGAGGGGTCTTGACAGGGTGGATGTGGAAAGGATGTTTCCAGTTGTGGGTGAATCTAGAACTAGGGATCACTGTTTAAAATTAAGGGGTCACCCATTTAAGACAGAGACGAGAAGCAATTTTTTCTCTCAGAAGGTCGTGAGTTTTTGGAACTCTCTTTCTCAAAAGGCGGTGGAACATAAGAACAAGGAGCAGGAGTCGGCAATTCAGCCCCTCGAGCCTGCTCCGCCATTCAATACGATCATGGCTGATCTCATCTCGGCCTCAACTCCACTTTCCTGCCCGTTCTCCATAACCCTTCAACACATTTCTAATTAAAAATCTGTCTATCTCCTCCTTAAATTTACCCAATGACCTGGCATCCACTGTACTCTGGGGTAGTGAATTCCACAGACTCTTTGAGAGAAGTAATTTCTCCTCATCTCTGTTTTAAATCTGCTACCCCTTATGCTAAAAATATGAGCTCTTGTTCTAGATTGCCGCACAAGAGGAAACATCCTCTCTATGTCTACTTTGTCAATCCCCTTAATCATCTTATATACCTCAATTAGATCTCCTCTCATTCTTCGAAACTCCAGAGAGTAAAGGCCTAAACTGCTCAATCTCCCTTCATAAGACAAGCCCCCCATCTCTGGAATCAATCCAGTGAACCTCCTCTGAACTGCCTCCAATGCAACTACATCCTCTCTCAAGTAAGGGGACCAGAACTGTACGCAATACTCCTGGTGCGGTCTCACTAATGCCTTGTACAGTTGCAGCAACACTTCCCTATTTTTATACTCAATTTCTTTCGCAATAAATGCCAAAATTCCATTTGCCTTCCTTATCACCTGCTGACCTGCAAATTAGTTTTCTGTGATTCATGCACGAGGACTTCCAGATCCCTCTGCACCGCAGCACTCTGAAGTTTCTCTCCATTTAGATAATAATTTGCCTTTCTATTCTTCTGACCAAAATGGATAACCTCACACTTACCCACATTAAAATCCATCGGCCAAAGTTTGGCCCATTTATCTAATCTATCCATATCCATTTGTAGATTTCTTATTTCTTTATTGCAACTTACTGTCCCACCTATTTTAGTGTCATCTGCAAATTTGGCTATAGTACCTTCTATCCCTGCATCTAAGTCATTTATATAGATTGTAAATAGTTGGGGCCCGAGGACTGAACCCTGTGGAACCCTGCAGTCTTTAAGTACTCTTAAGGCAGAGGTAGATAGATTCTTCATCAGCAAGGAGTGAAAGGTTATTGGGGGTAGGTGGGAATGTGGAGTTGAGGTTACTATCAGATCAGCCATGATCTTATTGAATGGCAGAGCAGACTCAAGGGGCTGAGCTCCGGCTCCTAATTTGTACGTTCGTATGAATGAAAGCTCTTCCAGTTGATGAAGGTGGCTGGCTGGTCCACTGCAACCTTGATGGCCACATACATGTAATCTATCACACCTTGCATCCGGTGAAATCCAGCGATGGCCACGGATCTGATGGCCCTCTCATTCTGACTGTCAGGGTCGGTCTGGTAGTGCATTTAGTGGCCGGTCCTCTTGAACAGGGCATTGGTCAACTCCTTGCTGCTGCTGTCTGGGAGACCCCACACATGTCCACGGTGGATCTTTGCAAGGATCCAGACACATAAAAGTTTAATGTCACTGTGATCTTCAGGGCCACTGACATAGGGTGACCCCGAATCCCATAGGATCAACTCATCCTGCAGCAGGGTGCTTAAGTCGGTGATGACCTCTCTGTAGAGCTGTAGTCTTCACTGACAATGCTGCTTGGTCATTTGGAGGGAGCTGATTCAAGTCCGGTACATTCTTTGGTGCAGGTGGGCCCTTCTTCATATGACCGGCTACTGCTGCTCTCGTCATGGAGCTTCACGGGCAAGTGCAGCTGCCTCTTGGCCCTCCCTCCATCAGAGGCGCTGTATCATGTCAAGGGGGTCCAAAAAGACAGGGTGTGCGAGACCCATGCCAAGTGACCATTGGGCCTACAGAGTGCTATCGATGCAGAGATGATCCTGCCTTTGCTACTTCTCCTGGCAGAATCCTTGATGGTCCTCAGTACCCACCCTTGCTGATAACTGACCCTCTCATCCAGCAGTATTGGGCAACCAAACATCTCATCCAACAGTTTGGTCACCCAATACAGCCACTCAAACTTAAGCTCTCACCTTGCAGACCACCCGAAACCCTGCTTAGCCAGCACGATCACCTGAGATCCTGCTCAGCTGGCACTCCCACCCGAGAGCCCAACACCCCCCCCTTGCAGAGCACACAGCACTGTAGGCCGACAATGGCCTCCGCACCACCAGCATCCCCTATGCAGCGGTGGACATGGCTGCCTACCCATCGTGGCACTGAAGCCTTACCTTGGAGCCACCAGCTTATACCTTCAGATTGAGGGCCGACGACCTTCCACTTAATCCCAAGCCCCCCATTAAATCGCAATGAATTAGATTCTGATGTATTAGAAGTAACTATTCACCAATTTAAACTACAGCCCTTTTGTGTTGAGGTGGTAATGCCGCCTTGGTGCTTTCCTGGTGATGATTAAATCCGGAACCAACATCATGAGACCAAATTTCCAGGCGGACTCTTCCGACGTGATTCTCTGGCCACCCCACGCCATCATCCGCACTCCAAATGGCTGCACTAAATCCAGCCCAAGGAATACATCACGTGAAGATTATTTTGCCCAAATTTCTGAGGCTTTTGAAATGCAGCATGAATGCAAACAGATCAAGGGGGGAGCAGGCCAGGGGTCAGTGTGCAACCTCTCACCTATGAGGAGACCTCTAAAAGGAAAGCACTTGTAGTCTTAAAATTAGTATTTGTGACATGAACGGTTTCTTTTGGCCTTAGAATTATGGCTTGTCTTTTGTTCTCTCAGTTTAACCATTATTTTTCATATCACTGTGTGGATAGAGAATCCTGTGAGAACTGCTGTTATCACATACAAAAATCACCAAAGGGTTCATTTTAAATGTTCTGGAAAGGTACTCTCAAAAACTCCAGCATACCTTTCAAATCAGCAAATAGTGTGCAAGTTAAACATTATTGTGCTGCGATCATTTTGTTTCTGTGTGAATTTCTTGCTGACAGTAAATGTGACTGGTGGTTTACCCTGAACTATATGGCCCAACAACATAGCCTTTTGGGAGAGGCCAAGAGCAAACTATGTAGAACTCCCATGTAAACCAACTCAATTGCATGCTGATCCGTGCACAGTAGTAGGTTTTCAAATGGAATCCCCTCAAGCCATCCTCTGGTGAAACAACTTAAACACATAAACCAGGCTGACCCTCCCAGTGCAGTACTAAGGGAGTGCTGCACTGTTGGAGGTGCCATCTTTCAAATGAGATGTTAAACCAAGGCCTTGTCTGCCCCCCAGGTGTATGTAAATGATCCCATGTTCACTACTTCAAACAGCAGGGGTGTCCTCCCCAGTGTCCTGACCAATATTTATCCCACAGCCAACACTATTAAAAACAGGTGATTTGATCATTATCTCATCGCTGTATGCGGGAACATGATGGGTGCAAACTGGCTGCAACATTTCCTACATTACAACAGTAACTACACGTCAAAAGTATTTCATTGATTGTAAAGCACATTGGGGCATTCTGAGGTCGTGAAAGGCACTATATAAGTACAAGTCTTTCTACTATCTGATTATGTAGAATTACAGGAATGGGAGTGTGATTCTCAGGTCAAGTTAGTCCTTTGCCAGCACCTGCTCTGTGCAAGTGACAGGAAAGTCACCCACAGCAAGGCTCCAACATTTGGCCCTAACGTCAGATGCCAGCTAAATTGTAGCAGGCCACTAGGAATTCTCCACACCTACTCCTTCCAAGCAAACATCATTTAGGAGCAGTACATGGGAAAGGATATGGGGCATCAGTACACGTGGCACTAGGGGACAGAATAGCAGCGCAGCACTGCAGACTGTACACACAAATAAATCTAAATAAAGGCTCAGTACCACCAATATTCCAAACTTACATTTTTATTTAATTACTTCAACAAAAAAAATTCAAATTGGGGGGAGAAAAAACAAATTAAACATTGAACAGAAAGGCTTTTAAAAAAAAACAATTCCAGCATTCGAATTCTATGCTTGCTGCAGAAATGGCAATGGCTGCACAAGTCTCGTCAGGGGAAATAATTCTTTGATGCATCTAAAATGCTCTGGACAATGGCTGTCATGCTGCACTGAGTTCTTGCCCTCTCAAGGCTCAGCTTTAGCTCTTTCATTCACACTGCTGAGCACTACACAATATTCCAATGTCACATGACTCAACAAATTAGGCCTTTCTGGCTAGTTGGTGCTGCATCAAGGAGTTCAGCTTCATATAAGCAGATGCATGCTGAAAGATGGCAGCTGCTAAGCTCTTGTGATGCAGAAGTGAACTGTAACAGAAAGGCAATTCAAAAGATCGATGGAAACCCGTTGCCATGGAATATTTGTTCAGCAATTTAAAATATTTGCACAATGTAACATATGAGGTGAAAAGAAAATAAATTTTCATTGTTAGGGAAAACCCATTCTGTCACTTGGACTAGTTATTCGGTCTCAACTTATGAACATACAAATTAGGAGCAGGAGCAGGCCACTCGGCCCCTCGTGCCTGCTCTGCCATTCAATAAAATCACAGCTGATCTGATTGTAACCTCTACTCCACATTCCCGCCTACCCCCAATAACCTTTCACCCCCTTTCTCATCAAGAATCTATCTCCCTCTGCATTAAAAATATTCAAAAACTCTGCTTCCACCATCTTTTGAGGAAGAGTTCCAAAGACACACAACCTTCTGAGGGAAATAAATTCTTCTCATCTCTGTCTTAAATGGGTGACCCCTTATTTTTAAACAGCGACCCCTGGTTCTAGATTCACCTACAAGGGGAAACATCCTTTCCACATCCACCCTGTCAAGACCCCTCAGGATCTTATATGTTTCAATCAAGTCACCTCTTACTCTTCTAAACTCCAGCGGATACAAGCCTAGCCTGTCCAACCTTTCCTTGTAAGACAAACTGCCCATTCCAGGTATTAGTCTAGTAAACCTTCTTTGAACTGCTCCAATGCATTTAAATCCTTCCTTAAATAAGGAGACCAATACTGTACACAGTACTCCAGATGTGGTCTCACCAATACCCTGTATAGCTGAAGCATAACCTCCCTACTTTTGTATTCAATTCCATTCACAATAAATGATAACATTCTATTAGCTTTCCTAATTACTTGCTGTACCTGCATACTAACCTTTTACAATTCATGCACTAGGACACCCAGATCCTTCTGCATCTCAGAGCTCTGCAATCTCTCACCATTTAGATAAAATGTTTCTTTTTTATTTTTCCTGCCAAAATGAAGAATTTCCCACTTTCCCACATTATGCTCTATTTGCTAGATCTTTGCCCACTCACTTAACCTATCTATTTCCCTTTGTAGCTTTCTTATGTCCTCTTCACAACTTACTTTCCTACCTATCTTTGTGTCATCAGCAAATTTAGCAACCATACCTTCGGTCCCTTTATCTAAGCCATTTGTATAAATTGCAAAAAGTTGAGGTCCCAGCACTTTTCCCTGTGTCACGCCACTCGTTACATCTTGCCAACCAGAAAATGATCCAGTTATGCCTAGTCTCTGTTTCCTGTTAGCTATCCAATCTCTTATCCATGCCAAAATGTTACCCCTACACCATGAGCTTTTATTTTCCACAATATCCTTTGATGTGGCACCTTAGCAAATGCCTTCTGGAAATCTAAATACAGTACATCCACTGGTCCCCCTTTATCCACAGCGCATGTTGCTTCTTCAAAGAACTCCAATAAATTGGTTAAACATGATTTCCTTTTCTTAAAACCATGTTGACTCTGCCTGATTACCTTGAATTTTTCTAACTGCCTTGCTATAACATCTTTAATAGTAGCTTCTAACATTTTCCCTGTGACAGATGTTAAGCTAATTGGCTTGTAGTTTCCTGCTTTCTCTCTCCTTCCCTTTTTGAATAAAGGAGTTGTAGTGGCTATTTTCAATCTAATGAAACCTCCCCAGAATCTAGGGAATTTTGGAAAATCAAAACCAACGCATCAACTATCTCAGCTGGTCTGGCAGCATCTGTGGAGAGAGAAGCAAAGTTACCGTTTCAGGTCTGTGACCTTTCAAAAGAACTGGCAAAGGTTAGAAAAGAATTAGGTTTCAAGCAAGTGAAGGGGAGTGGGGTGGGGGAGAGAACAAAGGGGAAGCCTATCTCACTAGCCACTTCTTTTAAGACTCTAGGATGAAGTCATTAGTACCCAGGGACTTGTTAGCCCGCAGCTCCAACAATTTGCTCAGTACCACTTCCCTGGTGATTGTAATTTTCTTGAGTTCCTCCGTCCCTTCCATTTCCTGATTTACAGCTATTTCTGGGATGTTACTTGCATCCTCTGTGGTGAAGACCGATGCAAAATACCTGTTCAATTCATCTGCCATCTCCTTATTTTCCCTTATTAATTCCCCAGACTCACTTTCTATAGGACCAACGCTCACTTTGTTAACTCTTTTCTTTTTAAAATATCTATAGAAACTCTATCTGTCTTTATATTTCTCACCAGCTTGCTCTCGTACTCTAATTTTTCCTTCCTTATTAATCTTTTAGTCATTCTTTGCTGCTTTTTATATTTTGTCCAATCTTCTGACCTGCCACCCATCTTTGTGCAATTATAGGCTTTTTCTTTAAGTTTGATACTATCTTTAATTTTTTTAGTTAACCACGGATGTTGGGTCCTCCCCTTGGAATTTTTCTTTCTCGTTGGAATGTATCTATTCTGTGTATTCTGAAATATCCCCTTAAATGTCTGCCACTGCATCTCTATTGACCTATCCCTTAACCTACTTTGCCAGTTCACTTTTGCTAGCTCTGCTTTCATGCCCTCATAATTGCCCTTATTTAAGTTTAAAATACTAGTCTTAGACCCACTCTTCTCTAACTCAAACTGAAGGTAAAATTTAATCATATTATGATCGCTACTGCCTTGGGGCACCTTCTCTATGAGGTCATTAATTAATCTTATCTCGTTGCACAACTTTAATGGTGCAAGTTTGACTTGGAGAGCTGAGTCAATATAAATTAGTATCTAAACTAAGGCCAGTGAACTCATCCCCAGATAAAAATGAGGAATACTTCACTTGGGACTCAATGATGGAAACAGAGCGTGGCTGAGGGATTAGGCCACCTGGACTATGTAAGCTTTCCCTTTTCAATATTATACTCATATTTCAAGCTTGAAACTCCACCAAGAAAGAAATACTAAAACTCATCTTGACAGGCATATACAAGTTTATCCAAATAAAGCTATAAAGAAAAAGGTGAGGGATTGGAGGAAGGAAATTATCAAAATTGTCGTTCCAAGCAGTTATTTAGCGACCTCTGTTGGAAAAGCATGTGTGGATGTCTTGTGAAAGGAGGATTAGACTCGGCTGTGATAGTTCATACGCGAAGAACGGTACTTGGATGAGGTGCTAGAGGGGCAACTGCCAGCCATGGAACCTGTACACCAGCAAGAAGTCAATGCTTTTAAGATGGATGGGCAGGGGAAATCAGTGGAGAAAGGACTCAAAATAAAAACAAGGTGAGTAAGAAAGACAGACAGTCTTGCATTTATATAGGGTTTCATGACCTCTGGATGTCGCAAAGCATTTTACAATCAGAGGTATGTTTGAAGTGTAGTCCATGTTGTAAACTGGGAAACACGGCAGACAACTTGTGCACAGCAAATTCCCACAAACTGCAATGTTTTAATCTTCTTTTAACAAATTATGTTGGATTGAGAGATAAATATTAGTCAGAATTACCCTGTATATAATAATAAAAAGACAGAATGAGGGGAGAAAATGGATTTGGTATTTTTGTTTTAAATCTACTCTTGAGAAAGCAGTAAGCAATGAGTTCCCAGACCCTACCTCCTCTTTTTGATGAGCGTGATGATTTCGATGATGTAGACCACTGTTTAGTCAGCATTCTTTCTGCTAATGAGCCACTATAGTCCTTGAGGGTGGCACTGTCGGATTCTGCACCGAGATTGATGATGGAGTTGTTGGCGTCTTGTTCTCTCTCGCTGGAGGTTTGACTCGCACTGGCTCGTTCGGCTTCACTGTCATTTAAGTTGAACTGTGCCATGAACTGGGCCATTTTCTGGGCCAGCATGAGCTGCGTTTCCCGCTCCAGTCGCCGGATATCTTCCATGCTTAGACCGTACCATTCATCCTGCCAGCACCATGCCTGTCGGTGAGCTCTCAGCATAACTTTCCTTAAACCTGCAAAGCACAGAAACAGTCTTAAACCAATCAGATGCATGAATCTAGATGAGTTTGAACAGACGTAAGCCATGATTCCAAAACAAAAGGAAGATTGGATTAAAGAAACACAAGATAATACAATAGGAAAATATTCCGCAGGTTGAAGGTTGTGATCCAAACACTCCATTTAGACACAAGACAAGTCGTTGACTAAAAAAAGGATCTCGCAAATGGAGGTGGAAGTGTTACGATAATTTCTAGTACTGACTTAACTACAATCTTCAGACAGCTCACAATTTATTTCCTCCTAAACAAGGAAAAAGATGATTCAATTATTCGTCAAGAGCATGTTTCAGCTAATAGGTAGTTAGGGAGGTAAGCAGTTGCCACACATTTAATTGATGAAACCATCACCGTATGAGGTTCGTGCTGGGAAGGTGGCTGGGAAGCAGTCATGCACCTGGTCATTTGTGCTGAGCACCACACAAACCCATACACCATACCAACCCCCCCAACACATACACACACACACACACCATACCAACCCCCCAACACACACAGACACACAATACCAACCCCCAACACACACACACACACAATGCCAGCCCCCCCAACACACACACACAGTAACACCCCCCCGCCATACAATTGTCTACCCCAAAGGGCTGTGAAAGCTCAGTCACTGAGTACGCTTAAAGCAGAGATTGACAGATTTCTAAATACAAAAGACATAAAGGGGATATGAGGATAGTGTGGGAAAAAGGCATTGAAGCGGAAGATCAGCCATGATCGTATTGAATGGCAGAGCAGGCTCGATTGGCTGAAAGGCCTACTCCTGCTCCTATGTTCCTACCTTACCACCCACCCCTCTCAACACACACGCACGCACATGCCGCATACACACACACACACACCACCCCTCCAACACACACACACACCCATACACCTTACCTGCCCCCCACAACACACAAACACACAGTCCATGTAGAAATACAGCAAGACCTGGACAATATCCAGGCTTGGGCTGATAAGTGGCAAGTAACATTTGCGCCACACAGGTGCCAGGCAATGACCATCTCAAACAAGAGAGAATCTAACCATCTCCCTGTGACATTCAATGGCATTACCATCGCTGAATCCCCCACAATCAAAATCCTGGGGGTTACCAATGACCAGAAACTGAACTGGAGTAGCCATATAAATACCGTGGCTACAAGAGCAGGTCAGAGGCTAGGAATCCTGCGGCGAGTAACTCACCTCCTGACTCCCCAAAACCTGTCCACCATCTACAAGGCACAAGTCAGCAGTGTGATGGAATACTCTCCACTTGCCTGAATGGGTGCAGCTCCAACAACACTCAAGAAGCTTGACACCATCCAGGACAAAGCAACCCACTTGATCAGCACCCCATCCACAAACATTCACTCCCTCCACCACCAACGCACGGCGGCAGCAGTGTGTGTACCATCTACAAGATGCACAAGCCAAAGTGGACTGGGAGCAACTACCTGTAGCAAAGTCTACATCAGACCAGTGGGAGTCACTCAAAAAGGAAATAGTGAGAATTCAGGGTCAACGTTTCCCGTAAAGGTAAAGGTTAGGACCAACAAGTCCAGGGAACCCTGGATGTCAAGGGATATAGAAGATTGGATAAGGAAAAATAAGGATGCTTATGGCAGATTCAGAGGGCTGAAAACAGCGGAGGCCCTAGAAGAGTATAGGAAGTGTAGGGGGGGGGGTACTTGAAAAAATAATTAGGAGAACGAAGAGGAGGCATTAAAGAACACTGGTGGACAAGATAAAGGAAAATCCCAAGGTGTTTTATAAGTATATTAAGGGCAAGAGGATAACCAGGAAAAGAGTAGGGCCCATTATGGACCAAAGTGACAATCTGTGCGTGGAGCTGGAGGATGTGGGTGAGGTTCTGAATGATTATTTTTCATCTGTGTTCAGTATGGAGGAGGACGATACAGGTGTAGAGATCAGTGAGGGGAATTGTGATATACTTGAACAAATTAGCATCAAAAGGGAGGAGGTATTGGCGGTTTTAGCGGGCTTAAAAGTGGATAAATCCTCAGACACAGATGAGATGTATCCCAGGTTGCTATGTGAGGCAAGGGAAGAGATTGCAGGGGCTCTGACACAAATTTTCAAATTCTCTCTGGCCACAGGAGAGGTGCCAGAGGACTGGAGGACAGTGAATGTGGTACCATTATTCAAGAAGGATAGTGGGAATAAACCAGGTAATTACAGGCTGGTGAGTCTACCATCAGTGGTAGGGAAACTATTGGAAAAAATTCTGAGGAACAGGATTAATCTCCACTTGGCAAGGCAGGGATTAATCAGGGATAGTCAGCATGGCTTTGTCAGGGGGAGATGGTGTCTAACAAATTTGATTGAATTATGAGAGGAGGTGACTAGGTGTGTAGATGAGGGTAAAGCAGTTGATGTAGTCTACATGGTCTTCAGTAAGGCTTTTGATAAGGTCTCGCATGGGAGATTGGTCAAGAAGGTAAGAGCTCATGTGATCCATGGCAATTTGGCAAATTGGATCCAAAATTGGCTTACTGGCAGGAGGCAGAGGGTGATGGTTTAGGGTTGTTTTTGCGTTTGGAGGCCTGTGACCAGTGGTGTACCGCAGGGATCGATTACGGGGACCGTTGCTGTTTGGAGTGTACATTAATGATTTAAACGTGAATATAGGAGGTATGATCAGTAAGTTCGCAGATGACACGAAAATTGGTGGTGTCGTAAATAGTGAGGAGGAAAGCCTCAGATTACAGGACGATATAGATGGCTGGTAAGATGGGCGGGGCAGTGACAAATGGAATTTAATCCTGAGAAATATGAGGTGATGCATTTTGGGAGGACGGCAAGGGAATATACAATGGGTGGTAGGACCCTAGGAAGTACAGAGGGTCAGAGGGATCTTGGTGTACTTGTCCATAGATCACTGAAGGCAGCTGCACAGGTAGATAAGGTGGTTAGGAAGGCATATGGGAGACTTGCCTTTTTTAGCCCAGGCATAGAATATAAGAGCAGGGAGGTTATGATGGAGCTGTATAAAACCCTAGTTAGGTTACAGCTGGAGTACTGTGTACAGTTCTGGTTGCCACACTATAGGAAGGATGTGATTGCACTGGAGAGGGTGCAGAAGAGATTCACCAGGATGTTGCCTGGGCTGGAGCATTTCAGCTATGAAGAGAGACTGGATAGGCTCGAGTTGTTTTCCTTAGAGCAGAGAAGGCTGAGGGGGTCCTGACTGAGGTATACAAAATTATGAGGAGCATAGATAGGAAGAAACTTTTTCCTTTAGCGGAGGTGTCAATAACCAGGGGGCCTACATTTAAGGTAAGGGGCAGGAGGTTTAGAGGAGATTTGAGGAAAGAAATTTTCACCCAGAGGGTGGTTGGAATCTGGAACACACTGCCTGAAGGGGTGGTAGTGGCAGGTACCCTCACAACATTTAATAAGTATTTAGATGAGCATTTGAAACATCATAGCAGACAAGGCTATGGGCCAAGTGCTGGAAAATGGGATTTGATTGGATAGGTGCTTGATGGCCGGCACGGACACAACGGGATGAAGGGCCTGTTTCTGTGCTGTATAACTCTATGCAACAACGCACCAAGGCTCCTTAAACAGCATCTTCCAAACTCATCACCTCTTCCATCCAGAAGGACAAAGGCAGCAGATGCATGGGAACACCACCACTTGCAAGTTCCCCTCCAAGTCATACACCATCCTGACTTGGAACTATATCGCCGTTCCTTCACTGTCGCTGGGTCAATATCCTGGAACTCCCTTCCTAAGAGCATTGTGGGTGTACCTACACCAGATAGAGTGCAGCGGTTCAAAAAGACGGGTCACCATCACCTTCTTGAGGGCAATTAGAGATGGGCAATAAATGCTGGCCTTGTCAGCGATGCCCATATCCCATGAGCGAATAAAAAAACACACCCCCATACTACCCCACCCCCGATACCACCCCCCCCCCCAACACACACGCAAACAAGAATTTCATGCTGTTAGATGTCCATCAAGCAAGGGCTTAAACCCTTACCATTTAATACTTATTCTCTTTTGGCAGGAAATTGGAGTGGAGAGAGAGAGAAGCAGGGTCCCTTTGGAATTGAAATGGTTCCAAGAACAAATGTGGATAATTGGTCCATCACTCTATGGCTAAGAATTATCTGATAACTGAGCCAGACTGCCCTGCAGTACACAAGGGTAGTGTTGATGATTGAACAGCCTGTCTCAGTCATTAATGATACCTGGAGGCTAGACCTGTCACTGTGTCGGGATTTGTTCTACATGACTCCATAGAATCTTCTACACAAATGAGTAGCTGGTTGCGGCCAGACATGCATCAGCAGTCTTTGCTGGTGAAGCTGCAAGGTTACAGCTTGAGAAACTCCTGCATGCTGAGAGTTTCCAGCAATTGCTTCTTTCCAGCCTGTTCCTCAGCTGCCTCCTCTGGCCCTCTCTTCCTTATGTTTGCTTCTCAAAAATTAGATGCAGCAATGCAACAATAATACAAATTAAATATCCTGTCTTCCTTTCTCCAGTAAATTTACTTAGGCTTTTCAAATGGAAATGCAGCCATTGCCAAAAATAAAATTTCATCACTGAAATCAATTGCAACTTTAAATAAAGCACGCACATACAGAAACCAACTCAAATTCCCCCTCTCTCTAATCCCCTTTAATTGTTAATGTGTGAACTACATGGAATGTTCAAAACTACAGTGCTCAGGCAGTCATTCAGCCCATCAAGCCAGTGTTGACTTCTTCACATTTCACTTGGACTGCATGGGATTCAATGTGTTATGCATGAACTCCATAAGGAAACACAGAATGACACAAAACCATTTTGAATTGAGGTTATGTGGAGAGTGTAAAGTTCCACATCAGGCAAACATAAATCAGTGCTTGCTCCTCCACGTTGAACAGCACTTGGAGGAAGCACTGAGGGTGGCATGGGCACAGAATGTACTCTGGGTGGGAGAATTCAATGTCAACCACCAAGAGTGGCTCGGTAGCACTACTACTGACCGAACTGGACGAGCCCTAATGGACATAGCTGCTCGACTGGGTCTCCGGCAGGTGGTGGGGGAACCAACACAAGGGAAAAACATACTTGACCTCATCCTCACCAATCTGCCTGCTGCAGACGCTTCTGTCCATGACTGTATTGGTAGGAGTGACCACCGCACAGTCCTTGTGGAGGCGAAGTCCCGCCTTCACATTGAGGATACCCTCCATCGTGTTGTGTGGCAATACCACAGTGCTAAATGGGATAGATTCCGAACAGATCTAGCAATGCAAAACGGGGCATCCATGAGGCGCTGTGGGCCATCAGCAGCAGCAGAATTGTACTCAACCACAATCTGTAACCTCATGGTCTGGCAAATCCCCCACTCTACCATTACCATCAAGCCAGGGGACCAACCCTGGTTCAATGAAGAATGCAGGAGGGCATGCCCGGAGCAGCACCAGGCACACCTCAAAATGAAGTGTCAACCTGGTGAAGCTACAACACAGGACTACTTGCGTGCCATACAGCGGAAGCATCATGCGATAGACAGAGCTAAGCGACCCCATAACCAACGGATCAGATCCAAGCTCTGCAGTTCTGCCACATCCAGTCGTGAATGGTGGTGGACAATTAAACAACTAACTGGAGGAGGTGGCTCCGCAAATATACCCATCCTCAACGATGGGGGAGCCCAGCACATCAGTGCAAAAGATAAGGCTGAAGCATTTGCAACAATCTTGAGCCAGAAGTGCAGATTGGATGATCCACCTCGGCTTCCTCCTGAAATCCCCAGCATCACAGATGCCAGACTTCAGCCAATTTGATTCACTCCACATGATACTGGAATGGCTGTAGGCCCTGAAAACATTCCAGCAATACCGAAGACCTGTGCTCCAGAACTTGCCACACCCCTAGCCAAGCTGTTCCAGTACAGCTACATCACTGGCAACTACCCGGAAATGTGGAAAATTGCCCAGGTATGTCCTGTACACAAAAAGTAGGACAAGTCCAACCCGGGCAATTATCACCCCATCAGTCTACTCTTAACCATCAGTAAAGTGTTGGAAGGTGTCGACAGTGCTATCAAGCGGTATTTGCTTAGCAATAACCTGCTCACTGACGCACAGTTTGGGTTCCGTCAGGGCCACTCAGCTCCTGACCTCATTACAGCCTTGGTTCAAACATGGACAAAAGAGCTGAACTCCAGTGGTGAGGGGAGAGTGACTGCCCTTGACATCAGGGCAGCATTTGACTGAGTATGGCATCAAAGAGCCCTAGCAAAACTGGAGTCAATGGGAATCAGGGGGAAATCTCTCCGCTGGTTGGTATCATACCTAGTCCAAAGGAAGATGGTTGTGGTCGTTGGAGGTCAATCAGCTGAGCTCCAGAACATCATTGCAGGAATTCCTCAGGGTAGTGTCCTAGGCCCAACCATCTACAGCTGCTTCATCAATGACCTCCCTTCAAATAGTCAGAAGTGGGGATGTTTGCTGATGATTGCATAATGTTCAGCACCATTCGCAACTCCTCAGATACTGAAGCAGTCCGTGTAGAAATGCAGCAAGTCCTGGACAATATCCAGACTTGGGCTGATAAGTGGCAAGTAACATTCATGCCACACAAGTGCCAAGCAATGACCATGTCCAACAAGAAAAAATCTAACCATCTTCCCTTGACACTCAATGACGTGACTATCGCTGAATCCCTTACTATCAACATCCTGTAGGTTACCATTGACCAGAAACTGAACTGCAGCAGCCATATAAATACCATGGCTACAAGAGCAGATCAGAGGCTAGGAATCCTGCGGTGAGTAATTCTCCTCCTGACTCCCCAAAACCTGTCCAGTATCTACAAGCCACAAGTCAGGAGAGTGATGGAATACAGTCCACTTGCCTGGATGAGTGCAGCTCCAACAACATTCAAGAAGCTCAACACCATCCAGGACAAAGCAGCCCGCTTGATTAGCACCTCATCCACTAACATTCACTCCCTCCACTACCGACGCACGGTGGCAGCAGTGTGTACCATCTACAAGATGCACTGCAGCAATGCACCAAGGCTCCTTAGACAGCACCTTCCAAACCTGTGACCTCTACCACCGAGAAGGACAAGGGCAGCAAATGCATGGGAACACGACCATCTGCAAGTTCCCCTCCAAGCTACACACGATCCTGACTTGGAACTCTATCACCATTCCTTCACTGTCGCTGGGTCAAAATCCTGGAACTCCCTTCCTAACAGCACTGTTGGTGTACCTAACCCACATGGACTGCTGCGGTTTAAGAAGGCAGCTCACCACCACTTTCTCAAGAGCAATTAGGGAGGGGCAATAAATGCTGGCCTAGCCAGCCCAGTCTCTGCCAGTCATGGATGAGCTGGACGAACAGCCAACAAAATCGGAACTCAGTGACGCCATTGATTTTCTAGCCAGTGGAAAAGCCCCTGGGAAGGACGGCATTACCCCTGAAATAATCAAGTGTGCCAAGCCTGCTGTACTCTCAGCACTACATGAACTGCTTTGCCTGTGCTGGGATGAGGGACATGCACGATTCCAATATCATCACCCTCTAGAAGAATAAGGGTGACCACGGTGACTGTAACAACTACCGTGGAATCTCCCTGCTCAGCATAGTGGGAAAGTCTTCACTCAAGTCGTTTTAAACAGGCTCCAGAAGCTGGCTGAGCGTAGCTACGCTGAGGCACAGTGCTGCTTTCAATCAGAGAGATCCACCATTGACATGCTGTTCTCCCTTCGCCAGCTGCAGCAGAAATGCCGCGAACAACAGATGACCCTCTGCGGTTGCTTTCATAGATCTCACTAAAGCCTTTGACCTCGTCAGCAGACGTAGTCTCTTCAGACTACTAGCAAAGATCGGATGTCCACCAAAGCTACTAAGTATCATCACCTCATTCCATGACAATTTGTTCCTCTTTGGCCTCCTTGTCTCGAGAGACAATGGGTAAGCGCCTGGAGGTGGTCAGTGGTTTGTGAAACAGCGCCTGGAGTGGCTATAAAGGCCAATTCTAGAGTGACAGTCTCTTCCACAGGTGCTGCAGATAAGATTGGTTGTCGGGGTTGTTACACAGTTGGCTCTCTACTTGCGCAATATGAAAGGCACAATTCAGCATAGCGGTGCATCATCAGACCCCTTTCCTATCCTCAGTGGCGTGAAACAGGGCTGGGTTCTCGCACCTACACTGTTTGGGATCTTCTTCTCCCTGCTGCTCTCACATGCGTTCATGTCTTCAGAAGAAGGAATTTATCTCTGCACAAGATCAGATGGCAGGTTGTTCAACCTTGCCCGTCTAGAGCGAAGACCAAAGTACGGAAAGTCCTCATCAGGGAACTCCTCTTTGCTGACGATGCTGCAGTAACATCCCACACAGAAGAGTGTCTGCAGAGACTCATCGACAGGATTGCGGCTGCCTGCAATGAATTTGGCCTAACCATCAGCCTCAAGAAAACGAACATCATGGGACGGGACTTCAGAAATGCTCCATCCATCAATATCGGTGACCACGCTCTGGAAATGGTTCAAGAGTTCAGCTACCTATGCTCAACTATCACCTGTCTCTCGATGCAGAAATCAACAAGCGCATGGGAAAGGCGTCCGCTGCTATGTCCAGACTGGCCAAGAGAGTGTGGGAAAATGGCGCACTGACACGGAACACAAAAGTCCGAGTGTATCAAGCCTGTGTCCTCAGTACCTTGCTCTAAGATTGCTTGTTTACCTGTGAGATCAATTTAGCTAAGCTATGCTGTCAGTTCTTTTAGTTTACAGTTCGAGTGACCGTGATAAATAATAGCAGATGGCCACAGGATGAATTATACCGTTATCTACCTTCTCCAATTTCTTTCGTACCTCCACGTGGGCAACACAACCTGACTGTAGGCACCTTGTAAAATCCTGTGATGAATAATAAGAAGGCATGACAATCCTTTTACTGGCCCATTTGTTCATGGATGTCCTGAGCATGTGAAAAATGTGATCTTGATGCAAATCTATGTTCATTCTTTTCTTTTGATTATGGTACCAAGCACATTTTGGCTTTTTGGAAAAAATAGTTGAGGTTTAAAATTTATTACATGGTCAAGTTTGAAAAGGAAATTGTTTAACCCTTCACCCAACTGTTTTCAATTTATGTGCTGTGCACTTTTCTCAACCACAATAAATAAAATCTCCAAGTTGAATAGGTCAGTCCAGGGTATTGTGTTCAAACCTTTAGGTATGTTTAGTTATCTTGGTGAATGTATAAAATTGCTGCAATCTGACAAGCAGTTGGGTGGAAAGTTACAAAGCAACTAAATGGAGATTGCTGTGAACTCAAATTATAATTAAAAGTTTTATTCATCAACTCAGTCCAATCATGTTCTGCATGCTACTGAATATTAACTATATTAAAAGGTCATAAAAGCATGAGGTCTGGAAATGGTCAAATAAAGATTGAGTTTTTTTTTAGTTCTAATGTATTTACAGTTTTCTGTATGAGGCAATGAAGAGTGGGAGGGCGCAAGCCCACTCCTTCATTCTGCTCACTGAGTAGGGGTAGTTTCTTGAGAGAGGAAAGACCCTTCATCTGGGCCCTGCTGTGATGAGAGAGTGGCCTTGATGTTCTCTGGCCAGGCTATCGACCTGTGTTCTCAGTGCACAGACTGCACAATCAATGACCAGGGAGAGGAATAAGAAAAAAAATTATCAAGAAACTTTGCTCTAGCTTGCTAAGTTTAGACATACTTTGGGGAAGAGCAAAACTACAGGCCATCAAGACAGTAACCAAGAAATCAAACTGATAATTCAGAGGAAACCTTTTTACCCAGAGAGTGGTGAGAATGTGGAACTCACTACCACAGGGAGTAGCTGAGGCAAATAATATAGATGCATTTAATGGGAAGCTAGATAAGCACATGCAGGAGAAGGGTTTAGAGGGCTGTGCTGATCAGGGTTAGATGAGGAAAGATGGGAGCAGTCTCAAGTGAAGCATAAACGCCAGCAGGGACCTGTTGGGCCGAATGCCAGTTTCTGTGCTGCTTATTCTATGTAATTCTATGCAATATTTCACCTGGTATTCACATCATAAAATACCAGTGAAGGAGCCAGAGGTCCTGTTACACAGGCATTAAACCACAACAAAAATCTTATATTTTACCACATTTGATTCAGATTGGCAAGAAGTGCCTTTTAATATTCTAATTCTGTAACTTCTCAAAAAACTGGAAAAAAACAACTGAAGTGCAAGTAAACCAACACAAAAAGAACAACAAAGGCCCTGGTTAAACCAACAAAGTCTCTGGAACACAGTCAACTACAAACTGTTTAACTGAAACTAGGCCAAAACAAGACCAGCATTTTTCAAGCAGCGACTGAATGATAATAAATAGTGGATTGCAATCTGGATATTCTTTCCAAAATAATATGAACAAATTTTATTCACCTATATTACACAATACAATGTTAGTATATTTGCAAATCTTTAGCCTGATGCTCTGAGTGGAAAGTACAAAAATACCACTGTGCAGTAGATTCCAGGAGACTTCATGGTGCGTAGACCCTGTTCTGTGCTGTAACATTCCATGTTTTGTCTTTCGCCCTCTCCTTCTCAAGCTCCTCAAAGATTTTCTCTTCCACTTTTCAAAAAATTGCGCCAATTGCCTTAAATAGATTTGCCTTGCGTGCAATGAATTGGGTCGGTTCCAATCTATTCCGAGTAGGCCTGGCTCCTGAGCACAAAACTAGCCCTCGTTTAGCAACAACTATATTATTTAGAGAGTTCTAATAATATATGGTGTTAGAAATGGGGTGAAATACCACATATGCAATGGGACCTGTTCTTCTGAGGTTGGGGCTGAGGTATATTATTGGGACAGAGCAGACTGAGGGTTAACTTAATTCTAGTTACATTAAATCTCACGGAATGGATGCTGACACTGGATTCCTGAAATGTAGCATGTTGAAGGAGGTGGCTATAGAGATAGTGGATGGTTATCTTTCAAAATTCTACAGATTCTAGAAAGGTTCCTGCAGACTGGAAAGTAGCAAATGTAATCCCACCATTTAAGAAAGGAGGGAGAGAGAAAATGGGGAATTATAGACCTGTTAGTCGGAGCCAGTAATAGGGGAAGTGCTAGGATCTATTATAAAGGATGTGATAACTAGACACTTAGAAAATAATATGATTGGGCAGAATCAGCATGGATTTATGAAAGGGAAATCATGTTTGACAAACCAGAGTTTTTTGAGGATATTTTTTGTAGCATAGACAAAGGAGAACCAGTGGATGTGATGTATTTGTATTGAGAAGGTTTTTGATAAGGTCCCACACAGGAGGTCAGTAAACAAAATTAGAGCATATGGGATTGGGGTTAATATACTGGTATGGATTGAGAATTGGTTAACAGATAGAAAACAGAGAGTAGGAATAAACGGGTTATTCTCAGGATGGCAGGCTGTTACAAGTGGGGTACCGCAAGGATCACTGCTGGGAGCACAGCTGTTCACAATCTTGTCACGAACGTGTGCTATGTCGAATGATGATCAATCAGTTGGAAACCTGAATTAAATTTTTAAAAAGGACAAAGGAACAGACAAAAAGGTGACTGCTTGCTGCTAAAATGGCCATTGAAATTTGCATCAAATTCCCTTGCATTCCACTACATTGAGAGGGAGTTCAATTGTCTGGCCAGTCCCCTCCAGAACAATGACTTGAGAAGTTTGGAGTGCATCACCTTGCCAGTCCCCATTAACAAGACATTAAAGGCAATCTTGGGACATTAAATAATTTGACACATAAAGAGGTATATAAATAATTTGACACATAAAGAGGTATAAAGACAAAAAAAAGCTTGGTGAAAGAGGTAGGTTTTTAAAAAAAAAAATGGGCAGCACAGTGGCGCAGTGGTTAGCACCGCAGCCTCACAGCTCCAGCGACCCTGGTTCAGTTCTGGGTACTGCCTGTGCGGAGTTTGCAAGTTCTCCCTGTGTCTGCGTGGGTTTCCGCCGGGTGCTCTGGTTTCCTCCCACCTCCAAAGACTTGCAGGTTGATAGGTAAATTGGCCATTGTAAATTGCCCCTAGTGTAGGTAGGTGGTAGGAGAATGGTGGGGATGTGGTAGAGAATATGGGGTTAATGTAGGATTAGTATAAATGGGTGGTTGTTGGTCGGCACAGACTCAGTGGGCCGAAGGGCCTGTTTCAGTGCTGTATCTCTAAATAAATAAATAAATAAACTGGAGGAGATGGACCACTCAAAGGTAATCACTTGAACAATGGGACCCTAATTGAGAGAATGCACGCAATAATTTCCTTACACGTCTTAATGGGCTCCATCCTGTGCTCAAATTTACCTTTGACATGGAGCAATCAAATGAGCTCCCTTTCCTTGAGGTACGAGTTGAGAAATCTGTTAAGAGGTTCTCTACACGGTCTACCGCAAACCTAACTTCACTGGTCAATACACGTGTTGGGATTCTTACAGTTCCACATGCTATAAGATTGGCCTTATTGGCAACCTCATAAATAGGGCCTGAGCCATTTGCTCACCATGCAAGCTTGATGCTGAAATAGGGCAAATCAAAGACATCCTGCGTGACAATGGCTACCCTGATCAGATCATTTCTCGCTGTATATAGTGCAAACTTATGAATGGGCCTAAGGCTGTCATTTGTGGCCCTGAAAAGTGCCCAGTCTACCTTAAATTACCCTGGAAGGGTAATGTATCCCAAAAATTTGAGTAACAGGTGAAGCTAGCTGTTTCACGCTGCTACTATGCCACTAATAGCATGCTGCCATCAAGCCAAAAAGACGTCCTGCCTATTACACAAATAAGTAATGTGATATATGAATTTCAATGCCAGTGTGATGCTAGGTATATAAGCCATACACCCCAAACACGGATTGTATCAAACAACATGTCCCTTCCGCTGTTTGCAACGGACAAGGTATAGGCCGTACCCAACCAGCCCGTGCATGCAAAACTCAAAACACAGTGTCCAACATTAGACGTGATTCCGCGATTGGACAACATTTGCTAAATAATCCTCAGTGTGCTAAGAATTAAGCTGACAACCAATTTAAGATTGTCAGTAGGGCTGAAAATGTGGCGTACTGGAAGCTACATATATTAATACACAGGGCCCTGTTCTTTGCAGACAGAAAGAGCATGTACAAACATTGTGCCTGTTCTAGCTAAACAAAATAAGTGACAGCCATTCATTGGCTCATTCCTCAAGGTAATGCCTTGACCAATCAAAGTCAAGCTGCCTGGTTTAAATTTCAAACAAAGCTTGGCAGTTAACTGTCAGTCACCGTAAACTGGTACATTCTCTATGGCAACGCTTCTACCAATCAGAGTTCACTTGCCAACCAATCAGCACTCTCTTCTTATACAGCATAAAGTCATTGTTTTCCCTTACATTGGTATTCTTTCAGATTGTCCTGATGAGTGCAAGAGGGAATAAACACTGAGCCATCATGTGACAGGCCCACCATCTGAGTGGTTTGAGTTGGCTTTTCTTTCTCTGCAGCAGATATGCAACTGATACTGATCAGAAGAGACCCATGTGGGGCTCCCTCTCTCCCTCTCTCTCCCTCTCTTCCGCAACACCCCCTCCCACCTCCTGCCCCCAGTCCACCTGGCAGGTTTCGAACACTGCCTGCTGGCTGCAACCACCTTTTTTTATTCATTCGGGGATGAGGGCATCACTGGCTAGGCCAGCATTTACTGCCCATCCCTAATTGCCCTTGAGAAAGTGGTAGTGAGCTGCCTTCTTGATCCGCTGCAGTCCTGGGGGTGTAGGTACACCCACAGTGCTGTTAGGAAGGCAGTTCCAGGATTTTGATCCAGCGACAGTGAAGGAACCGTGATAAAGATCCAAGTCAGGATGGTGTGTGGCTTGGAGGGGAACTTGCAGGTGTTGGTGTTCCCATGCATCTGCTGTCCTTGTCCTTCTAGGTGGTAGAGGTCGTGGGTTCGGAAGGTGCTGTTGAAGGAGCCTAGGTGAATTGCTGCAGTGCATCTTGTAGATGGTACACACTGTTGCCACTGTGCGTTGGTGGTGGAGGGAGTGAATGTTGAAGGTGGTGGATGGGTGTCAATCAAGTGGGCTGCGTTGTCCTGGATGGTGTCAAGCTTCTTGAGTACTGTTGGAGCTGCACCCATCCAGACAAGTGGAGACTATTTCATCACTCCTGACTTGTGCCCTGTGGATGGCAGACAGGTATTGGGGAGTCAGGAGGTGAGTTACTCGCCACAGAATTCCCAGCCTCTGACCTGCTTTTGTAGCCACAGTATTTATGTGGCTGCTCCAGTTCAGTTTCTGGTCAATGGTAACCCCCAGGATATTGATAGTGGGGGATTCAGCGATGGTAATGCCAAGGAACGTCAAGGGGAGATGGTTAGATTCTCTCTTGTTTGAGATGGTCATTGCCTGGCACTTAGGTGGCACGAGAGTTTCTTGCCAATTATCAGCCCAAACTTGGATGTTGTCCAGGTCTTGCTGCATATGGACACGCGCTACTTCAGTATCTGAGGAGTCACGAATGGTGCCACGCATTGTGCAATCATCAGCAAACATCCCCACTTCTGACCTTATGATGGAGGGAAGGTCATTGATGAAGCAGCTGAAGATGGTTGGGCCTAGGATACTACCCGGAGGATCTCCTACAGTGATGTCCTGGAGCTGAGATGATTGACCTCCAACAACCACAACCATCTTCTTTTGTGCTCGGTATGACTCCAACCAGCGGAGAGTTTTCCCCCCGATTCCCATTGACTCCTGTTTTGCTGGGGCTCCTTGATGCCATACTCAGTCAAATGCTGCCTTGATGTCAAAGGCAGCCACTCTCCCCTTACCTCGTGAGTTCAGCTCTTTTGTCCATGCTTGGACCAAGGCTGTAGTAAAGCTAGGAGCTGAGTGGCCCTGGCAGAACCCAAACTGAGTGTCAGTGAGCCGGTTATTGCTGATCAAGTGCCATTTGATAGCTCTGTCGACGACCCCTTCCATCATCCCGATGATCGGGAGTAGACTGATAGGGCAGTAATTGGCTGGGTTGGATTTGTCCCAGTTTCTGTGTACAGCACATACCTGGGCAATTTTCCACATTGCTGGGGAGATGCCAGTGTTGTAGTTGTACTGGAACAGCTTGGCTAGGTCGATGTCGGGTGGTCCATCCGGTTTCATTCTTTTTTATTGACTTTGTAGCGGTTAGATACAACTGACTGGCTTGCTAGGCCATTTCAGAGGGCATGTAAGAGTCAACCACATTTCTGTGGTTTGGAGTCACATGTAGGCCAGACCAGGTAAGGACAGCAGATTTATTCCCTGCAGGACATTAGTGATCCAGATGGGTTTTTACAACAATCGACAATGGTTTCATGGCCATCATTAGACTAGCTTTTTAATTCCAGATTTATTAATTGAATTCAAATTCCACCTTCTGCTGTGGTGGGATTCGAACCCGTGTCCCTAGAACAATACCCTGGGTCTTTGGGTTACTAGTCCAGTGACAATACCACTACGCCACCACCTCCCCTCTGAAGACATGAAGATTTAAGCTTTTTAATTACTACTAGCCAATCTCCTTGACAGTGAGTACGTTAAGTCAGAAAACATGGTCATTTTCTTTCTTGGGACATAGGACAGGTGTAGGCCAGTCAGTCGTGCCTGTTCCGCCATTCAATTTGATCATGGCTGATCATCTGTCTGAATGCCACTTTCCCACACTATCCCCATATCCAATTATGTCATTAGCATCTAGATAGCCATCAATTTTTGTCTTGAACATGCTCAATGATTGAGCTTCCACAGCCTTCTGGGGTAGAGAATTCCAAAGATTCATCACCCTCTGAGTGAAGAAATTCCTCCTCATCACAGTCTTAAATGGCCTACCCTTATTCTAAGACTATGTCCCTTGGTTCTAGACTCACCAAGCGGGGGAAACATCCTATCTACATCCACCCTGTCACGCTCTGTAATAATCTTGTAAGTTTCAATGAGATCACCTCTCATTCTTCTAAACTCTGGTAAATACAGGCCCAGATTCTTCAAACCCTCTCCATAAGACAATCCTACCATCCCAGGGATTAGTCTGGTGAACCTTGATTGCACTCCCTCTATGGCAAGTATATCCTTCCTTAAGTAAGGAGACCAAAACTGTACACAGTACTCCAGGTGCGGTCTCACCAAGGTTCTAGACAATTGCAGCAAGACTTCTTTACTTCTGTACTCAAAACCCCTTGCAATGAAGGCCAACAAACCATTTGCCTTTCTAATTGCTTGTTGCACCTGCATGCTAGCTTTTAGTGACTCATGAACAAGGACAGACACCCAGGTCCCTTTGGACATCAACACTTCCCAACCTCTCACTATTTAAGAAATACTCTTTTTTTTCTGATAGCTTTGAGTTGCCTTTTCTCCTATTGCTTCTCTCTCAACTTTTTTTTGTTTCTCTGTGTCTTCTTCAGCCTCTTGCTATTTTCCTTTCTTTCCTTTCATATGGAAAGTGATTGATGGCCACAAGCTACAATCAGGGTGGTGTTTACGAGGAAAGTGTGAGACTCAGTACCACCTTCCATCCCCTCCTGCAATCACCTGAGCTTGCCTCACACCCTTTCTCCAATCACCACCTCTACCTCTTCTCCTTTGCACTACCCATCAATGCCTTTATTAGCCCCTCCTTGCTCTGGTGTCACTCACCTCACCCTTAGCCCTTCATCCACTTCCCCATCTTACTTGCATTCTCCACAGGTGGCTGCTGAATGGCTAGTACCCAAGCAGTTGAAGCTAGAATACTTGTTAATTTTAAATCTGAGATAGATAGATTTTTGTTAAGCAAAGATATTAAGGGATATGGGCCAAAGGCAGGTATATGGAGTTAGGCCGCGGATCAGCCATGATCTCATTGAATGGCGGGACAGGCTTGAGGGGCTGAAATGGCCTACTCCTGTTCCTATCTTCCTATGTTCCCTTCACCTTTAACCAAGTTCCTTCCTCTCTGCCCCATTCTACGCTCCCCTCCTAGCTGCTTCTCTTAGATGTTATTCTTAATTTTAAAACTTGCATTTAAAGGATGGAATCAAATTAGAATAAGTTAAGAAACTGTCTATAGAGTCATAGAGTTATACGCGCATCGTTTCTGTGCCGGCCATCAAGCACCTATCTATTCTAATCCCTCCCTATTTATATCTCTCTGTCTTTTTCAACTACACCTCCTCTTCTAATTCCACTATCTCTAAGTCCCCTCTGTTCCAAACACCCCCTTCTCAACTGTCTTTTCCCATCCTATTTGTTTCCCTCAAAGGGGATCTGTTTGCTCTCAAAATTCAAGTGTACTTAAAAAAAACATTGAGCAAAGCAGCTGCTGTCTGCCTTTCTCCCTTTCTGTGCCTTCATCTCTGTCTCTTTATCAGGAAAACATGCTATGTTGAATGAGGATTTTTAATTCACCAGTTGGAAACTTATATTAAACTTTTAAAAAGGAAAGCTAGAACCCTAAATGCAACTGTTTTAAAAATGGCAGCTAAGATGGCCAGCACAATCTGCATTGAAATACCTCACATTCCAAGACATCGAAATGGAGACACATGTCTAAAAAGCTCCCATCCAGGACAATGACTTCAACAATTGAGTAAATTATCTCGTATCACCCTCGTTAGCAAGACATTCAAAGCCATCTTGGAGTATTCACTCGTGGCGACTTACTTTCGGGGGGCAGGGAACACAGAAACAATACGACCCGAGAGAGATTTGGGATTCTTAGACCTTGGACCTCATTAAAGTAAAAAAAATACTGAGAACCATGTGACAGTCTACCCAGGGTGTGTGAACATGGAGTTTTTGTTACACACAGCAGACATGCTTTGAGAGCTAACCAGTGTAGGACCCCAGTGAGGCTGTCCCTCTCTCTCTTTCTCCAGGTAACATTGCAAGTTTCGAAACCTATCTGCGACTATGGAACATCCAAGTCTACCACTGCTTTAGACAGAGACCCCAGGGGGTGAAAACCACCTACATTACTGTCTCCAAGAAAATACTGAACCAGGTGGACCAGCTGCAAGTGCACTTCTACTAGCCAGAGACTTCAGAACCACAAATTCAGCTGGAAGACAACTGAATTAGCAGACCCCACAGTCTATTATTTTTATTTGTTCTGGACTCTAATCCAACCAAACTCTTCTTCATCATTTTGTAACCTATTTGTGTGTGTGTGATTCTCGGGTGTGTGTGAAAGTTGGAGCGTAGTTTATTATTTTCACTAAATTGAGATTTGATTTTAAGTACAATAAGCTAACCTCTTTCTTGTCTAAACTCAAGAAAACCTGCCCGATTGGTTCTTTTTTGATCATAGCACATAAAGGGTTAAACACTCACTGAATTGGTAAACACATCCACTATTTGAAAAGGAATAAAACCTGTTGCAGTCAAACAAGGAGAGGGACAAGAGGGGAGCCTTTCGACCCCTTCTCACCTGATCTTAACATTCTCTACCCGTCTCGTTAGAAATTGAAACCTCTGTAAACCATCAACAAATGATCTTTACGAATATAACAAAAGCAAGTGGAGGTAATTAGCTGACTTCAAATTTCCACTTTTTTAGAAAATTTAACATGAACAGACACAGACACACCCCTCACCATAGCCCCACTCTCACACCCCTCACACTAGCCCCACTCTCACACCCCTCACCCTAGCCCTATTCTCGCACCACCTCCCCGAGCCCTACTCTCGCACCCGCTCACCCTAGCCCTACTCTCGCACCCCCTCACCCTAGCCCTACTCTCGTACCCCTCACCCTAGCCCCACTCTCGCACCCCTCACCCTAGCCCCACTCTCACACCCCTCACTAGCCCTACTCTCGCACCCCTCACCCTAGCCCCACTCTTCACACCCCTCACCCCAGCCCCACTCTCACACCCCTCACCCTAGCCCCACTCTCACACCCCTCACCCTAGCCCCACTCTCACACCCCTCACTCCAGCCCCACTCTCACACCCCTCACCCCAGCCCCACTCTCACACCCCTCACCCCAGCCCCACTCTCACACCCCTCACCCCAGCCCCACTCTCACACCCCTCACCCCAGCCCCACTCTCACACCCCTCACCCCAGCCCCACTCTCACACCCCTCACCCCAGCCCCACTCTCACACCCCTCACCCCAGCCCCACTCTCACACCCCTCACCCTAGCCCCACTCTCACACCCCTCACCCCAGCCCCACTCTCACACCCCTCACCCCAGCCCCACTCTCACACCCCTCACCCTAGTCCCACTCTCACACCACTCACCTTGGCGCCACTCTATTTTCTCTCAACTCCACTCAGTGATAAATCTACTTACGCAAACCATGATACACATGGAAACAGGAACTTATAAAGGAAAAACCTGACACATAGGTGTGATTAAAATGTGACAACAGGTTATCATGTGAAACAGAAGGGAAAAATACACAGTTGTGAGATTTAAAAAATCAGCTAAACACAGCCCAGATCAGGGATTGAACCTGCAACTTTCCGGGTTGATACAGGGAGATGGTGGCGTAGTAGTAATGTCATTGGACTAGTAATCTAGAGGCCCAGGCTAATGCCCAGGGGTCAAGGGTTCAAATCCCACCACAGCAGCTGGTGGAATTTAAATTCAATTAATTAATAAAATCTGGAATTGGAAGCCAGTCTCAGTAATGGTGCCATAATACTATAAATTGTCGTAAAAACCCACTAATGTCCTTTAGGGAAAGAAATTTGCCATCCTTACTTGGTCTGGCCTACATGTGACTCCAGAGCCACAGCAATGTGGTAGACTCTTAATTGCCCTCTTAAATGACCTAACAAGCCACTCAGTTCAAGGACAATTAGGGATGGGCAACAAATGCTGGCCTTGCCAATGACACCCACATCCCATGAAAGAAAAAAAGCCAACCACATCAGGTGTCACTTCTAGCAGAAACCAACAGGAAAGAAAAATAAAACTATTAGCAACAAGTTATGTTGTAATCCTTACCTTAAAAGAAAAACCTACATATGTACTTTTCTTTGTTGAACATGAGCAAAACAATGAGCTTTCATTTTTTGTGTCTGCCATTCATCAATGAGCTCACGTAACCAATTACTGGAAATGCTACCACAGTACTGTTAAGAACATTTTCTGCATTAATCTAAGTAAACCGTTCCTGCTCAACACATCCACACTTGTACTTTAATTTAAACGACTTGTTAAAATAAGTACAAGTCACCAGTTACAATCATAAATAATAATCCTGCATCAATATCTTTAAATACCCATGAAATCTGTTGTGTAAATTACCTCTTGTATATATCAATTCAGGCAGAAGGCATTTCTAACTTCTTTGCTACAAGTCAATAGCCTGTCAAAAAGTGTGACAAAAATCAGACCGCTGCATTGGTTGTGGTCCTGAGAGTGCCATCAGGGCAGTGGCTGTTCTCACCAGCTGGCACTGGATGAAAAAGTAGTTCCATTTTCCCAATTACTGCTCATCCCTCATCGTGATGTGCATTAAAAAAAATTAAACTTAATAGAAAACTGTCATTAAAAAACAGAACTGGTGTAGAAGTGAAAACTGCTCTGTAACTGGAAAGAAGAAACATGTAAGTTGCTCAAAAAACGGCTCGGTGCCACAGTTGGAGAACAACATATTGGGGAGGCGGTGGCGTAGTGGTATTGTCACTGGAGTAGTAACCCAGAGACCCAGAGTATTGCTCTGGGGACATGGGTTCAAATCCCACCACAGCAGAAGGTGGAATTTGAATTCAATTAATAAATCTGGAATTAAAAAACTAGTCTAATGATGGCCATGAAACCATTATCGATTGTTGTAAAAACCCATCTGGTTCACTAATGTCCTTTAGGGAAGGAAATCTGCTGTCCTTAGTTGGTCTGGCCGACATATGACTCCAGACCCACAGCAATGTATCTAACCGCTACGAAGTCAATAAAAAGGAATGAAACTGGACGGACCACACGGCATTGACCTAGGCACCGGAAACGACAACGGGAACCCAGCCCTGTCGATCGCCGTTCCTTCACGGTCGCTGGGTCAAAATGCTGGAACTCCCTTCCTAACAGCACTGTGGGTGTACCTGCCCCACATGGACTGCAGAGGTTCAAGAAGGCAGCTCACCACCACCTTCTCAAGGGTAATTAGGGATGGGCAATAAATGCTGGCCTGGTCAGCAACACCCACGTCCCATGAATGAATTAAAAAAAAAATTGGGGGTAAGTATTGCTGGAACAATGTCTTTGCTCATCCCAGATGTCACCGTTGCTGCAGCAGACATGATTAGGTGTCCAGTCCAATGACGGTGCAAGCAGCTAATCACTGAAAGTCCTGGGGGGAGAGGAGATGTGAACATAGGAACAGGAGGAGGCCATTCAGCCCCTTGAGCTTCTTCTGCCATTCAATTAAATCATGGCTGATCTGTGTCTTAACCCCATTTACCTGCCTTGGTTCCGTAACCCATAATACTCTTATCTAACAAAAATCTATCCAGCTCAACATCTTTTTGGAAGAGAGTGTTCCAGATTTCCACTACTCATTTTGTGAAGAAATGTTTTCTGACATCATCCCTGAACGGCCTAGCTCAAATTTTAATCTTATGTCCCCTTGTTCTGGACTCCAACCCCACCACCAGAGGAAATAGTTTCTCTCTATCTACCCTATCAAATGCTTTTATCATCTTAAACACAGTTATCTTAGATTGTGCTTTAAGCTTCTGTATGTTCTTCAATTGCCCAATGAGTTTTGGGATATGTCCATATTCTATAGAATTCTGTTCCCATGGCAGCTCCTGTGGCAGGTTATGATGAAGAAAGTAAGCATCTAAATGCAACCAAGCTACTCTGGGATAAAGAATGCATCTGATTTCACTGGTGATTTACTGTTGATGATTCAACAAGAACAACTTAAATTTATATAGGGCCTTTAACGTAATAAAAAGTCCCAAGGCGCTTCACAGGAACATTCTAAAAAAAAAGACGCCGAGCCATATAAGGAAATATTAGGTTAGATGACCAAAAGCTTGGTCAAAGAGGTAGATTTTAAGGAGTGTTTTAAAGGAGGAAAGCAGTGTAGACAGCTGGAGAGGTGTACGGCGGCTGCTCCAGAGCTTAGGGTTGAGGCAACCGAAGGTGCATCACCAATAGTGGAGTGATTAAAACAGGGGATGCACGAGGAGTGCAGATATCTCTGTGGGTTGTGGGGCTGAAGGAGATTACAGAGGTAGGGAGGGGGTGAGGCCATGGAGGGATTTGAAAACAAAGATGAGAATTTTAAAATCGAGAGTTTGCTTGGCTGGGAGCCAGTATAGGTCAGCGAACACAGGGGTGATAGGTGAATGGACCTGGTGCGAATTAAGACACAGTTTTGGATGACCTCAAGTTTACGGAGGGTAGAACATGGGAGACCAGCCAGGTGTGTTTTGGAATAGTCAAGTCTAAAGGTAATAAATGCATAAATGAAGGTTTCAGCAGCAGAGATAAACTAAGACAGGGGCACAGTTGGGCGATGTTACTAAGGTGGAAATATAAGGTTGGAATCTCATCTCGGGGTCAAATGTGACACCAAGATTGCTCCAATTGCTAGGAGTTCAGTGGGGGAATGCCATTAATTTGAACTTAGAATATTGTTAACATCTGAAGTCAAAGGTGAAATAGACCTGTAGCTCCTCTTCAGCTTGAAGAATAAGAATCTTCACAAAGGACCAGGCTGCTATGCTAAAGCTCGGATCAGCAAAACATATTTCCCAGTCTAAAACTTGAAGCTTTCATTGCACTGCATGGGAATCATACTCAATTGCTCAAACTAATTTGATCCCACCAGTTTAGATTGACTTAGCGAGGTAATATTTGCATGAAAATTTCTAAATTGGACACAGCAAAGAGCAGGAGGTGGTTTACAAACCAATTTCAAAGTAACCAGCTGTGTTTATTTCTCAGAGTGAGATATAGAAGCTATTTATATGCAATATACAGTTCTGCCACTAAATTGTATACTTCCATGGGTAGTGCATTGAGGCAATGTCATTCAAAACATTTGAATGCAAAGTTTAACCTTGATGCCTCCCTAGTCAATGGTCTATATTGATCTGATAAATTTTACTGATTATCTACCAAGTTGGCAATCAGTGCAAATAATTCTCATTTTGTCACCTTTTGTATGCAGAGTAAAGAATCACAAGCCTGAAAATGTCCCACCACTCATTAAGAAGCTAGACTTGAAAACACTACAGACACTGAACTAATTACGTTTTGCGTGTTTAATGACAGTGTGGAAAAACACCTCACTATCTTTTCTTGATGTGTGTGAGTTGCAACTGACACACACTTACCTACATCATGGATGAATCGTTCTATTTTGGACTGCATTCCCCAGTATCGAAACTCTACTTTGCAGAGTTTGTATGCACACATAATTGGCATTTTTCCAGGCCGATTCTTGCACTCCTCTATCCAGTCATCAGACAGGGGTCCCCTTCCTGTCTTGAAAGACTTGTACAGTTTAGGGTCCTCTTCTGTTTTGTATTCATTAGGAGGAATGGGGTCTTTGACAATATCAATGGGATCTGGAACACAGAGGCACAAGGAAAGTAGATCAGGTGCCATATTTATTTCTAATGCAGCATAAAAGTCAGACATATTTAAAAAGCTGCAGCAGACCTTAAACCTGAAAAGGAAAATTAATCCCAGTGAAACCAATACTGATTATCACTGATTATATTTTTACAAAAAAATTCATTACAAATTCCAGAGGTAAAATTAATTTTCATAATCCCAAAAGGAAAAGATAACAATGAAACAAAATCAATAAACAAGGCTCTAGTTGATAGAATACAAAAGCAATATAAGTGTTACTCTTGCATAATTTCTCCCTTGTTCATGGTCCATACGCAATCTGCAGACAACCAATTTCAGCCCTCAGCCAATGTTGCTCTGAGCCGAACACTAATACACCCACCCAACCCTCTCCACACTCTCCCTTCCCATCTCCCACCCTGTAGAAAGTCCTTGGCCTCTACTTGAAGCTCCCCTCTTAGATTCTGGTTAGACCCAGAAACGTCATAGCACAGAGGGCAATCATGGTTTGAATCCACATTGCACAATGTGCTACCTGTCCTGATTTGTTTGTCAACTGGACAGTTTGGTCAATGGTTTAAACATTCTTGAGTGCAGTAGCAATTTCATTTTTTTATGATGCATTTCAAATGCCACATACTTGTCTAACTAAACAAAAGTTTCAGTCCAAATATCTGTGATTTAATCAGTCATATACAGGAAATAATTTCTTGAACAAGGATGTATATTATAAATCTGAATGGATTTATCCAGTAAATGTCACATTATACACAGGATTAAAAGCCATACATCATGCCATTAATGACAACACATTGTATTTTTGATAAGAATGTTGATTTATAATATTTGTGAATGGTTAAATGAAATGCAACAGAGTAGGTGAAAGTTATCTCAAAAAAAATCACTCACACACAAAATAACGTTTAAAACATAAGTTGTAATTACTACAAAATTGATACCTGTACACACCCTGTAAGGCGGCACAGTGGCGCAGTGATTAGCATCGCAGCCTCACAGCTCCAGTGACCCGGGTTCAATTCTGGGTACTGCCTGTGCGGAGTTTGCAAGTTCTCCCTGTGACCGCGTGGGTTTTCGCCGGGTGCTCCGGTTTCCTCCCACAGCCAAAGACTTGCAGGTTGATAGGTAAATTGGCCATTATAAATTGCCCCTAGTATAGGTAGGTGGCAGGGGAATTGAGGGAAGGTGGGGATGTGGTAGGAATATGGGATTAATGTAGGATTAGTATAAATGGGTGGTTGATGGTCAGCACAGACTCGGTGGGCCGAAGGGTCTGTTTCAGTGCTGTATCTTAAAATAAATAGAAGGTCATGTTGGATTTTGCTGGTACATTCAAAGAGGCACAATATGAAACACAGGCACAGGTTCCTACTTTTGCATAAACAAAATTTTGCCCTGGATATATACCAATATACAAAGCTGCGAATGTGGATACTTGGATTTGCTGATTGCAATGTGCTGGGTATTTTACACAAAACTGAAACGCCTGACCTTCAAACAAGTCACTTTAGGTTTGTGTGGCTTCTGGGTGAACCACATTTTATGTGAAATGAAGCCAACATTTAGTTTTGCTATTAAAAGGACACCAAAGAAGTGTTAGCTGCAACATAATGAGAACAGTATATGGTGTTAACCTTTAGCCTGCTGAATACTGATCCCACATGCTTGACACAGCAAAAACTGGAAGTCGTACTTTAAACAGACAGTACTGTCAATAAACCATTAGTTATTTCTCAGGTGGAATGAGGCAATAAAAATGGTGAATGTTGCCTGTAACTCAGAATATCAGAATGTGCTAGTTTTTTTGAACTGACCCCCTTAACGTTTTGTTACAGTGCGATTTTACTTATAATGTGAAGTGATGCTAAGTGCCTTCAAATAAAAATCTTCACAACAGACAATTTTAATATATATCCAAAGGAATGCAAAGAGAAATATTACTGTAGTAACATCTTTAGTTCAATAGAACTATTAAGAAAATTCTCCTCTCAACAACACACAGTCTCCTTCAAGTTAGGCACTCTGGCCTTCATACCACAGTGACTCACTGACTGACAAGATGCAAACACAGCAGAAAGTGACATGTTGGTAATATCTCTTGCCTTCCTCATTCAAATTGCAGTGTGCTATCACAGTCTGGCCGAGGACTAGCAACTTCGATCAGCGCAACTGAGCAGCAGGTTCAAGCTCGTAATCATCAAACTGGGAGACTAGATCCGGCTACCCAGCATAGTACCTCTCAATATGAAGATCTTCATAACTACATTGCATGAAATCATTTAATGAAAATACAATGACTGTGGTGAACTTTACTTGGCATCTTGTTTTAATTAGATTCCCCTCTATAACCAAAAGTTTATGACTAAACTACAATAAAGATAGAAAACAAATACTGTACCAAGTATCCTCTGTCTTTTTTCAGCAGTTGAGAGGTTAAATACATTGGCCTGATCTCCTGAACCAGGCTTATAATACGTTTCAATATCGATGGAAAATTTCTCCACAAAGGGACAGGTATATCTGCAACAAAGAAGTGTAAAGATACACAATCATTTCTGAAAAAAAGACTAACTGTCAAAGATTGAAAGAACGAACAGCTTAAATACCATTCCTGTGAAAGCAGGGTTTCATTAGAGAAGCTGGAAGACACGATTCCCTATATAGCAAGTCCCAAATCTTGACCACTTTAAACAATGGTTTATTACTTTATTTCCAAAATGTTGATTAGGCTACAGTTAGCGTATTTTTTGAAAATTTGAATGCTCCATTATAGAGAGGATGTTGAAGTTCTGGAGCACACAGAAGAAAATTACTAAGATGATGCAGGGGATGTAAAATTATATTTTTGAGCAGAGACTTGAGATACTGAAACGATTGGAAGGTGGTGGAAGCAGAGTCTTTGTATATTTTTAAGACAGAGGTAGATAGATTCTTGATAAGCAAGGGGGTGAAAGGTTATTGGGGGTAGGTGGAAATGTAGAGTAATCAGTTCAGCCATGAACTTATTGAATGGCAGAGCAGGCTCGAGGAGCCAATTGGCCTACTCATGCTCCTAATGTGTATGTTCATATGATTATACTGGAGCAGAGAATGTTAAAAGTAAGTTTAATATGAGATTTTTGATAGGGTGAATAAGGAAAGACTACTTCCTCCCATTGGAGTGTCAGTGACAAGGGATCACAAATTTAAAATAGTTAGAGAGGCTAGGAGAAATTTCTTTACATGACAGGTTGCTGGAGCATGGAATACTTTGTCACAAGGAGAGGTGAGCAGAGATCATTGCAATCTTTAGGAGAACAGAGGATAAATATTTGAAGTGGCAGGAAAAAAAGGCATTGGGGACCGGGCAGGACAGTATGGTTAGCTTTTGGATTGCTCTAGCAAAGAGTCAGCATAGACACAATGGGTCGAATGACCTAACATACGAACTAAGAGCAGGAGTAGGCTCTTGGACTCCTCGAGCCTGCTCCGCCATTCTATAATATCATGAGTGATCTGTTTGTGGACTCAACTCCACTTTCTTGCCTACCTCCCATGCTGTAAACTTCTGTTGCTTCCATACCGAGTTTGTTAAGTGCTCTCAACTGGAACATTAAGCTAAGACTTTGAATCTTTATTAGAAATAAGTAATTTATATAAAAGATGCAAATCTTTTACTAACAATGCCAGCAGTCTGCAATTTATAAATCCAGTCCTTACCTTTATACCTTCATTAAGTGACAATCTCAAATGAAAAATAGAGATAACATACAGTAAATTTCAACTTTGGCAGAGGGACAGATATCATTGAATGGTTGCAGCACAGAGGAGGCCATTCAGCCTGTTGTGTCCATGTTAGCTGTCTGGAAGAGCAATTCACCTAGTCCCATTGCCTGCTTTTTCCCTGTAGCCCTGCAAATTTTTTCGCTACAGATAATTATCCAATTCTCTTTTAAAAGCAACAATTGAATCTGCCTCCACCTCAATCTCAGGGAGTGCGTTCCATATCCGAATCACTCACTGCGTTAAAAAGTTTGTTCTCATGCTTTTTTTGCCAATCACCTTAAATCGGTGTCCTCTGGTTCTTGACCCTTCTGCAAATGGGAATAGTTTACCAACCAAATAGAGTCTGTCCTTGACCCCACCAGGGCATCCTCTCTCTCCAGCACTGTAATGTTCTCCCTAATCAATACTGCTACTCTGTCTCCTTTGTTTCCTTCTCTATCTTTCCTGAACAGCTTGTATCCAGGAATATTTAGTACTCAGTCCTGCCCTTTTTTGAGTTAGGTCTTCGTTATCACCGCAACATGATACCCCCATGTGGCTATCTCCCTCTACGGCTACCAACCTTATTTACCACATTCACATACGTGCACAGTAAACTTAATTTGGACCTTATTTCATTCCCTCTTAACCTGACCCCACCTAATACTTTACAATTTTCCTACTCTAGTGCTATCTGTCTCTCTCAATTCTCTGTGCACCTTGTTTTTCCTCGCTAATATTAACTCCTGGTTCTCACATCCCTGCCCCTGGTTCGCACATCCCTGCCAAGTTAGTTTAAACTCCAATAGCACTAGCAAATTGCCTCACCCTCAGGCGACTCCTGCACTACCTGCCTGGTCCTCCTTGGCTGCCTGGCGGTCACCCATTCCCTCTCTGCCTGCGTACCATTAAGCTGACAGAATAATACTGTAATAAGTGCAACTAATTTTATTTGGATAAATGTCTTTCTTGGATAGGTTAAGACTGGAGGCACCAAATTATTTTTGTTGATGAGGATAGAGGGTTGTGAGAAATCTAGTTGGTAGAGAATACTGTCAGCTTTATTTTAAACAAGAAACAAACCATGGCTGAAGGATAATAATCAATGTTATCATGCATGATGATGATTAAATATCAATATTAAAATAACATTGTCTAGTTATTGCCCTCAGTGTTGCTTACAACTCGGATCTCAGAATGAAACCTCTGTGTTACAACCCATTACAATAACATCATACAGTTCTCCATATCTGAATAATTAACCAATTAGAGTAATAAGGCCAAGCAGGGAGGTTTGCTGCACCAAGTTGTTGTTACGACTAAGGCGGGAGGAGTGCGCTGTTTATTCTAGCTCCACTTCTCCATGGGTCACAACATATATTTAAATTTTTCCCACTTACCGATATGGTCAACCATAGAACCATAGAAAAATTATGGCACAGAAGTTGGCCATTCAGCCCATCATGTCTGTGTTGGCTGAAAAAACTAGCCGCCCAATCTAATCCCACCTTTCAGCATCTGGTCCATAGCCTTGCAGGTTACAGCACTTCAGATGCAGTCCAGGTACCGTTTAAATGAGTTGAGGGTTTCCGCCTCCACCACCGATCCAGGCAATGAATTCCAGACACCCACCACCCTCTGGGTGAAAAGCTTTTTCCTCAACTCCCCTTTAATCCTTCTACCAATCAAATCTGTCCCCTCTGGTAATTGACCTCTCCGCTAGGGGAAACAAGTCCTTCCTGTCTATCTATCTAGGTCCCTCATAATTTTGTACACCGCAATTAAGTCACCCCTCAGCCTCCTCTGTTCTAAGGAAAACAACCATAGCCTATCCAATCTTTCCGCATAGCTGCAACTTTCAAGCCCTGGGAGCATTCTTGTAAATAATCTCCGTACTCTCTCCAGAGCAATTATGTCCTTCCAGTAATGTGGTGACCAGAACTGTCCGCAATACTCCAGCTGTGGCCTAACCAGTGTTTTATACAGTTCCAGCATTACATCCCTGCTTTTGTATTCTATACCTCAGCCAATAAAGGAAAGCAATCTATATGCCTTCTTCACTAATCTACCTACCTGCCCTGCCACCTTCAGGGAGCTGTGGACATGCACTCCAAGGTCTCTCACTTTTTCTACCCCTCCTAATATCCTCCCATTTATTCTGTATTCCCTCGCTTTGTTTGCCCTCCCCAAATGCATTACCTCACACTTCTCTAGATTGAATTCCATTTGCCACTTTTCCGCCCACACAACCAAACCATTGATATAATTCTGGAGTCTACAGCTATCTTCTTCACTATCAATGACACAGCCAATTTTTGTGTCATCAGCAAATATCCCAATCATGCCTCCCACATTTAAGTCCAAATCATTAATTTATATCACAAACAGCAAGGGACCAACACTGAGCCCTGTGGAACGCCACTGGAAACCGCTTTCCATTCGCAAAAACATCCGTCAACTACTACCCTTTGTTTCCTGTCACTGAGTCAATTTTGGATCCAACCTGCCACATTCCCCTGTATCCCATGGGCTTTCATTTTACTGACCAGTCTTCCATGTGGGACATTGTCAAATGCCTTACTAAAATCCATGTAGATCACATCCACTGCACTACCCTCACCAATCCTCCTTGTTACTTCCTCAAAAAATTCAATCAAGCTAGTAAGACATAACCTACCCTTAACAAATCCATGCTGACTATCCCTGATTAATCCGTGCCTTTCTAAGTTGCAGTGTATTCTGTCCCTCAGAATTGATTCTAATAATTTACCCGCCACCGAGGTCAGACTGACCGGCCTATAATTATTCGGCCTATCCCTCGCACCCTTTTTAAACAATGGCATAATGTTCACAGACCTCCAATCCTCTGGCACCTCGCCCGTATCCAGTGAGGATTTGAAGATGATCCTCAGAGCATCCGCTATTTCCTCCCTGGCCTCCTTTAACATCCTGGGATGCAATCCATCCGGCCCTGGCGATTTATCCACTTTTAAGGATGTCAGACCCTCTAGTACTTTGTTTCCCATTACGCTTATCGTATCTAATATTTCATACTCCTCCTCTTTAACTACAATGTCTGCATCATCCCTGTCCTTTGTGAAGACAGAGACAAAAAACTCATTAAGAACCCTGTCCACATCTTCTGCATCCACATAGAAGTTCCCTTGTACATCTCTTAATGTACTGATAAAACATCTTCGAGTTTTTCTTGATCTTACCTGCCAATAATTTTTCATGTCCCCTCTTTGCTTTCCTAATTTCCTTTTTTACCTCACCCCTGCACTTTCTATACTCCTCTAGGCTTTCTAAGTATTAGTATTGTGATCATCATAAGCTTTCTTTTTCTGCTTTAACTTACCCTGTAAACTTCTAGATAACCAGAAGCCTCTAGATTTGGCAGTACTACCCTTTATCTCTGTGGGGACATGCCTACACTGTGCCTGTAGAATCTCATTTTTGAATGCCTCCCACTGGTTTGCCACTGATTTTCCTTCAAGTAGCTGTATCCAGTCCACATTCGCCAGATCACCTCTCAGTTTCTTAAAATTTGCCTTCCCCCAATTTAGAACTTACACTCCTGTTTTATCTTTGTCCTTTTCCATGATTATGCTAAAACTAACTATTATGGTCACTATCTCCGAAATGGTCACCCACTGTTATTTCATCCACTTGCCCAGCTTCACTACCGAAGACTAAATCTAGAATTGCGCCCCCTCTCGTTGGGCTTGTTACATGCTGGCTAAAAAAGTTCTCGAGTGCAGTTCAAGAATTTTGTGCCCTCTGTGCCCTTCACACTGTTTGCATCCCAGTTGATATTGGGGTAGTTGAAATCCCCTACTATTATTGCCCTATTGTTTTTGCACTCAGAAATTTGCCTACATATTTGTTCTTCCATCTCCTTCTCAGTATTTGGGGGTCTATAGTGCACTCCTAGTATAGTATGGCTGCCCTTTTTTTATTTCTGAGCTCCACCCATACGGCCTCATTTGATGATTCATTTAGCATATCATCCCTCTTCAAAGCTGTTATTGATTCCTTAACTAATAATGCGGCACAGTGGCGCAGTGGTTAGCACCGCAGCCTCACAGCTCCAGCGACCCTGGTTCAATTCTGGGTACTGCCTGTGTGGAGTTTGCAAGTTCTCCCTGTGTCTGCGTGGGTTTCCTCCGGGTGCTCCGGTTTCCTCCCACATGCCAAAGATTTGCTGGTTGATAGGTTAATTGGCCATTATATATTGCCCCTAGTATAGGTAGGTGGTAGGGAAATATAGGGACAGGTGGGGATGTGGTAGGAATATGGAATTAGTGTAGGATTAGTATAAATGGGTGGTTGATGGTTGGCACAGACTCGGTGGGCCGAAGGGCCTGTTTCAGTGCTGTATCTCTAAACTAAAAAAAAACCCTCCTTTTTTATCCCCTTCTCTATCCCACCTGAAAACTCTGTATCCAGGGATGCTGAGCTGACATTCTTGCCCCTCTTTAAGCCAAGTTTCCATTATAGCAATGATATCGTGTTGCCATGTGTCTATTTGTGCCCTCAGCTCATCGGCTTTATTTACTATACTCTTCATTTAAATAAATACCCTTTAACACTGCCAAATTCCTGTGCTGCACACTTTTTAACCTTTGCTTCTTCTGTCTTTCAGAGTCAGTCGCTAATTTTCTGCCTCCCGTTCCCTGCCCTGAAATTGTTTTATCTGAAACTGCCCTCAGGTTCCCATTCCCCTGCCAAACTAGCTTAAACCATCCCCAACAGCACTAGCAAACTAGCAGAATGTAACACAGTAATCAGGTTTCTTTAATAAACAACAAAATTATCAGTTTATTATAAAACAAGTCTTAACCAGTAATGAAGTAAAGCATAAACACACAGATTGAAATATTAAAGTTCCCTTTTTACCTTAGTCCCTCACACTCATACACGTATACACTGGTTAACTGGAAAAATAAAAGGGATTGTTGTTTGGAACTCTGTTGCAAAAAAAAAAATTTCGGCTGAATACTTGCTCATTCTTGAACAAACACCAGATGAGATATGTTGTGTTCCAAAACTGGCATGCAGTCTGGCCTCCGAATACACGTAGACGGGTCACTGGGATCTTGTAAAACAGTTCTTTTCAAGCGATGTTGAGAATTAATTTAGCAGGCTTCACTTCAAATACAAGAGACGAGATGAGTTTGCACAGTGGACTTCTCAGGGTCTTCTAGAGAGGTGCTGGAAAGCTGATCTGGGTTGTGGTCTTCTCTCCTTCCTTGGGAATTCTCTTCTCTCCTTGGAAGTTCTCTCCCTTTTTATACAGTTCAACCCTAACTCAAAATAATTCAAAAGCAAAACCGACAACAGGTCAACCTTTTGACCTTCATCATTCTTGACCTGTCACTTCTTTATAAACAACTTTTCCAAGTGTCCAAGGTTCTTTGTTGTTTATTGATGTGGAAGTCACGTAGTTTCCCGGAAAGGCTTGTTGTTGTTGCTGGAAGTCAAAGAATAAAGAACAAAGAACAGTACAGCACAGGAACAGGCCATTCGGCCCTCCAAGCCTGCTCCGATCTTGATGCCTGCCTAAACTAAAACCTTCTGCACTTCCGGGGACCGTATCCCTCTATTCCCATCCTATTCACGTATTTGTCAAGATGCCTCTTAAACGTCGCTATCGTACCTGCTTCCACCACCTCCCCCGGCAGCAAGTTCCAGGCACTCACCACCCTCTGTGTAAAGAACTTGCCTCGCACATCAAGTGGCTTCCCGGAAGGGATTGTTTTCCTCACAAGACCTCTCAGTGCCCCTTTTAAAAACCATTTCCAGGGACTGTTTTTCAAAGTCAAGTTGTCTTTTCGTGACCCCCTTTGATAACCTTAAACTTTAACATTTGTTCAATCTTTCAAAAATGAATCCTCAAAAAATATATTTAACAAAACACAGAGGCACTTTTGCAAGACTGTGAACTTGTATACTTCCTCATGCAAACGTATAACACAGTGTGTGTTATTTTACTGGCAAATCAGCAGCAGGCTTTAAAATATATTGTGGTGCAATTTCAACATACCAGTTGTTTCGACTCAAGAAAAACTGAACTTTTCACAGCCATCCATTGCCAAGAGATACTTTAAAATATTGTATGCTGTTTTTATAATTTAAACGAACCTTCCTACTGATGACAGACCTTACAAAAGGCATTACAGCACAGTCAGTTTGACCTCCAACTGCGTTATTTTCCACAAAGCGTTTGCTTTTTGGCATAAAGTACAAAAGCAAGGAAGTTGTGATAAACCTTTATAAAACATTGGTTTGGTCTCAACTGGAGCATTGTATCTGTTATGACCGATGTGGGAGGAGTGCAGTCTTTTCTCGTCCAACTTCTCCGCAGGTCACAACATATATTTTAACTTACCCAGTTACCGATTCGGTCAATCATATACTCTACTCTTTATCCCAGAACAAAACACACTAACCAGGTTTCTTTAATAAACAACAAAATTTTCAGTTTATTATAAAACAAGACTTATCCAATAAGAAGCAAAGCATTAACAAACAGATTGAAATATGAAAGTTCTCTTTTTAAATTCCCCCCACACACACTGAAGAAAATACAGAACCTCTCTCTGCAGAGGCCTGTTACCAAAAAAGACAAAAGAAAGAATACTTTGGTCAAATACTTGCTAATTCTTGAAGAAAAAAAGAGAAGATATTGAAGGAAATCAGTTGTCCCTTTTGGTCTGGTGTCTGGGAATATGGAGACGGGTCACTGGGACCTTTTCTAAAGCAGTTCTTTTTAGGCAGTGTTGAGAATTAATCTGGCAGGTTTTTCCAGTTTCTCAGGAGAGATGCAGCACCAGGGATTTTAGCTCTCCCACACTGGATCTTTGCAGGGATTCTTCAAAGAGGTAGAGAAAGAGGTGAGCTGGGCTTTTTGTCCGCACTTGAGAAAGGATGTGAAGGCTTTAGAAAGGGTACGAGAATGGTTCCAGGGATGAGGAACTTCAGTTATGTGAATAGATTGGAGAAGCTGGGGTTATTGTCCTCAGAAAAGAGAAGATTGAGAGATTTGATAGAGGTGTTCAAAATCATGAGGGGTCTAGACAGAGTAGATGGAGAGAAACTGATGGAATAGTCGAGAACCAGAGGACACTGATATGAGGTGAATGGCAAAAGGACTAATAGCAATATGAGAAAAATCATTTTTACATAGTGAGTGGTTAGGATCTGGAATACACTACCTGAGAGAGTGGTGGAGGCACATTCAATCGAGACCTTCAAAAGAGAAAATATTTGCGGGGCTACATGGAAAGGGCTGGGAGAGGGACAAGCTGAGTTACTCTTGCAGAGAGCTGGCACAGACACGACGGGCCAAATACCCTCCTTTGTGCTATAACCATTCTATGATTTTATGGGCAGAATTTTCCCAGCACCAGGGTGGCAGGCTTGGAGGTGGGTGGTGGGGTGGGAGAGTGCTAGGAAAATAGTGGGGGAGCCACATCAGGAGGGCTCCGTGACGCATACCTGTGCCGGGCAAATTTCCCCAGAAGTGGGCTGGCATGTGGATTGGCTGCCCACTGAATGGAGACAGGTGGCTAATTTAAATAATTAAGGCCCCAATTAGGGGTGCAATTGGGTGACGTGGAGGGCCTGCTAACGTTTTGGAAGGTCATCAGAGCCAGTGTCCCACTGACGGGACCGCAGAAGGAAAGGCTGCCCCCACGGCCCTGATCCCCCAGAGGATGCTCCCCTCTGTTACTCAGGGCCTGCTGCCTTCCCACTTAAAAAAAGTAATTAGTTTTACCACTCAATTGAAGTGCCCTCGTGTTTTCCTACTTGCCTCAGCAGCGCCCACCTCTCTCAGTGGGGCAGCCGAGGCTCTAAAGCTGCCGGCTGATTGGGCTGGCAGCATCGGGAGCCTGCCCATCATCCTTAATAGAACGGCAGCAAGCAGGCAGTCAATTGGGAGCCAACCTCTGGGAAAACAGCTCTCCTAGTCTGGTTTCCAGCAACTGCATGTCTCAGGACTCCCATTTGTCCCGATGTCGGGGTCCCGAAAACCAGGGGAAAATCTTGCCCTATGATTCTATGCTTTGCATGTACAGGCACATCAAGAATTCAATATTTTCGTTAGAACACTGTGCCCTTCTCAGAACTGACTCCACCCCATCCCCACCGGACTAATACACCCTAAAACACACCGCCACCCCACTGATACACCCTAAACCCATCTCAACCCCAATAATACATCCGAAAACCCATTTCCACCCCGCTAATACACACTAAAATCCAGCCCCATGCAACAACTACACTCTGAAACCCAGCTCCACCCCACTAATACACCTGAAAACCCAGCCCCACTAATACATCCTAAAACCCAGCCCCACTAATATATCCTAAAACCCAGCTCCACTAATACATCCTAAAACCCAGCCCCACTAATACACCCTAAAACACAGCGCCACTAATACATCCTAAAACCCAGCTCTACTAATACATCCTAAAACCCAGCCCCACTAATACATCCTAAAACCCAACTCCACTAATACATCCTAAAACCCATCTCCACTAATACATCCTAAAACCCAACCCCACCCCACTAATACATCCTTAAACCCAGCCCCACTAATACATCCTAAAACCCAGCCCCACTAATACATCCTAAAACCCAACTCCACTAATACATCCTAAAACCCATCTCCACTAATACATCCTAAAACCCAACCCCACCCCACTAATACATCTAAAACCCAGCCCCACTAATACATCCTACAACCCAGCCCCACTAATACATCCTAAAACCCAGCTCCACTAATACATCCTAAAACCCAACCCCACCCCACTAATACATCCTAAAACCCAGCCCCACTAATACATCCTAAAACCCAGCCCCACTAATACATCCTACAACCCAGCCCCACTAATACATCCTAAAACCCAGCTCCACTAATACATCCTAAAACCCAACCCCACCCCACTAATACATCCTAAAACCCAGCCCCACTAATGCATCCTAAAATCCAGCTCCACTAATACATCCTAAAACCCAACCCCACCCCACTAATACATCCTAAAACCCAGCCCCACTAATACATCCTAAAACCCAGCTCCACTAATACATCCTAAAACCCAGCCCCACTAATACACCCTAAAACCCAGCCCCACTAATACATCCTAAAACCCAGCCCCACTAATACATCCTAAAACCCAGCACCACTAATACATCCTAACACCCAGCTCCACAAATACATCCTAACACCCAGCTCCACAAATACATCCTAAAACCCAGCCCCACTAATACATCCTAAAACCCAGCCCCACTAATACATCCTAAAACCCAGCACCACTAATACATCCTAACACCCAGCTCCACAAATACATCCTAAAACCCAGCTCCACCAATACATCCTAAAACCCAGCTCCACTAATACATCCTAAAACCCAGCTCCACTAATACATCCTAAAACCCAGCCCCACTAATACATCCTAAAACCCAGCCCCACTAATACACCCTAAAACCCAGCCCCACTAATACATCCTAAAACCCAGCCCCACTAATACATCCTAAAACCCAGCTCCACTAATACATCCTAAAACCCAGCTCCACTAATACATCCTAAAACCCAACCCCACCCCACTAATACATCCTAAAACCCAGCCCCACTAATGCATCCTAAAATCCAGCTCCACTAATACATCCTAAAACCCAACCCCACCCCACTAATACATCCTAAAACCCAGCCCCACTAATACATCCTAAAACCCAGCTGCACTAATACATCCTAAAACCCAGCCCCACTAATACACCCTAAAACCCAGCCCCACTAATACATCCTAAAACCCAGCCCCACTAATACATCCTAAAACCCAGCACCACTAATACATCCTAACACCCAGCTCCACAAATACATCCTAACACCCAGCTCCACAAATACATCCTAAAACCCAGCCCCACTAATACATCCTAAAACCCAGCCCCACTAATACATCCTAAAACCCAGCACCACTAATACATCCTAACACCCAGCTCCACAAATACATCCTAAAACCCAGCTCCACCAATACATCCTAAAACCCAGCTCCACTAATACATCCTAAAACCCAGCCCCACTAATACATCCTAAAACCCAGCCCCACTAATACACCCTAAAACCCAGCCCCACTAATACATCCTAAAACCCAGCCCCACTAATACATCCTAAAACCCAGCCCCACTAATACACCCTAAAACCCAGCCCCACTAATACATCCGAAAACCCAGCCCCACTAATACATCCGAAAACCCAGCCCCACTAATACATCCTAAAACCCAGCCCCACTAATACATCCTAAAACCCAGCTCCACTAATACATCCTAAAACCCAGCCCCACTAATACATCCTAAAACCCAGCCCCACTAATACACCCTAAAACCCAGCCCCGCTAATACATCCTAAAACTCAGCCCCGCTCATACATCCTAAAACCCAGCCCCACTAATACATCCTAAAACCCAGCCCCACTAATACACCCTAAAACCCAGCCCCACTAATACATCCTAAAACCCAGCCCCACTAATACATCCTAAAACCCAGCCCCACTAATACATCCTAAAACCCAGCCCCACTAATACACCCTAAAACCCAGCCCCACTAATACATCCTAAAACCCAGCCCCACTAATACATCCTAAAACCCAGCCCCACTAATACATCCTAAAACCCAGCCCCACTAATACATCCTAAAACCCAGCCCCACTAATACACCCTAAAACCCAGCCCCACTAATACATCCTAAAACCCAGCCCCACTAATACACCCTAAAACCCAGCCCCACTAATACATCCTAAAACCCAGCCCCACTAATACATCCTAAAACCCAACCCCACCCCACTAATACATCCTAAAACCCAGCCCCACTAATACATCCTAAAACCCAGCTCCACTAATACATCCTAAAACCCAGCCCCACTAATACATCCTAAAACCCAACCCCACCCCACTAATACATCCTAAAACCCAGCTCCACTAATACATCCTAAAACCCAGCTCCACTAATACATCCTAAAACCCAGCTCCACTAATACACCCTAAAACCCAGCTCCACTAATACACCCTAAAACCCAGCTCCACTAATACACCCTAAAACCCAGCTCCACTAATACATCCTAAAACCCAGCCCCACTAATACACCCTAAAACCCAGCCCCACTAATACATCCTAAAACCCAGCTCCACTAATACATCCTAAAACCCAGCTCCACTAATACATCCTAAAACCCAGCTCCACCAATACATCCTAAAACCCAGCTCCACTAATACATCCTAAAACCCAGCCCCACTAATACACCCTAAAACCCAGCCCCACTAATACATCCTAAAACCCAGCTCCACTAATACATCCTAAAACCCAGCCCCACTAATACACCCTAAAACCCAGCCCCACTAATACATCCTAAAACCCAGCTCCACCAATACATCCTAAAACCCAGCCCCACTAATACATCCTAAAACCCAACCTCACCCCACTAATACATCCTAAAACCCAGCCCCACTAATACATCCTAAAACCCAGCCCCACTAATACATCCTAAAACCCAGCCTCACTAATACATCCTAAAACCCAGCCTCACTAATACATCCTAAAACCCAGCCCCACTAATACATCCTAAAACCCAGCCCCACTAATACATCCTAAAACCCAGCCCCACTAATACATCCTAAAACCCAGCTCCACTAATACATCCTAAAACCCAGCCCCACTAATACACCCTAAAACCCAGCCCCACTAATACATCCTAAAACCCAGCCCCACCAATACATCCTAAAACCCAGCCCCACTAATACATCCTAAAACCCAGCCCCACTAATACATCCTAAAACCCAGCCCCACAAATACATCCTAAAACCCAGCCCCACTTCTTTCTTTTGGGCCTCCTTATCTCGAGAGACAATGGATACGCGCCTGGAGGTGGTCAGTGGTTTGTGAAGCAGCGCCTGGAGTGGCTATAAAGGCCAATTCTGGAGTGACAGGCTCTTCCACAGGTGCTGCAGAGAAATTTGTTTGTTGGGGCTGTTGCACAGTTGGCTCTCCCCTTGCGCCTCTGTCTTTTTTCCTGCCAACTACTAAGTCTCTTCGACTCGCCACAATTTAGCCCCGCCTTTATGGCTGCCCGCCAGCTCTGGCGAATGCTGGCAACTGACTCCCACGACTTGTGATCAATGTCACACGATTTCATGACGCGTTTGCAGACGTCTTTATAACGGAGACATGGACGGCCGGTGGGTCTGATACCAGTGGCGAGCTCGCTGTACAATGTGTCTTTGGGGATCCTGCCATCTTCCATGCGGCTCACATGGCCAAGCCATCTCAAGCGCCGCTGACTCAGTAGTGTGTATAAGCTGGGGGTGTTGGCCGCTTCAAGGACTTCTGTGTTGGAGATATAGTCCTGCCACCTGATGCCAAGTATTCTCCGAAGGCAGCGAAGATGGAATGAATTGAGACGTCGCTCTTGGCTGGCATACGTTGTCCAGGCCTCGCTGCCGTAGAGCAAGGTACTGAGGACACAGGCCTGATACACTCGGACTTTTGTGTTCCGTGTCAGTGCGCCATTTTCCCACACTCTCTTGGCCAGTCTGGACATAGCAGTGGAAGCCTTACCCATGCGCTTGTTGATTTCTGCATCTAGAGACAGGTTACTGGTGATAGTTGAGCCTAGGTAGGTGAACTCTTGAACCACTTCCAGAGCGTGGTCGCCAATATTGATGGATGGAGCATTTCTGACATCCTGCCCCATGATGTTCGTTTTCTTGAGGCTGATGGTTAGGCCAAATTCATTGCAGGCAGACGCAAACCTGTCGATGAGACTCTGCAGGCATTCTTCAGTGTGAGATGTTAAAGCAGCATCGTCAGCAAAGAGGAGTTCTCTGATGAGGACTTTCCGTACTTTGGACTTCGCTCTTAGACGGGCAAGGTTGAACAACCTGCCCCCTGATCTTGTGTGGAGGAAAATTCCTTCTTCAGAGGATTTGAACGCATGTGAAAGCAGCAGGGAGAAGAAAATCCCAAAAAGTGTGGGTGCGAGAACACAGCCCTGTTTCACACCACTCAGGATAGGAAAGGGCTCTGATGAGGAGCCACCATGTTGAATTGTGCCTTTCATATTGTCATGGAATGAGGTGATGATACTTAGTAGCTTTGGTGGACATCCGATCTTTTCTAGTAGTCTGAAGAGACCACGTCTGCTGACGAGGTCAAAGGCTTTGGTGAGATCAATGAAAGCAATGTAGAGGGGCATCTGTTGTTCACGGCATTTCTCCTGTATCTGACGAAGGGAGAACAGCATGTCAATAGTCGATCTCTCTGCACGAAAGCCACACTGTGCCTCAGGGTAGACGCGCTCGGCCAGCTTCTGGAGCCTGTTCAGAGCGACTCGAGCAAAGACTTTCCCCACTATGCTGAGCAGGGAGATTCCACGGTAGTTGTTGCAGTCACCGCGGTCACCTTTGTTTTTATAGAGGGTGATGATGTTGGCATCGCGCATGTCCTGGGGTACTGCTCCCTCGTCCCAGCACAGGCATAGCAGTTCATGTAGTGCTGAGAGTATAGCAGGCTTGGCACTCTTGATTATTTCAGGGGTAATGCTGTCCTTCCCAGGGGCTTTTCCGCTGGCTAGGGAATCAATGGCATCACTGAGTTCCGATTTGGTTGGCTGTATGTCCAGCTCATCCATGACTGGTAGAGGCTGGGCTGCATTGAGGGCAGTCTCAGTGACAGCATTCTCCCTGGAGTACAGTTCTAGGTAGTGCTCAACCCAGCGGTCCATCTGTTTGCGTTGGTCAGTGATTATGTCCCCCGATTTAGATTTGAGGGGGGTGATCTTCTTGATGGTTGGCCCAAGAGCTCTCTTCATGCCATCATACATTCCTCTGATGTTTCCGGTGTCTGAGGCCAGCTGAATATGGCTGCATAGGTGTTGCCAGTAGTCGTTTGCGCAACGCCTAGCTGTTCTTTGTGCAGTACTTCTGGCTGCTTTAAGTGCTGCGGATGTTAAATCGCTGGGGGCTTTCTTGTAGTTCAAAAGTGCAATGCGCTTAGCGGCTGTGACAGGTTCCAGCTCTTCATTATGAGAGTGAAACCAGTCTGCATTTCTCTTCGCACTTTTGCCGTAGGTGGTCAAAGCTGACTCATAGATGGCGTCTCTGATGTGGGCCCACTTGGTCTCAGCATCCCCTGTGGGAGTGTTTTGAAGGGCTGTTACAAGTGAATTTAGAAATTTTTGTAACAGCTGTGGGTGAGAAATTCTGCTCGTGTTGATGCGCGGGTGGCCCTTCTGCTTGGAATGATGCAACTTCTTTGGTCTGAGTCTAACCTTGCTGCACACCAGGGAGTGGTCGGTGTCGCAGTCCGCACTGTGGAAGCTGCGTGTGATTTGAACACTGTTTAAGGCGGCTCGCCTTGTGACAATGAGGTCTAGCTGGTGCCAACGACGTGATCTTGGGTGCCTCCATGAAACCTGGTGACAGGGTTTAGTGTGAAAGAACGAGTTGGTGATGCAGAGGTTATGATAGGTACACAACTCAAGCAGTCTCTGCCCGTTCTCATTCATCCTTCCAACGCCATAGCGCCCAAGGCAGGAGGGCCATGAGTCATGGTCGGCCCCAACCCTGGCATTAAAGTCCCCCAGCAGGAATAGGTGTTCGGTGTTGGGGATGCTGCTAATGATGTTATGGAGTTGTTCATAGAACTGGTCTTTAGCTTCAGGTGCGGAGCAGAGTGTTGGAGCATAGATGCTGAGTAGGTGTACTGGACCAGAGGTGGTGAGCAGTCGGATGGACAGTATGCGTTCCGAGCCATTTGAGGGAGGCTCTATCATGCTGAGCAAGGAGTTTCTGATGGCGAAGCCCACTCCATGCTGTCTTGGTTCTTCAGGATCCCTGCCCTGCCAGAAGAAGGTGTAGTCTTGCTCTGCTAGAGAGCCACTCGCGGGGAGGCGAGTGGCTCTCTAGCAGAGCACTAATACATCCTAAAACCCAGCCCCACTAATACATCCTAAAACACAGCCCCACTAATACACCCTAAAACCCAGCCCCACTAATACATCCTAAAACCCAGCCCCACTAATACACCCTAAAACCCAGCCCCACTAATACATCCTAAAACCCAGCCCCACTAATACATCCTAAAACCCAGCTCCACAAATACATCCGAAAACCCAGCCCCACTAATACATCCTAAAACCCAGCCCCACTAATACATCCTAAAACACAGCCCCACTAATACATCCTAAAACCCAGCCCCACTAATACATCCTAAAACCCAGCTCCACAAATACATCCTAAAACCCAGCTCCACAAATACATCCTAAAACCCAGCTCCACAAATACATCCGAAAACCCAGCTCCACAAATACATCCGAAAACCCAGCTCCACTAATACATCCTAAAACCCAGCCCCACTAATACATCCTAAAACCCAGCTCCACTAATACATCCTAAAACCCAGCTCCACTAATACATCCTAAAACCCAGCCCCACTAATACATCCTAAAACCCAGCTCCACTAATACATCCTAAAACCCAGCCCCACTAATACATCCTAAAACCCAGCCCCACTAATACACCCTAAAACCCAGCCCCACTAATACATCCTAAAACCCAGCCCCACTAATACATCCTAAAACCCAGCCCCACTAATACATCCTAAAACCCAGCTTCACAAATACATCCGAAAACCCAGCCCCACTAATACATCCTAAAACCCAGCCCCACTAATACCCAGCCCCACTAATACATCCTAAAACCCAGCTCCACAAATACATCCGAAAACCCAGCCCCACTAATACATCCTAAAACCCAGCCCCACTAATACATCCTAAAACCCAGCTCCAGTAATACATCCTAAAACCCAGCCCCACTAATACACCCTAAAACCCAGCCCCACTAATACATCCTAAACCCAGCTCCATAAATACATCCTAAAACCCAGCTCCACTAATACATCCTAAAACCCAGCCCCACTAATACATCCTAAAACCCAGCTCCACTAATACATCCTAAAACCCAGCTCCACCAATACATCCTAAAACCCAGCTCCACCATTACATCCTAAAACCCAGCTCCACTAATACATCCTAAAACCCAGCCCCACTAATACATCCTAAAACCCAGCCCCACTAATACATCCTAAAACCCAGCCCCACTAATACATCCTAAAACCCAGCTCCACTAATACATTCTAAAACCCAGCCCCACTAATACACCCTAAAACCCAACCCCACTAATACACCCTAAAACCTGGCCCCACTAATACACCCTAAAACCTGGCCCCACTAATACACCCTAAAACCCAGCCCCACTAATACACCCTAAAACCCAGCCCCACTAATACATCCTAAAACCCAGCCCCACTAATACACCCTAAAACCCAGCCCCACTAATACATCCTAAAACCCAGCCCCACTAATACATCCTAAAACCCAGCCCCACTAATACATCCTAAAACCCAGCCCCACTAATACGTCCTAAAACCCAGCCCCACTAATACATCCTAAAACCCAGCCCCACTAATACATCCTAAAACCCAGCCCCACTAATACGTCCTAAAACCCAGCCCCACTAATACGTCCTAAATCCCAGCCCCACTAATACATCCTAAAACCCAGCTCCACTAATACATCCTAAAACCCAGCTCCACTAATACATTCTAAAACCCAGCCCCACTAATACACCCTAAAACCCAACCCCACTAATACATCCTAAAACCCGGCCCCACTAATACATCCTAAAACCCAGCCCTACTAATACATCCTAAAACCCAGCCCCACTTTCTTTTTCTTTTTTTCTTTTTCTTTTGGGCCTCCTTATCTCGAGAGACAATGGATACGCGCCTGGAGGTGGTCAGTGGTTTGTGAAGCAGCGCCTGGAGTGGCTATAAACCCAGCCCCACTAACACACCCTAAAACCCAGCTTCACTAATACATCCTAAAACCCAACCCCACTCCACTAATACACCTGAAACCCAGCCCCACCCCACAAATAAACCCTAAAAACTATCGCCACTCCAATAATACATTCCAAAAGCATACCCATTTCACTAATACACACTAAAACCCATTTCCACCCCACTAATACACCCTAAAACCCAACCCTACCCCACTAATACACCCTAAAACCCAACCCTACCCCACTAATACACCCTAAAACCCAGCCCCACCTCACTAATTCACCCTAAAAACTATCGCCACTCCAATAATACATTCCAAAAGCATACCCATTCCACTAATACACACTAAAACCCATTTCCACCTCAATAATACACCCTAAAACCCAGCCCACTGTACACCCTAAAACTCCACAAACACACCGCCTAAAATCCAACTCTCAAGAATCCCAGAATCGTTACAGCAGAGAAGACGGCCCTCCTAATGAGCATTTCACCTAGTGCTACTCCCCCGCCTTCTCTCCGGACAACAGAAAATATCTGATCAGCTATTTTTCAGTTAAGCATCAACTTTACAGTAAAGGTTCAATTTTAAGCATTCACACTACCAGCAGGAAGCCTTGCCTAGAGGAAGCACTACATCTGACCTTAATGGAAATGAAACGAAGCTCTTTGCTGAGCTGAATGCCTGGCACATGGCAGCCTTCCTCCATATACACCAGCACAGAACTACATTTGTTAGCCTTTACAGATCTTTGCAACTGCTGCAGGTGATATTGGTACTGATGAAAAATTTAAACGTTGAGAGAACAGAGATTCTCTCTCATCGCTCCTGAATATTTCAATCTCTTGGCTTTTGGGATACAGTCCCATGTCGGTGCACTCAGTCATTAACAGAGCTCCTTCCAAAGCAGCACAGTTCGACTGTCAGGTGGCAGCAGCCATGCCATATAAATAGTGTCCTGCCTAGCTTAGACAGATCCCAAGTGTCAGATGGATAGCTACAGTATAAATGTAGCTCGAGTAGCACTGGACAGAGTCAGAAGATTTTTCTAAAGCGATATTTGGTCATTCTATAATAGGCTGGTCTCCTTGCTGCAGGCATCTGCTTCCAGGGCAGAAATAAAAGGCAAGGCAAATAAGAGATTAGTGCCATTTCCTACACACCTCAGGGCTGATACTAACAAGTGAACAACCAACCTCTGTTTCATCAGCTTTAAAAAAATCCATCGCTTTACAATCATCACCTTCACCTAGTGCCATGCAACAAAAAGATCCCTGGGCATCACATTGATGCACTTACTTCCACGTTACCTCTGATTTTTCCATTTCTGACACTTGCAATGTGCGCAGATGATGCTTGGTCCACTAGCAAGATGTGTTTCAAAAGGATTTCAGACAAGCTTCTGTCTTGTTGACTGGTAACATCTAGGAAGAGCCACTATTTCCTCAGTACTAAAAACACTGATTGGTGCTCCACTGGTAACGGTAGCAAGGCTTGTCATGGAACTAATCACAGCAAGGGGCGACTGTAGTGTTCCTGGTGAAGGTCATAGGCAATGCCTTAAAAGGACCAGGATGCAGGGGATAATTCTGAATCAAGACCCTGTCTTTTCTCATTACTGATGGACTAGCTGTGCACTTCCAGCAGATTCAGCTTTTATTGCAGGTTTTTAGCATTTGAAGTCTTATCAAATATGTTGTGGTGTCAGTGGGAATTAATATGAAGTAAATGAGGCAGTACATCTGGCTCCAAAGCGTCTCAGATCCATCAAAAAAGTGAATTCCACAGGTTCCTGCAGAGTCAGTTATTAATGCCACAATGATCAGAGTCATTACTGTTGTTAGCCACTATTCTCATCGCCAGTCCGTGAAGTGGGATTTATTAAGTTGAGTGCTTAACCACCTCATTGTAACTGATGGGACCTTCTCACAGAAACAGGAGAGCATTCAGCCCCTCGATCCTGCCCTACCATTCAATTAGATCATAGCTGATCTGCATCTTAACTCCATCTACCAACCTTGGTTCTGTTACCCTCAATATACTTGCCTAACAAAAAAATCGACCAATTGAATCAATATCACCTTAAGCATAATGTATTTGCTGTTCATGAAACAGCCTCCTCTACATTGGAGAGATCAAACACAGGTTGGGTAACCGCTTATCTCTGTTTCTCTCTCCACAGATGCTGCCTGACCTGCTGAGCATTTCCAGTATTTTCTGTTTTTATTTCTGATTTCCAGCATCCTCAGTATTTTGCTTTTGTCCTGTTACTCTTGTTTTGGGTGGAAAGCTGATTTTGATTGAGGACGTAGCTTCTGATATGTTGTTGGTATTTCTGATCCGTGCCTCAGCTTCATTTACCCACATTTGCTCCATATTCTTCAACACTCTTACCCAACAAAAATCTATCAATCTCAGTTCTGAAATTTTCAAATTTCCCCCAGCATCCACAGAATTTTGGGGGAAAAATTCCAGATTTCCACTCCCCTTTGCATAAAAAAGTTCTTTCAGATTTCACTCCTGAATGGCCTAGCTCTAATATTAAAGTTATGCCCCCTGTGCTGAATTCTCCCGCTAGAGAGAATAGTTTCTCAGTATCTACCCTTTCAAATTCTGAATTCTGTTATTTAAAACTCAAATAGATCCCCCTTCACCCCATTAATCTATTTTTAAAAATTCATTCATGGGATATGGGTGTCACTGGCTATGCCAGCATTTATTGCCCATCCCTAATTAATCTATTAAACTCAAGACACAGAAACCAAGGACAGGGTTTTCCCTGCGGGCCTCTGGACCCCATCCTCAGGTTCAAATGGGGATCAGAAGCCCACACTGTGCGGGAAACAGTCACTTATTGTGATTTGCCTGGGGCAGCCAATTAATGACAGAGGGCGAGTTCACCATCCAAGTAAGGTGGCGGTTGGGCTCTTGAAGCTGGAGGGCCAGAGGCCTTCCATCTAGAAAGCAGCAGCAGGCTGCAATACAAGTATTGCAGTAAGTAAGTGAGAAAGTACTTCAAAATGGAGGTGCCTTCTCTCCAACTTTTTAAAATTTGAACTAAAAAAATGACTTTTCCAGCCAGGCCACCACTGTGTGTGTGGGGGGGTGGGGATGGGGGGGTGGAAAGCCCCTCCACAGGGCAACCTGCGGCTGCTGCTGCACCCAGGCAGGCTGTGAGGGCCTCCAGGCCTGCCTGGAGCGCTGCCCCACAAGCCCCCCCACCTCCCAGTGTACCACTGGGAGGCTGCCTCCAGGCAGCTAAAGTGGCTGCACCAACAGTGGGAACTTGGAGTTAATTGGCCTTAAGTGGGCCTTAATTACTTGGATGAACTACCCACTGTGTGTGGGCAGGTAGCCCTGCCACTGCCCCATCCCACCTCCATGAAAATGGCCCAGGGGCGAGATGTAGCAGGGGAACCAGCAAACAGGCTGGCGACACCATTTTTTGCACCCGCCTGCCTCCATTCCTGGCCCTGGCAGGGCCTAAATATTCAGCCTCAAGTTTACGCAACCTATCTCAAACCTCAAAAGCCTAACTTGAAATAGTACAAATTTATCCTAGAAAAATCATATTTGTTCTTCTTTTGAATGGTTCTTGCATTTACTTTGATCCTGAAGAAGTCCACAAATAAATTTAGGATATATTTGTCCACCAACATTAGTGTTCTAACAAAGCGACTTTGGCTTTACTTTGAGATTAAAGTAGCTGTTTAAAGAGGGAACTGTTCAATAATTGCACCACCAGCAGCTACAGGCTTCATTGGCAACCAGTGGGTCCCACACTGCAGTCTGACTCAATCCCTACAGCTTGGATTCAGAAATGTAGACTGGAAGAGGTACATCTCTAGAACACCATGGCAACGATGTCAGAACATCACTAATTTCAAAAACAAAATACTGCAGATTCTGGAAATCTGAAATAAAAATAGCAAGCGCTGGAAATACTCAGCAGGTCAGGCAGCATCTGTGGAGAGAGAAACAGAGTTAACATTTCAGGTGTGTGACCATTCATCAGAACTGGTTCATCACTGATTTCAAAATCAGGAAGCAAGATTTCAGTTGGAAGGAGTAGTGAAAATTGATTTCATTGATGTTTAATAATAGAAGCTTTGATTTTTTTAATATATAAACTTTATCAATGATATATTAATTCTATCTGACCACACAAACTTTTGTGAATGTATACCTTGTCCTGGTATAGGGATAGGCATTCCACGACTCCTCTTCAACACGCAGTGCAGCTTTAGGTAAAATAGATCTGAACCAGCTGGGGATGTGCATACCAATATGGTATACTTTATGGGTGTATTGCCCAGAGCCACCTGGACCATCACTATAGGGCCTGTTCTCAAGGATTTCCACCCCACTCCCTTCTCCACAAGTTTCTTCTCTGCTCTTTTTCTGGAAGACATGAAAACATTTGAGTAAGAATTTGCATATAATATCTTCACACACAAATACAATGGTTGAAAGCATTTGAATGCTGTTTGAAATAGTAATGGAAAAGTAGTTAGAAAAGCAGAGGAGCCTCTTTAAATCCAATTAGTGTGGATTTTTTTTTTCATGTAATATTCTTTTCACAAAAACTTAAGTAGCATAGACTAAAGCAACAAGTTACACTTCCACCTTTCAGATGAGACATTAAACCGAGGCCCTAACTGTCCTCTCAGGTGGATATAAAAGATCCCATAGCATTATTCGAAGAAGAGCAGGGCAGTTCTCTCTGCTGTTCTGGTCAATATTTATCCCTCAACCAGCATTACTAAAACAGATTATCTGGTCATTTATCACATTGTTGCTTGTGTGACTTCCAGGTATGAAAATTGGCTGCTATCTTTCACCAATTACAACAGTAACTACACTTCAACAAGTATTTTCAATGGTTGTGAAGCACTTTGGGACTTGCTGTGGCCATGAAAGGTGATATGTTAATGTAAATTCTTTATTTCTCTAGACCAATCTATAATGTCACATCAATACTACTCTGTAAATCTTGCTAAGCAGCTAATACAACTCCAGCTGGTCTAATACATTTTCTGCGCTTTACATCATGTTAAAGATAGAGTTCTGCATCTCATTGGAAGATACATTACATAATCTTTGAGATTCTGGGTAAAAGAACATGTTCACACAACATACTTTCAAGCTCTTCATTGTACAGTCAAACATCCACAGCAATCAATAGCAATAGTGAAAGATGACTGCCACGTTTACCTGCATAGTAACAGTATATAAATGCCGGTTCTTTCTTTTACTAGAATAAAGAGATTAATGCCTGTGACAGCACAGTTTAACATCAAATTTCATCTTCTAAATGGTCTTTTTATAGCATCAAAGCACTGAGAAATGTAAAACTTTGAATCAATCCAGAGTTCTGATCAGTGTTTTAATAGTAACAAGGGGATGGATTTTGAGCTCCTGCCGGGGGATAAAAATAGTGCCGCTAGCCTGCGTGCCGGTATCCTGGCTCATCTGGTCCCCGTGCCATTTACCGGAGGTGGGATTTTGTGGGGGGTGGGAGGTGGTAGGGCTACCCACCCACACATGACCAGCAGCCATTTCAACTAATTTACAGCTACTTAAGGGCAATTGAAAGAGCAGGTGTTGGTCAGTTTAGCTGCTTGGAGGCGGCCTCCCAGTAGTAGACCAGGGGGCTAGCACTCCAGGCAGGCCTAGAATCCCTCCCTGCCTGCCTGGGTGCAGAAGCTGCAGGCTGGCCTGTTGAGGCATTCATCCCCACAGTGGTGGTGGCCTGGTTGCAAAGGCCATTTTTTACCTCAAATCTTAAAAAGTTGGAGAGAGAGCAACTCCATTTTGAAGCACCCTCTCCCTCACTTACCTTGGATGGCATCCTGCTGCTGCTTTCAAGCTGGAAGGTCTCTGATTGGCCCACAAGTTCGAGATCCCACCCACTGTTCTTATATTGATGGTCAGCACACCCTTAGGCCATTAATTAGCTGATCCAGGGAAAATCACATTTGAGCCTGACAGCAAGGTTCAGAAGCCCAGAGGAAAAATCCAGCTCAAGGTTACAGCTGAGGTATTCACTGATGTACATATAAATGCAAATAGTTTCTGCTACATCAAGTAAGCAGGACTTCAAGTTTCTAATAAACGCACAAACTTCAATAATTCACAAGAATATTGGAACTGAATCAAATGTTTGAAATCCCCGTGAAGGTTTCTTATTCCAAGGCCTGACCCTCCGTCTTCAGTCTGATCAAATAGGCTGTAAGCTATCTACTTATTGATTTTGTGTTGAGCACACATTTCTCACACTTCTAAGTGTCACACATGCAATGTCACTCGTACATTCACCTTCCCTTAATTAGCTCAAATATCATACACTTAAAAAGCAACTAACTGGTGTTACCTGAATGCTATAGATTGCCTGAAATATTATGAAGTAGGAAATCAGGAGGAAACACTATCCATCAGGAAATAGGAGGGAACACTATCTATCAGGAAATCAGGAGGGAACACTATCCATCAGGAAACAGCTGTTGATAAAGAACTAGTAAGGAGAAAATTGAAGGTTCTTTCAGAGGCCATCTTGTTTTGCCAGTACCCAAGGGTATAAAACTAAAAATAACATTTCTAACAAAGCACATCAAGATTTCACAAGACAAAATCAAAACTAATGAATTATTAGAAATCCCTGAAGAGGTCAAAGAGTTGAATTCAGCTTCAGACACTAAGGCAGGAATTTCACCTGAGCCTTGGGCACTGGGGATTTGCAGCTCAGTTCCAACCCTGAACTTGTGCAAAGAGAGAGAGAAAGAACAATACACTGGAATCAGGAAATATAAATCACATTCGTGCCACACAAGTGCAGGGCAATGACCATCTCCAACAAAAGAGATTCTAACCATCTCCACTTAATGTTCAATGGCATTACCATCACTGAATCCCCTACCATCAACATCCTAGGGATTACCACTGACCAGAAACTGAATTGGAGTAGCCATATAAATACCTAGTCTACAGGAGCAGGTCACAGGCTGGGAATTCTGCAGCAAGTAACTCACCTCCTGACTCCCCAAATCCTGTCCACCATCTACAAAGTACAAGTCAGGAGTGTGATGGAATACTCTCCACTTGTCAGGATGAGTGCAGCTCCAATACTCAAAAGGTTTGACATTATTCAGAACAAAGCTGCCCGCTTCATCGACACCCTATCCACCACCTTAAACATTCACTCCCTCCACCACCAATGCACAGTGGCAGCAGTGTGTACCATATACAAGATGCACTGCAGAAACTCGCCAAGCCCCCTGCAACAGCATCTTCCAAACCCTCAACCTCTATACCTTCCAAACCTGTGACCTCTACCACCTAGAAGGAAAAGGGCAGCAGAGGCATGGGAACACCACCACCTGCAAGTTCACCTCCAAGTCACACACCATCCTGATTTGAAACTATATCGCTGTTCCTTCACTGTCGCTGGGTCAAAATCCTGGAACTCCCTTCCTAACAGCAACTGTGGGTGTACCTACCCCACATGGACTGCAACAGTTCAAAGAGGCAGTTCACCACCACCTTCTCAAGGACAATTAGGGATTGTGCTTTGTAAATAGTGGAGAGGCTTTGGGAAGTCAGAGGGGGTTTTATTCACTGCAGAGTTCTCAGCCTTTGACCTGCTCTTGTAGCCATAGTATTTATGTGGCTGGTCCAGTTAAGTTTCTCGTCAATGGTAACCCCTGGGATATTGATGGTGGGGGATTCAGCGATGGTAATGTCGCTGAATGTCATGGGGATATGGTTAGATTCCCTCTTATTGAAGATGGTAATTGCCTGGCACTTGTGTGGTGTGACTGTTACTTGTCACTTATCAGCCCAAGCCTGGACGTTGTCCAGGTCTTGCTCCATGCAGGCACGGGCTGCTTCAGTATCTGAGGAGTTGCGAATGGTACTGAACATTGTGCAATTATCAGTGAACATCCCCACTTCTGACCTTATGTTGGAGGGAAGGTTACTGATGAAGCAGCTGAAGATGGTTGGGCCTAGGACACTACCCTGAGGAACGCCTGCAGTGATGCCTGGGGGCTGAGATGATTGGCCTCCAACAACCTCAACCATCTTCCTTTGTTCCAGGTATGCCTCCAACCAATGGAGAGTTTTCCCTGATTTCCACTGACTTCAATTTTGCTAGGCTAGGCTCCTTGATGCCACATTCAGTCAAATGCTACCTTGATGTGAAGGGCAGTAAATCACCTCAGGAATTTAGCTCTTTGTCCATGTTTGGACCAAGGCTGGAATGAGGTCTGGAGTTGTATGGCCCTGGCGGAACCCAAACTGAGCATTAGTGAGCAGGTTATTGCTGAGCAAGTGCTGCTTGTTAGCATTGTCGATGACACCTTCCATCATTTTGATGATGATTGAGAGTAGTTTGATGGGGCGGTAATTGGCCGAATTTAATTTGTCCTGCTTTTTGTGACTAGGACATACCTGGGCAATTTTCCACATTGTCTGGTAGATGCCTGTGTTGTAGCTGTCCTGGAACAGCTTACCATGTTTGCCCAATTTTCCTACAGTACTTTTGCCACATTGCAGTGAAAAGGCAAGGCCCTGTCATAACCTGGCTGCCACATGACTGCTGCAAGTGTCAGGAACTGAATTCTGGATCTATTGAGTAATGGCATGGAGCTACTAGTCCAATAGCATCTTTTCAATCTATATTGTCATCTGTTTCGATGTTCCTTTCAGTGGAGGCATTGCAGCACCTCCACTGGTGAGAGGATGTAATTACAGTATTGCAAGTTTACAGCGACAGTTTCCACTAATAATGTGAACGTAGGAGCTTATAATGCTTAGGGCGGCACAGTGGCGCAGTGGTTAGCACCGCAGCCTCACAGCCAGCTGTACCACCATAACACAAATTCACTTGCATACCCATAACAACAAGCTCGGTAACTGTTTGGCAATACAAAAAATAAAGAAGGGAAAATAAACTGCAGACCAGTTGTGATGGTCAGTCACAGACTTATGATAACCACGGGCGGCAGTGGCGCAGTGGTTAGCACTGCAGACTCACAGCTCCAGGGACCTGGGTTCAATTCTGGGTACTGCCTGTGCGGAGTTTGCAAGTTCTCCCTGTGACCGCGTGGGTTTTTGGCGGGTGCTCCGGTTTCCTCCCACAGCCAAAGACTTGCAGGTGATAGGTAAATTGGCCGTTGTAAATTGTCCCTAGGGTAGGTAGGTGGTAGGGAATATGGGATTATTGCAGGGTTAGTATAAGTGGGTGGTTGTTGGTCTGCACAGACACGGTGGGCCGAAGGGCCTGTTTCAGTGCTGTATCTATAAAAAAAATGAAACTATGCACCCTGTCTAATTATCTCCCACCCTCTAACCCTGCTTCACCTGAAGACTATGTCTGAAGTCTTGACTCCTCATATGCAATACTATGAGAGATTGACAAGTTTGTTAATAAAATAATCAAGAGAAGTCACTTATAAGGATCAATGAGAAGCCAGGAACTAAGTCATTGGGCCAACCCATCAGTTTTTAGAGATACACAAAAGAGAAATGTATGAGCATTCATTTTGGTTAAATATAAAGAATCAATGAAGTTTGGTGGAACGGTTCACGTTAGTGAAGTGGCGAGTGTGTGCAGGTCTTTAGAGGAGCAGAGACAACCAGAAACTGAATTCTTTCCATCTCCCACCTCTCGGGACTCAAACAAAATGCAGTAACTGTACCATTCATGATTTATACCTTAAGACATTTATTTTCTTTGTTTTGCTCAGCTGGTGGATAGAAAAGAGTCTCATTACAACAGTTCACAAAAATACTGAAGTATCATTCTATAAGTGGCAAATTTAATAGGAGACATATTTACAACGGAAAGTGTTTAATAATATATGAGATGTGCTTTATTAGTTTCATTTCCTGGAGGTACTCTAAATTGGCAGGCATCCAAGAGTCCAAGGCCAAAAATGGAAGTCTGCAGAGCACTGCACATCTCTCCAATAAATTGACTAGCAGTTCAAGGTTTCACACAATGGATAAGCTTTCCAAAATCTATACCCACCCTGCCCTATATTGAAATATATCAATACCATCAATGTTAATATTTTAGTACTTTGCTCCTACCAAAAACCTTTCAGCAATTCAACAGTAACTCCAACTGAAACATATGAGCGCATGAACAAGTAATTAACCGAAAAGGCATCATGGTTTGCAGAGGTATCAAATACCAGATTTTCACAACCTTTCACCATTTTCTCAGCAAAGAAAATACACACAGTATTCCCAACACTGTTGCAGTTAACATAGAAAAAATAAAAAAAATACCTTGGCAAATGTGAACCATTTACTTGTAGCATTTGCTCATTGTTTTTCAATAACACAAATCCCATCATAGGATTAAAAAGAAAAAGACTGGTATCTATACAATACCTTGAGTGTCCTGAGGACATCCAAAAATGCTCCACAGCCAACAAATTGCTTCGAAGTGTAGTCACTGTTGTTATGCAGGTAAACATGGCAGCCAATTTGTCCACGAACAGAATAAGAATGAATGATCAGTTAATCTGTTTTGGTGTCTGTTCAGGGATTAATCTTCACCAAGACATTGGGAGTTTAGCCCCACCTTTCTTCAAATTGTGCCACAGGATCTTGTGCACCACCTGAACTGTCAGACTTGGTTAAATGTCTCATCCAAAATACCCCTTCTTGGACAATGCAGCTCCTTCATTACTGCCCTCAAGTGTCAGCCCAGATTATATGCCAACATCCTGCTGACTGAGAGGCGAAGGTGTTGCCACTGTCTGCTACACTATCCCACCATGCACTCCTTCTGTCTATCCCTAAAATAGACGAAACCTACTCACATGTGGTCAATGTTTTTGAGGATGGGGAAGCTTACATTCGTCCAAATGTTATCGATTGGGTCTACTCCAAGTTGAAATTGGCGGCAATGGATTTGCAAGGCTCTTTTCCTCCCTATCTCACTGCACAGGTTAAGGTCCTGCCCCAAACACTGCTCAGGTCATGGTAGGTCACTGGGTTTTAGTGATGTGACAATGTTTTTGCAAATCGCACCATCACATCGCAGCTGACATTATTAATCCATGTGGTTCTATGAAAAACTCCAAATGAATATTAGAGAAGGAAATCACATCACCTCTTTAGTACTTGTCTTTAGACAATAAATACACTTCATGTACCATTAAGACCATAACTTGTTGTACAGAACAGATGGCTGGCAGATATCTCCTGGCTAAACTAATGGCATTAAATTACATGCAATGGGAAACCCAGGGAGCAAGTGCATTTTAATTAGAGGGAAAGGCAGTTACTTAAAGGCTTCTATGAAGACAAAGTTCAGAATACTACTTTGACAGGGGTAACAAATACTGATGTATCAGCTAAAGTACAAAAGATATATTAATGGATTTATATCACTTCTTGCAGAGACCAAAAGCTTTGACTCATCTCAGTAAAAGCAATCTACACTGGCTGCTGTTAAGTGTTACAACTGATGTGGGAGGAGTGCACTGTCTTTTCTAGTTCACTTCTCCACAGGTCACAACATATATTTAAATGTTTACCCAGTTACCGATTCGGTCAATCATAAACTCTATTCTTTACCCAGAATAAAATACACCAAACAGGTTTCTTTAATAAACAACAAAATTATCAGTTTATTATAAAAACAAGACTTATCCAGTAACGAAGCAAAGCATTAACATGCAGATTGAAATATGAAAGTTCCCTTTTTAAATACCCCACACACAAACTCACACACACACTGAAAAAAATAAAGAAATTCTCTCTGCAGAGGCCTTTTACAAAAAAAAAAGACAAAAAAGAACACTTTGGACAAATACTTGCTAATTCTTGAAGAAAAAAGTGATATGTAAGGATGTCAGTTGTCCCTTTTGGTCTGGCGTCTGGGTACACAGAGACATGTCACTGGGATCTTTTCAGAAGCAGTTCGTTCTGGAGGTGTCGAGAATTAGTCTGGTGGGCTTTCCAGGAGAAATGTGGCATCGGGGTTTCAGTTATCACACTCTGGGTTCACAGGACCTTTTCAAAGAGGTAGAGGAAGAGGAGCTGACACTCTGGTTTCCTCAGGGTCTCTTAAAGTGGTGCAGGAAAGATGAGCTGGGTGGGGGGATTTCTTTTTTCAGCAGGCGACAAAATCAACTGCCTTTCAACAGTGTCCACACCCCAACTGAACCAAAACAATAGCTCAGAAGCGAAACCAATTCCTGACCCTCATAAATCTTGACATGTCACTTCTTTGCAAACATCTTCCCCAAGTCACCAAGGTTTCTGTTGTTTAATGAGCTTAAGGCATGTGATATCCAGTAAAGGTTGTTTTCAAACACATCTCAAGTGTCCTTTCAGTGAACTTCCAACCAAAAACAAAGTCCAGCATCTATGAAATCTTCAGCCTTACAAAATGAATCCATTTCCACAATCTAAATATGAGTCCTCAAAAGATATTTAACAAAAATGGAAGCACTTTCATAACATAAGATATTGGACCAATAAAATGCAACCTATTTTTGTTTCAGTGTTTAACTTGGTAGCATATAGAAACATCTAGAGGCATACACAGTGGAGCTAATCTGGCAACATGAATGGTTTCTAGTACCCAGATTGTCACAAATTAAGTTTCCTGTCTACATTTGACCAGGCGTTTAATCTTCTGTAAATAAAAAGGGGCCGTGAACAGTCTGTTGCAATACAAATGATTTAAAACAACAACACAGCTGTCAAACACACACAGAACTGCTTGTTACTGTTTGAGACTGAATGTTTCACAGCTTTGTAACAAGATCCTGCCACTAAAATAACACAGAGGAAATTTAGTACAAAGACCTTAAGCTTTGTTGTGAAAATGTCACCAGTAGGCAAATATACCCCAAAGTCAATTCTTTGAGAGCTTGACAGGGTTGATGCTGAGAGGTTGTATCCCCTGGCTGGAGAAAATGAGGTCTGGAACTCACTGCCTGAAAGGGTAGCTGAGGCAGAAACCCTCAACTCATTCAAAAGGAGTCTGGATATGCACCTTAAGTGCTGTAATCTGCAGGGTTACGGACCAAATGCTGGAAGGTGGGATTAGAATACAAAGAACAAAGAAAATTACAGCACAGGAACAGGCCCTTCGGCCCTCCATGCCTGCGCCGATCCAGATCCTCTATCTAAACATGACGCCTATTTTCTAAAGGTCTGTATCTCTTTACTTCCTGCCCATTCATGTATCTGTCTAGATACATCTTAAAAGACGCTATCGTACCCGCGTCTACCACCTCCGCTGGCAACGCGTTCCAGGCACCCACCACCCTCTGCGTAAAGAACTTTCCACGCATATCCCCCCTAAACTTTTCCCCTTTCACTTTGAACTCGTGACCCCTAGTAATTGAATCCCCCACTCTGGGAAAAAGCTTCTTGCTATCCAACCTGTCTATACCTCTCATGATTTTGTACACCTCAATCAGGTCCCCCCTCAACCTCCGTCTTTCTAATGAAAATAATCCTAATCTACTCATCCTCTCTTCATAGCTAGCGCCCTCCATACCAGGCAACATCCTGGTGAACCTCCTCTGCACCCTCTCCAAAGCATCTACATCCTTTTGGTAATGTGGCGACCAGAACTGCACGCAGTATTCCAAATGTGGCCGAACCAAAGTCCTATACAACTGTAACATGACCTGCCAACTCTTGTACTCAATACCCCGTCCGATGAAGGAAAGCATGCCGTATGCCTTCTTGACCACTCTATTGACCTGCGTTGCCACCTTCAGGGAACAATGGACCTGAACACCCAAATCTCTCTGTACATCAATTTTCCCCAGGACTTTTCCACTTACTGTATAGTTCACTCTTGAATTGGACCTTCCAAAATGCATCACCTCGCATTTGCCCTGATTGAACTCCATCTGCCATTTCTCTGCCCAACTCTCCAGTCTATCTATATTCTGCTGTATTCTCTGACAGTCCCCTTCACTATCTGCTACTCCACCAATCTTAGTGTTGTCTGCAAACTTGCTAATCAGACCACCTATACTTTCCTCCAAATCATTTATGTATATCACAAACAACAGTGGTCCCAGCATGGATCCCTGTGGAACACCACTGGTCACACGTCTCCATTTTGAGAAACTCCCTTCCCACTGCTACTCTCTGTCTCCTGTTGCCCAGCCAGTTCTTTATCCATCTAGCTAGTACACCTTGGACCCCATGCGCCTTCACTTTCTCCATCAGCCTACCATGGGGAACCTTATCAAACGCCTTAATGAAGTCCATGTATACATCAATCAACTTTGCCACTTCCTCAAAGAATTCTATTAAGTTGGTAAGACATGACCGTCCCTGCACAAAACCATGTTGCCTATCACTGATAAGCCCATTTTCTTCCAAATGGGAATAGATCCTATCCCTCAGTATCTTCTCCAGCAGCTTCCCTACCACTGTCAGGCTCACCGGTCTATAATTACCTGGATTATCCCTGCTACCCTTCTTAAACAAGGGGACAACATTAGCAATTCTCCAGTCCTCCGGGACCTCACCCGTGTTTAAGGATGCTGCAAAGATATCTGTTAAGGCCCCAGCTATTTCCTCTCTCGCTTCCCTCAGTAACCTGGGATAGATCCCATCCGGGCCTGGGGACTTGTCCACCTTAATGCCTTTTAGAATACCCAACACTTCCTCCCTCCTTATGCCGACTTGACCTAGAATAATCAAACATCTGTTCCTAACCTCAACATCCTTCATGTCCCTCTCCTTGGTGAATACCGATGCAAAGTACTCGTTTAGAATCTCACCCATTTTCTCTGACTCCACGCATAACTTTCCTCCTTTGTCCTTGAGTGGGCCAATCCTTTCTCTAGTTACCCTCTTGCTCCTTATATATGAATAAAAGGCTTTGGGATTTTCTTTAACCCTGTTTACTAAAGATATTTCATGACCCCTTTTAGCCCTCTTAATTCCTCGTTTCAGATTGGTCCTACATTCCCGATATTCTTTCAAAGCTTCGTCTTTCTTCAGCCGCCTAGACCTTATGTATGCTTCCTTTTTCCTCTTAGCTAGTCTCACAATTTCACCTGTCATCCATGGTTCCCTAATATTGCCATTTCTATCCCTCATTTTCACAGGAACATGTCTCTCCTGCACGCTAATCAACCTCTCTTTAAAAGCCTCCCACATATCAAATGTGGATTTACCTTCAAACAGCTGCTCCCAATCTACATTCCCCAGCTCCTGCCGAATTTTGGTATGGTTGGCCTTCCCCCAATTTAGCACTCTTCCTTTAGGACCACTCTCGTCTTTGTCCATGAGTATTTTAAAGCTTACGGAATTGTGATCACTATTCCCAAAGCAGTCCCCTACTGAAACTTCAACCACCTGGCCGGGCTCATTCCCCAACACCAGGTCCAGTATGGCCCCTTCCCGAGTTGGACTATTTACATACTGCTCTAGAAAACCCTCCTGGATGCTCCTGACAAATTCTGCTCCCTCTAGACCTCTAACACTAAGTGAATCCCAGTCAATGTTGGGAAAATTAAAATCTCCTATCACCACCATCCTGTTGCTCCTACATCTTTCCATAATCTGTTTACATATTTGTACCTCTATCTCACGCTCGCTGTTGGGAGGCCTGTAGTACAGCCCCAACATTGTTACCGCACCCTTCCTATTTCTGAGTTCTGCCCATATTGCCTCACTGCTCGAGTCCTCCATAGTGCCCTCCTTCAGCACAGCTGTGATATCCTCTTTGACCAGTAATGCAACTCCTCCACCCCATTTACCTCCCTCTCTATCCCGCCTGAAGCATCGATATCCTGGGATATTTAGTTGCCAATCATGCCCTTCCCTCAACCAAGTCTCAGTAATAGCAATAACATCATACTCCCAGGTACTAATCCAAGCCCTAAGTTCATCTGCCTTACCTATTACACTTCTTGCATTAAAACAAATGCACCTCAGACCACCACTCCCTTTGCGTTCATCAGCTGCTCCCTGCCTACTCTTCCCCTTAGTCACACTGACTTCATTATCTAGTTCCTTACAGGCTTTCGTTACTACCTCCTTACTGTCCACTGACCTCCTCATTTGGTTCCCATCCCCCTGCCACATTAGTTTAAACCCTCCCCAACAGCGTTAGCAAAAGCACTCCCAAGGACATTGGTTCCAGTCCGGCCCAGGTGTAGGTGTAGGTGTAGGTGAATCATTTACCAGCCGGCACAGACACGATGGGCCAACTGGCCTCTTTCTGTGATTCTAGACTAGGCGGCATAGTCTCAGAATAAGGGTCAGCCATTTAGGGCTGAAATGAGGAGAAATTTCTCCACTCAGCGGGTTGTGAACAATGTTCCCTCGAAGCTGCGCTCCAATGCAGTCTGTGCACAAGTGTCCCTTGAAGTTACGTACGTGTGTGGCTGCATAAAATAGTTTAAAGGGCCTGCACACTTAAACAAATCTCCCATACACTGCAAAAAAAAAAAGAGGGTACACTGGTTGTGAATTTTTGGAATTCTCTACCCCAGAGAGCTGTGGATGCTCAATTGTTGAATATATTCATGATGGAGATAAATAAACTTTTGGGGGACACTAGGGGAATCAAAGGATATGGGGATAGGGCAGGAAAGTGGAGTTGAGACAGAAGATTAGCCATTGAATGGAGTTGATGTGGAAGAAAGACCTTACTTTTATTCTTTCATGGAATTTGAGCATCGCTGACAAGGCCAGCATTTGTTATCTATCCTTAATTTCTCTAGAGAAGGTGGTGGTGTGTCACCTTCTTGAACCGCTTCAGTCCATCCACAGTATGTAGGTACACCCACAGTACTGTTAAGAAGGAAGTTCCAGGATTTTGACCCAGTTATTCCCTACTATTTAGAAGAGTGAGAAGTGATCTCATGGAAACAAACAAAATTCTTAAGGGGCTTAACAGGATAAATGCAGAGGGATGTTTCCCCTGGCTGGTGGTATCTAGAACCAGCAGTCACAGCCTCAGAATAAGGGGTCTGTCATTTAGGACTGATATGAGGAGAAATCTCTTCACAAAGTGCTGTGAACCATTGGAATTCTGTACCACAGAGAGCTGTGGATATTCAGCTATCAAAGATCGATAGATTTTTGGATACTAAGGGAATCAAGCGATATGAGGATAGGGTGGGTAAGTTGATATAGATCAGCTACGATCTTACTGAATGGCAGAGCAGGCTTAAAGAGCCAAATTGCCTACACTTGCTCCTGTTTCTTATGTTCTTACGTCACAAAACTTTTACATCTGGTAAGGTGTAAATAAAACACCCTAGTTCCAAGCAAATATACTGTTTTGCTCCTGAGACCACTGAGGAATAGGGAGCAATTTGATGGTACTTAGCTGTTCACTTCAAGTGCATCGCCCGTTAAGTTTTAACTAAATTCTTTGGAATTTTGAAATAAAAACAGAAAATGCTGAAACACTCTGCAGGTCAGGCAGCATCTGTGGAGTGTGAAACAGAGTTAATGTTTCAGGTCGATGACCTTTGTTATAACTTTTAAAGTTTTATTCCTCTTTCCACCCCACAGTGTCCACTGTTCCCAAACAGCATGCGAACAGCAGCTCAAGTGACACGTGTCCCAACTAACTCCATCCCCATGGGGAAGCACCTAGCTTTCATGTTCTGCTTCCCTTCTGCAACACAATGCAGGTACGATTCTATGTCCTCCACCATAAGCATACCAGTTTTGTTTCGAAATATAAGACTTTTAAAAAAAATATTTCAGGATGCAGATGAATTTCCACTGAAGCCACAAATATACCATTGTAGGCTTCAGAAACCACAGTCTGAGCTTACATTGTGCAGCATTTATCCAGCGGTTCACTTGAAATCATCAGACTGGCAGCATTTGGGTTGAGATGTAACTACAAAAGCCCAAAAGAACATATTTTCAGCTAAACCAACAGGTATCTAAAAAAATGTGGAATTATCATAGCACCAAACTTTATAACCCTTTAACAGTGCTCAATATTAGAACTTCTTAATGAAACAAGCGGCTGAGTCTCTTTGTTCTCATTTCCCGGTTCATAACTTTTTACTTTCCGTTTCCCTTCCTGCTGACTCAATTCCTTGAACATGATTCAACTTTGGTTTCAACTCATTTGTTTTTTTTAAAAACACAATCCTGATGATCTCTGGAGCTCAGTTCATTTCCAGCCACCAGTTTAGGAACATAGGAGCATGAGTAGGCCATTCAGCCCATCAAGCCTGCCCCACCATTCAATATGATCATGGCTGATCATCCACTTCAATGCCTTTTTCCCTATACTATCCCCATATTCCCTTATGTCATTTGCATTTATAAATCTGTCAATCTCTGCTTTAAACATACTCAATGACTGAGCTTCCACAGCCCTCTGGGGTAGAGAATTCCTAAGATTCACAACCCTCTGAGTAAAGAACTTTATCCTCATCTCTGTCCTAAGTGGCTTCCCCCTTATTTTGAAATTGTGTCCCTTGGTTCTAGACTCCCCAACCAGGGGAAACATCTTTCCTGCATCTACCCTGTCTATCCCTTTAAGTATTTTGTAGGTTTCAATGAAATCACCTCTCATTCTTTGAAACGCTATAGAGAATACAGGCCCAGTTTCCCCAATCTCAATTCATAGGACAGTCCCGCCATCCTGGGGACAAGTCTGGTGAATCTTTATTGCACTCCCTCGATGGTAAGTATATCCTTCCTAAGGTAAGGGGACCAAAACTGCACACAGTACTCCAGGTGCGGTCTAACCAAGATTCTATACAATTGAAGCAAGACTTCACTAATCCTGTACTCAAATCCTCTTGCGATAAAGGCTAACATTCCATTAGCTTTCCTAATTTCTTGATGCACCTGCAACTTAACTTTCAGTAACTTATTGACAAGGACACCCAGATCCCTTTGTACATCTACACTTTCTAATCTCTCACCATTTAAGAAATACTCTGCACATCTATTCCTCCGATCAAAGTGAATAACCTCACATTTATCCACGTTATATTCCATCTGTCATGTTCTTACCCACTCACTAAGTCTGTCCAAATCCCCTTGCAGCCGCTTTGTATCTTCCTCAGATCACACATTCCCACCTAGTTTTGTGTCATTTGCGAACTTGGAAATATTACATTTGGTCCCCACATCCAAATTATTGATATATATTGTGAACAGCTGGGACCCCAGCACTGATCCCTGCGGTACCCCACTAGTCACAGCTTGCCAACATGAGAATGACCTGTTTATTCCTACTCGCTGCTTTCTGCCTGTTAACCAATCCTTACTCCATGCCAGTATATTACCTCCTATCCCATGTGCTTTAATTTTGCTAACCAACTTCCTGTGGGGGACTTTATCAAAAGCCTTCTGAAAATCCAAGTATGCCATGTCCACCAACTCCCCTTCATCAAGTCTGTTAGTAACATCCTCAAAAAACTCCACAAGTTCATCAAACACGATTTCTCATTCATAAATCCATGTTGACTATGCCCAATCAGATCATCATTGTCCATTTAACACATCCTTTATAATAGATTCTAGCATTTTCCCAAAGACTTATGTAAGGCTAACAGGTCGGTAATTCCCTGTTTTCTCTCCCCCTCACTTCTTAAATAGTGGGGTGACATTTGCGACCTTCCAATCACAGGAACCACTCAAGAATCTATAGAATTTTGGAAGATGCTCCACTATCTCCATAGCTACCTCTTTCAACACTTGAATGTAGAATATCAGGTCCTCGGGACTTATCAACCTTCAGCTCCATTAATTTCTCCAATACAACCTTCTTACTAATACTAATTTTCTTGAATTCCTCATTCCCCCTAATTGATTGGATCTCTAATTCTGAGGGATCTCTTGTACCTTCCTCAGTGAAGACAGACACAAAGTAATCATTTAGCTTCTCTGCCATTTCTCTATTCCCCTTTCAATGTCCAACACAAAGAGTGGCTCGGTAGCACCACTACTGACCGAGCTGGCCGAGTCCTAAAGGACATATCTGCTAGACTGGGTATGCGGCAGGTGGTGAGGCAACCAACAAGAGGGGAAAACATACTTGACTTCGTCCTCACCAATCTGCCTGCCGCAGATGCATCTGTCCATGACAGTATTGGTAGGAGTGACCACCGCACAGTCGTTGTGGAGACGAAGTCCCGCCTTCACACTGAGGATAACCTCCTTCGTGTTGTGTGGCACTATCACCGTGTTAAATGGGATAGATTTCAAACAGATCCAGCGATGCAAAACTGGGCATTCATGAGGCGCTGTGGGCCATCATCAGCAGCACAATTGTACTCAACCACAATCTGTAACCTCATGGCCCGGAATATCCCCCACTCTACCATTACCATCAAGCCAGGAGACCAACCCTGGTACAATGAAGAGTGCAGGAGGACATGCCAGGAGCAGCACCAGGCATACCTCAAAATGAGGTGTCAACCTGGTGAAGCTACAACACAGGACTATCTGTATGCCAAACTGCACAAACAGCATGTGATAGACAGAGCTAAGCGATCCCATAACCAACGGATCAGATCTAAGCTCTGCAGTTCTGCCACACCCAGCTGTGAATGGTGGTGGACAATTAAACAACTAACTGGAGGAGGTGGCTCCACAAATATTCCCATCCTCAATGATGGGGGTGCCCAGCACATCAGTGCAAAAGATAAGGCTGAAGCATTTGCAACAATCTTCAGCCAGAAATGCTGCGTTGATGATCCATCTCGGCCTCCTCCTGAAGTCCCCAGCATCACAGATGCCAGACTTCAGCCAATTCGATTCACTCCGTGTGATATCAAGAAATGACTGAAGGCACTGGATACTGCAAAGGCTATGGGCCCTGACAATATTCCGGCAATAGTACTCAAGATCTGTGCTCCTGAGCTTGCCGCACCCCTAGCCAAGCTTTCCAGTACAGCTACAACACTGGCATCTACCCGGCAATGTGGAAAATTGCCCAGGTATGTCCTGTACACAAAAAGCAGGACAAGTCCAACCCGGCCAATTACCACCCCATCAGTCTACTCTCAATCATTAGTAAGGCGATGGAAGGTGTCATCAACAGTGCCATCAAGCTGCACTTGCTTAGCAATAACCTGCTCACTGACGCTCAGTTTGGGTTCCACCAGGGCCACTCAGCTCCTGACCTCATTACAGCCTTGGTTCAAACATGGACAAAAGAGCTGAACTCAAGAGGTGAGGTGAGAGTGGCTGCCCTTGACATCAAGGCAGCATTTAACCAAGTATGGTGTCAAGGAGCCCAAGCAAAACTGAGTCAATGGGAATCGGGGGGAAACCCTCTGCTGGTTGGAGTCATACCTAGCACAAAGGAAGATGGTTGTGGTTGTTGGAGGTCAATCATCTGAGCTCCAGGATATCACTGCAGAAGTTCCTCAGGGTAGTGTCCTAGGCCCAACCATCTTCAGCAGCTTCATCAATGACCTTCCTTCAATCATAAGGTCAGAAGTGGGGATGTTCGCTGATGATTGCACAATGTTCAGCACCATTCGTGTCTCCTCAGATACTGAAGCAGTCCGTGTAGAAATGCAGCAAGACTTGGACAATATCCAGGCTTGGGCTGATAAGTGGTAAGTAACATTCGTGCCACACAAGTGCCAGGCAATGACCATCTCCAAGAAGAGAGAATCTAACCATCTCCCCTTGACATTCAATGGCATTACCATCGCTGAATCCCCCACTATCAACATCCTAGGGGCTACCAGTGACCAGAAACTGAACAGGAGTAGCCATATAAATACCGTGGCTACAAGAGGAGGTCAGAGGCTAGGAGTCCTGTGGCGAGTTGCTCACCTTCTGACTCCCCAAAGCCTGTCCACCATCTACAAGGCACAAGTCAGGAGTATGATGGAATACTCTCCACTTGCCTTGATGGGTGCAGCTCCAACAACAGTCAAGAAGCTCGACACCATCCAGGACAAAGCAGCCTGCTTGATTGGCACCCCATCTACAAGCATTCACTCCCTCCAGCACCGACGTACTGTGGCAGCAGTGTGTACCATCTACAAGATACACTGCAGAAATGCACCAAGGCTCCTTCGACAGCACCTTAGACAAACCCATGACCTCTACCAACTGGAAGGACAAGGGCAGCAAATGCATGGGAACACCACCACCTGCAAGTACCCCTCCAAGTCACACACCATCCTGACTTGGAACTATATCGTCGTTCCTTCACTGTCACTGGGTCAAAATCCTGGAACTCCCTTCCTAACAGTACTGTGGGTGTACCTACCCCACATAGACTGCAGTGGTTCAAGAAGGCAGCTCACCACCACCTTCTCAAGGGCAATGAGGGATCGGCAATAAATGCTGGCCTGGCCAGCGACGCCCACATCCCATAAATGAATAAAAAAAATGATAAATTCTCCTGACTCTGCCTGTAATGGACCCACTTTTGTCTCAGCCAAACGTTTCCTTTTTATGTACCTAAAGAAGCTTTTACAGTCCGTTTTTATATTTTTTGCTAGCTTTCGTTCATATTCTATGGTCCCTTTCTTTATCAGTTTTTTCATCCTCCTATGCTGTATTCTAAAATTCTCCCAATCCTCAGGTTTACTACTATTTCTGGTAACTTTATAGGCCTTTTCTTTTAATCTTATACAATCCTTAATTTCCTTTGTTATCCACAGTTGACTGCCTTTACTTTTGGGGGTTTTGTGCCTTTAGGGAATGTACAGTTGCTGTAAACTATGTAACATTTCTTTAAAGACTATCTGTTGCCTATGTACTGTCATACTTTTTAATATATTTTCCCAATCCATCTCAGCCAATTTGCCCCTCATACCTTCATAACTTCCTTTGTTCAAATTTAATACCCTGACTTCAGATTGAACTACCTCACTTTCAAACATAATATAAAATTCTATCATATCCAAGTAATCTCTAAATTGTCTAGCTGCATCTTGGTATTTCCTAACTCTATCCTTCTCCATTAATGGGCTCTGATCCTGCTATCTCACCACTCTGTCTCTCTCCATTAAAGGGCTCTACGTCTACCATCTCTAGCTGCTTCTCCCCTTGGGGCTCTATCCCTGCCACTTAGTCTGAATGGATACAGGTCAAGATCCACTAATGAATTCCCCAAGGCCAGCATTTGACAGCTCATATCAAATACTCTTATTTAAACATTAGCCAATTATTTTTCGAAAGGGTTAATGTTCCTTTAAAAGAACAGAGAGAATAATTGGATAATGGAGTTTGATGCAGAGTGCATTAGTGTTCATATAATAACATGAAAATTTCTATCCACTTAATGGTCTGAAATCAAATACAGAACTCAGATGTACAGGAACAGAAAAGTAATTTACAGTCTTCTGGACAATTCCAGTGTCCAGGACATTCGTCCTACAAATAGCTCTCACAGCCCTCTATCAAATGTTTCACCAGGTCCTTATCCAATCAGCCCTCACCGCCTCCCATGATATTTCATTTTCCACATTTAACATTTTTTGTGTAAAGCAATTAAGTCGATACTGTCTTTTCAACCTCTCACTTCTAAATTTGAGGCAATTCTCTCTCCTGGAATCTGTGACTATATTAAATATGTTGACACATACCTTCCAGATCTTGAATACTTCAATGAGGCTATTCCTGAACCTTCCTTTCTCCAGCATAAGCACTCCCAGAACCTGCAGCCTCTCTTTGCAACTCACGTGCCTAATCTGAGCTTTCAATGTAATTTCTCTTAATTGCCTAGATTAAGCGCCTGTACATGCCAAATCTTGTGTTGCTATCATGCGGTCCAGCTGCCAGTTAATAACCAGATCCAGGTGATGGAACAGATGGACGGACATCTTAGTTATTTGGAGGATAGCAGTCTTTTTTGAAGTCGCTCTGATGACCCAGTCAGTCATTCAGTTATAGATAAACAGGAATCCATTTCATCATCAGTGCACCTTCAACTACTGACGTACAGGTTGTGAGCACTCTATGCACTACAAAGCTGAACAGCAGAAAATTCTATTTATAATATTTGCTGGTGACTAAATAAATTAAGAAAATACCTGACAGGATCAAACAGAAATGTGATAGTGAACACCTATGGGAATCTGTCAACTTCTTCTCACCATCACTTCTTGAACAAATAGAGCAAAATGTAATAATTTTTATTTAAAAGAAATTATAGTCATAACAGCACAGAAGGAGGCCATTCAGTCCATCAAGTCTATGCCGGCTTTCAGTCCCATTCCCCCACTCTATCCTTGCAGCCCCAAGTTTATTTCCCTCACGTGACCACCCAATTTCCTTTGAATTAATTTTAAATTTGATCAATATTTGCTGGGAATTGGATAGTACCTATCGACAACTAGTGTATTCTTGCAAAAAGTACATTCATATTTTGTTAATATTCTTATCAAACAGCATTTTCATGGACTCACTGTAAACAATGCCACAGGAGATCTGTACATAATACACTCACAAATGCGGAAACACATATTTGAAATACAGAAACAAGAGTCTACTAATGAATACATCAAATGTGATGGTATCTCAATTGCAAGACAAATACAAGGGGTGTGAAGCAGCAGGTAGGCTAAGGCAGGGGTTGAGGCAGACAATGCTATGGAACTGGAAATAGAAGATCTTTATGATAGGACAATACAGAGCTTGACAATCAAGCAGAGGTTAAGAGGGGTGGAACAAGTGAGGGCCTTGAAGAAGGACCAAAGCAGTAGGCGGGAGACCAAGGTAATCACTGAGGCAGTTTGGGCATGACAGCTGGTGCCAAGTATAAGCAGGAAGGCTAAAGCAATGATGTCAATGCAATCGTTCACAATACGAACATGGATGCCAAGGGCCTTGTTCATCAGTGAATGAGTAGAGGGGCAGTGATTGTTGGTCCATGGCAGAATCCAAGGGGACAGTGGTGTGTGGTGTGACCAGGGTGAGAAGATTGGCAACATTAGCCCGCACAGGCAGTAAGGCCAAGTGAGAAAGTAGGATATGGCAGTTAGGTTTGCTGCTCTTAAGGAGCCAGCGACAAGTACCTCAATGGGCAATTCACAGAATGCTAAAGAAGCAAAGAAGGTAGTCATGGGTTTATCCAAGGGGCATTTATGCCTAAAATGGCAGAACAAAAGAGGAGGAAAATAGAGGAATAGTGATGGATTAATTTAGGAATTAGGGGAACAAGGTATCCAAGGGAGGAGAGATGAAATGTGGCATGACTGGGTGACAGGGAGGGGAGGAAACAGGAGAGAAGGGACAACAGGGGCCAAGATGGGAAAAAAGGAAGACCGAAGTAACAGGGCAGAGATGGAGGGAGCTGCCAGCCAGGATAATGGGGAGGAGATGTTGGGAGCTGCCAGCCCAGGAGTCCCTTTGAGGGGCATAAAGGCAGACTCATGCCCCAGCAACACTTCACCCCATCCGCACTGACCTACACTGGATCTCCATTCAACAAGTGAAGTTAAAATCTTCATTGGCACAACAAGTCCCTCCATAGCTTCAGCGCATTCTATCTTTGCAACCTTGAATACCCTCTGGTGCTGTTGCTCAGCTTCTGCCTCTACCTTCATTCCATCATTTGATGTCAGAGCTTTTAGCCAGTTGGCTCCCCACCTCTGAAATTCCTAAAAGTCATATCTTCAAACAAATTTTCAGCCATCTGTCCTAAATCTTCCACAGGCTCACCGCCCAGTCCTTGCTTGCTCTGTGAGCTGCCTGGAGGCATCTTTCCAGTTAAAGGCACTATATGAATCCAAATTCTTGGTGTGCAGCTAGTGACGGCTTATAAAATATATAGCATTGTTGGCGATGTACTTTGAGATTGAGAAAAAGGAAAAGGGAACTCCCATGGATACTGGAATGGAATATATTGTACTTACAACAGTGACTTGAGGTTGTGAAAGGTGCTATATAAATGCAAGTCTTTCTTTCTTGTTTCTTTACTTGCAAGCACAACTCAATCAAAACAAATGATTCTGTCTTGTGAACTATGGAAAATTGATAAATTTAGCAGTTTCCACAGATTAAACCACTGGCAGAAATGCAACTGTCAAATATGATTTGCTGACCATCATAACAGCTCGCTAATGTTAACAAATGTAGTAATACTGCAGGTGGCAGTGGGAGACCCATCAATCAATGCTGCCTCACTTACCTCGGTAAGGTTATTCAGACCTGCAGCACCGGGTCTCCACTTGCCTTGAAAACTAGCATGGGAATGTAATCAGAGCTTTGTGAGCAATGGTGGAATCCACAGAGCCCAGTGGGCACATGCCACAGACACAGGAAGTGCTATCATGGCCTCCCTCCGTCAAAAAATGATGTGTGGGGAAGAGAGAGGAAATAAAACAAAATAAGGGAAGAAAATTACCAGAGAAACCAAAACAGATGATTCACCTGAAACCCTTGGTCATCCTTCAAGCATACTCAGTCCATCAAGTATGAGTCTGCACTGCTGTCAGATTTTAATCCAATTTCTGTACCTGTCGGACACTCAACCCATTACTCTTGACCTCAAAGATGTACTTAATTCTTTATGATCCATTGGCCAAGAACATGACTCTGAAATAATCTGAGATTGAGAATAAGGAATAATCATAATGGAGACATGGCCAATGTAAAGTGGGAAGGTTTCAGATTGCATTGAAAAACATCTTGCACTTGTGAAAAGGTCTCAATGGCACTAGACTAGTGACCTTTCTTGGCACTCTGATGGGATGCCAGGATCAGCGGCATATGTCTGAAGATCTGCGTGACAAACCAATTTAAATGCTGGTCTCATTGCTTTCTTCACTGCTGTGCGCAAAACAACTACCACAGGTCAGGGCACAGAAATCAAACACAAATTATAGACTGAAAGCTACAATGAGTTACATCTTTATATCTACAGTAATGATGCCTGCAGCATAGCTGAGTAAATAGTTGTGGCACAGATTGAGCCCCGGAGCTTTCTACTATTCAAATATATTCTAGTGTCTCAGCTTTCTATTAGATACTTTACAGCCTTTGCTTCCATATTTTTTCCATTATCAGTTCCTCTTACCTTGCACCATCATCCCTTTTGCCATTTAATCTCTCCAGCCTCTCACAGACCTTCCCTTTTGTCCTTTCCTCCCCACCTCCTTTCCCTGCCTCTGTACTTGCTTAAAAACTGTAATATCTTCCAGTTCTGATGAAAGTTCATCGCCCTGAAATGTTAACTTTGTTTCCCTTGCCACAGATGCTATCTCACATGCTGAGCGTTTCCAGCATTTTCTGCTTATATTCTAGTATGTGATGGGTTCAGGAAGTCTTAGCCAGACCACAAGATGGAGTTCCTCTGATTGATTGGCTTTTTGAAGTGCGTTAAATTCCAAATGTCCTTAGTTCTACCTTAACGAATACCCAGTCCTACGGATACAGTAGCTATTCTATTTCTGGTGAACGAGGAAATCGCAATACATTCAGAGATAGTTGTATTCATATCGCAGTTTATATGTACAGTGCAGATATAAGACCGTAACACTAAAGCTGCATTGTGCTCTGCTTGAGTATCTCTGGTCACAGAGTTACCAGAGAAATATCCAAGACCTGGAAGAGGGCATTAAAGCTGGTCCCTAGCATGAGAACATTGAGATATGAGGAAGAATTAGAAAAACATGTAGACTCTACAAGCTTGAAAATGGGCAACTAAGGTGACCTTACATACAAGGCACTGAATGGAATAGCAAAGTTTGACGAGGAGCACTATTGCAGACTAAACTGTGACTGCAGACAAGGTGACAGAGGACTGTTCAGGACTGATGTCAGAAAGCACTTCAACCTGAGTGATCAACACCTGGAACAGTCTTCCTGGGAAGGGAGTGGAAGAAAAGTTAAGAGGCAGTCAACAGCAGCCTCCAAACCCATGACCTCTACCACCTAGAAGGACAAGGTTGGCAGATGCATGGGAACACCACCAACTGCAAATTCCCCTCCAAGCCACCCACCATTCTTACTTGCAACAATATCGCAGTTCCTTCGTTGTTGCTGGGTTAAAATCCTGGAACTCCCTTCCTAAGAGCACTGTGGGTGTACCTACACAAGGACTGCAGCGGTTCAAGAAGGCAGCTCACCACCACCTTCTCATGGGCAATTAGGGATGGTCAATAAACGTTGGCCTAACCAGTGATGACCACATCCCATGAAACAATAAAAAAAGTCAGGTACTGTGATGGAACAAGTGTAGGTTTCTAGAGCAGGAATAACTAACTAGCTGTGTTAATCGTTTTTCTTATCTGTACTTATCTCTGTGATTTTTGTAATGCAGGTTGTCTCCAGTAACTTTCACAGAGTGAATTCCAGATGTCAACTGAGTAATTTGAATGAAGAGCTAAGCTCTAACAATGTTTCTCCACAGAAGGAGGAGGAAAGAGTCCATAAGTGGATGAGTCAACATCTAGCATTGAAATCAGAATAATAGAATCAGGTTTCAAAACAGGCAAATAAAAACAAAGTGCTGGAAACACTCAGCAGGTCTGGCAGCATCTGTGGAGAGAGAAACAGAGTTAATGTTTCAGATCTGTGACTGTTGATGAAAGGTCACAGACCTGAAACGTTAACTTTGCTTCTCTCTCCACAGATGCTGCCAGAGCTGCTGAGTATTTACAGCACTTTCTGTTTTTATTTCAGATTTCCAGCATCCACAATATTTTGCTTTTATTCAAAACAGGCAATCCGCTTGGCCTTTTTCATCAAAAAATGAGATGTCGTGTGGAGTGACAGACAGGAGTTACTTAAAGCTACAATAACTGAAGAGGAGAAAATTAGTGAAAGATAGCCACTTTAAAAAGTAGGTTGTCTTACACAGTGAAGGAGAAGAAATGATGCTTGACCCTAGGTCTTGTCCATGATTCAAATCACTTCTGCAGACTGTGACTCTTCCTATTCCTTTATTCGCTCTGGCAGGTAATTCATTACCAGTAGGCTGCTTTCAGCACTTCTGCCTTCCAGCCTTTCCTTTTGTGATCGATGCATGCCAGACAAGATAGTGCTCAAAGTGCAGCATTTATTTAACATAGACAGCACACCCAAAAAAAAATTTATGGCTGGTGTGAGGAATGCGAGGGAATGCTGACGTCAAAACTATGAATTCTGAAGTTCTCAATCTATTTTTGAATTGATTACTTCATCAAATGTCTGGAACACCATGTTAACATGAAAATATTTTCATCTTTGATTCAAACATGTTTTGCATATCAGAACATTTGGCTGTTATTTTAGGACAGTTGGCTGGCCTACTTATTCATAGAAAGCAGTTAGATCACGGATATAGGCACATTTCTGTACCAGCATCAGTTGCTATGACAACATGACTACATCAGCAACCCATCCTTGGTCTGTTTAGCTGAAGCTAACTTCAGACAGTCAGATAGCAACAGTGCACACAAATCATTGTCAATATCACACTGCATGTCGTCATTGGTAACCATGGTACCCACAGCTGAGGTTTCCTCGTGCCCTTTAAGGTATAATGTATATAACTTCACGCAAAGCTTAGAATGATTAAACTGCTTCTGTCTTCAAAAATAGAAGTTATTTCATGCACTGCGTTAGAGAAAAATTAAAACAGACGGGAAGTCGGAAAAACAACTTGCATTTCTATAGCACCTTTACTAACCTTAGGATCTTCCAAAATGCCTTACAGAATGCTGTGTTCCCTCCCAGATATTGGGTACCGTTGAGCGTATACAGAAGATTTAGAGAGGGAAGGGGACAGCCAGTTGAATTCAAATTGGAACCACTGACATGGGAATCAACAGATTTGAGCTCCTACAAAGGGATTTCACAAATTAAGATGAAAGAGGACATGTATTTTTTCTATGGTGCCTTTCATGATCTCAGGATCTCCCAAAGTACTTTACAGCCAATGAAGTACTTTTTTTGAAGTATGGTCACGGTTCAATGTAGGAAACATGGCATCATTAGGCAACACACAGCAAGATCCCACAAATAGCAAGGAGATACTGACATGATAATCCGTTTTAGTCATACTGATTGAGGGATACATATTGGCCAGGACACTGGGGAGAATTCCTCTGTTCTTCTTCAAAATTGTGCCATGGAATCTTTTACATCCCCTTCAGAGGATTCTAATTTTCTCATTTCTTACTGGTTACATTCTATTATTATCCACCAATCGTATGATGCAAATCCCCCATTTAACTCCATTACCTATCAAAATAATTCTATATAATTGCAGCAAAAGCAAATTTACAAGCTAGATCCACTCCACCGTACCTCAAAAAGTAGAAAGCATCACATAATAAACAAAAACACAACAAAAAAAAGCACAGAACTACCTAGAAATTCAGCTCCACCAACAACTCGTTCCTCCCGATGACCAAGAAGTACTGAGGCCAGGTGTTCCCACACTTCCCAGTTACCTCCCTACCATCTGTCACTAACTACACAATAAGGTCTGGTGTGAACAAAATGTGCACATACAGGAATAAAAGAAAAATACTGCAGATGCTGAAAATCTGAAATAAAAACAGAAAGTGCTGGAAATACTCAGCAGGTCTGGCAGCATCTGTGGAGAGCAAAGCAGAGTTAACGTTTCAGGTCTATGACCTTTCATCAGAACAGATTCTGTTTTTAATGCACATACAGGAGTCCATTTCTGATCTGAAAGATTATAATTCCCCAGGACCGACTGTACTGTGGCCTCTCTCAGTCCGTAAGGTTCTATGGATTTGGTTCAGTCACACATTAGCTGGGATGATTGCTCAGTACAAATAGGGTAAATCAAAAGTGAGGGAAAAGAGTGGGAGAAAGCCCAGCTGAGCAAGGGAAAGAATACAAGCAGAGAGGCAGAGTGAGAGAGTTAGAGAGAGGCAGAGAATGGGACAGAGAAGCAGAAAGGGGAAGAGAGGAAGTGAGAGGGGTGGGGGGGGGAAGAGAGAGAGAGAGAGAGAAGCAGAGGTGGGAGAGGGTGAAAGGGGGAGAGAGAGAGGCGTGGGAAGAGAGAGGTGGGGGGGGGGGAGACAGGGCGAGAGAGAGAGAGACAGACAGACAGACAGGCAGGCAGGGAGAAAGAGACAGGTAGAGATGGCAAGAGGCAGGCAGGCAGAGACAGAAAGAGAGACAAGCAGGCAGGGAGACAGAGAAACAAGCGGGTAGGCAGACGTTGGGGCTGGCAGACAGAGAGGAGGAGAGTAAGGCAGAGGGAGGAGTGAGAGAGAGTCAGAAAGGGGGCGAGAGAGAGGAGGAGAGACAGGAAGAGAGGGGGGAGAGAGAGAGAGGAGTGAGAGAGAGAGGGAGAGAGGGCGAGGGGTGAGAGGGAGAGAGGGCGAGGGGTGAGAGAGAGAGAGGGAGACAGAGAGAGAGGGAGACAGAGAGAGAGGGGAGAGAGAGAGGGGAGAGAGATAAAGGGGAGAGAAGGGGGGGGAGAGATAAAGGGGAGAGAGATAAGGGGGAGAGAGATAAGGGGGAGAGAGATAAGGGGGAGAGAGATAAGGGGGAGAAAGAGGGAGGAGAGAGAGGGGGGAGAGAGAGGGGGGAGAGAGAAGGGGGAGAGAGAGGAGGAGAGAGATGGGGGACAGAGAGATGGGGGGAGAGAGAGATGGGGAGGGAGAGAGAGATGGGGAGGGAGATGGGGGGGAGAGTGAAATGGGGGGAGAGGGAGATGGGAGAGGGAGATGGGAGAGAGATGGGGGGGGGGAGAGATGGGGGGAGAGAGATGGGAGGGGAGAGAGATGGGAGGGGAGAGAGATGGGGGGAGAGAGAGATGGGGGAGAGAGAGATGGAGGGAGAGAGAGATGGGGGGAGAGAGAGATGGGGGGAGAGAGAGATGGGGGAGAGAGAGATGGGGGGAGAGAGAGATGGGGGGAGAGAGAGATGGGGGGAGAGAGAGATGGGGGGAGTGAGATGGGAGGGGAGAGAGATGGGAGGGGAGAGATAGATGGGGGAGAGATAGATGGGGGGAGAGAGAGATGGGGGGAGAGAGAGATGGGGGGAGAGAGAGATGGGGGAGAGAGAGATGGGGGAGAGAGAGATGGGGGAGAGAGAGAGATGGGGGAGAGAGAGAGATGGGGGAGAGAGAGAGATGGGGGAGAGAGAGAGATGGGGGAGAGAGAGATGGGGGGAGTGAGATGGGGGGGAGTGAGATGGGGGGAGTGAGATGGGGGGAGTGAGATGGGGGAGAGAGAGATGGCGATAGAAAGATGGGGGATAGAGAGATGGGGGATAGAGAGATGGGGGAGAGAGAGATGGGGGGAGAGAGAGATGGGGGGAGAGAGAGATGGGGGGAGAGAGAGATGGGGGGAGAGAGAGATGGGGGAGAGAGAGATGGGGGGAGAGAGAGATGGGGGGAGAGAGAGATGGGGGAGAGAGAGATGGGGGAGAGAGAGATGGGGGGAGAGAGAGATGGGGGGAGAGAGAGATGGGGGAGAGAGAGATGGGGGGAGAGAGATGGGGGAGAGAGAGATGGGGGAGAGAGAGATGGGGGAGAGAGAGATGGGGAGAGAGAGATGGGGGATAGAGAGATGGGGGATAGAGAGATGGGGGAGAGAGAGATGGGGGAGAGAGAGATGGGGAGAGAGAGATGCGGGGAGAGAGAGAGATGGGGAGAGAGAGAGAGATGGGGAGAGAGAGATGGGGGAGTGAGAGATGGGGGGAGCGGGAGACGGGGGGAGACAGAGATGGGGGGGGGGGAAGAGAGAGATAGGCAGAGAGCGGGGCAGGCAGAGCTCCCTGACTAAAAAATTACAAATGAAACAAATTACACAGGAACATAGGGAATAGGAGCAGGAGGCGGCCGTTCAGCCCCTTGAGCCTGCTCCACTATTTAACTAGATCATGGCTGATCATCTACCTCAATGTCATTTTCCTGCACTATCCCCATATCCCTTGATATTTTTAATATCTAGAAATCTATTGATCTCTGTCTTGAACATAGTCAATGACTGAGCCTCCGCAGCCCTCTGGGGTAGAGAATTCCAAAGATTCACTACCCTCTGAGTGAAGAAATTCCTCCTTATCTCAGTCTTAAATGGCCTTCCTTTTATTGAGACTGTGTCCTCTGGTTCTAGAACCCCCAGCCAGGGAAACATCCTTCCTGCATCTACCCTGTCAAGCCCTTTAAGAATTTGGTATGCTTCAATTAGATCACCTCTCATTTTTCTAAACTCTAGAGATTACAGGCTTAGTCTCCTCAATCTCTCCTCATAGGACAATCCCACTATCCCAGGAGATCAGTCTGCTGAACTTTCATTGCACTCCCTATTTGGCAAGTATATCCTTCCTTCAGTAAGGAGCCTAAAATTGTACACAATACTCCAGGTTGCAGTCTCACCAAGGCTCTATACAATTACAGCAAGACTTCTTTATTCCTATACTCAAATCCTCTTGCAATAAAGGCCAACATACCATTTGCCTTCCTAGTTGCTTGCTGCACCTGCATGTTGGTTTTCAGAGATTCATGAACAAGGACACCCAAGTCCCTTTGGACATCAACACTTCCCAATCTCTCAACATTTAAGAAATACTCTGCATTTCTGTTTTTCCTACCAAAGTGGATAACTTCACATTTTTCCACATTAAATTCCATCTGCCATGTTCTTGCCCACTCACTTAGCCTGTCTAAATCCCCTTCAAGCTTCTTTGTATCCTCTCCACAACTCACATTCCCACCTAGTTTTGTGACATCAGCAAACTTGGAAATATTACATTTAGTCCCCACATGCAAATTATTCATATAGATTGTGAATAGCTTGGGCCCAAGCACTGATCCTTGCAGTCCCCCATTAGTCACAGCCTGCCAACTTGAGAATGACCCATTTATTCCTACTCTCTGTTTTCTGTCCATTAACCAATTCTCAATCCATGCCAGTATATTACCCCAATCCCATTCTGCTTTAAGCTTGTTTTCTAACCTCCTGTGTGGGACTTTCTGAAAATCCAAATAAATCACATCAACTGGTTCCCCTTATCTATTCTGTTAGTTACATCCTCAAAAAACTCCAACAGGTTTGTCAAACATGATTTCCCTTTCATAAATCCATGTTGACTCAGCCCAATCCTGCTATTATTTTCTAAGTCTCCAGTTATCACATCCTTTATAATAGATCCTAGCATTTTCCCGACTACTGATCTCAGGCTAACAGGTTTGTACGTTCCCCGTTTTCCCTCTCCCTCCTTTCTTAGATAACAGGATTACATTTGCTACCTTCCAATATGCATCCTACCAGTCCATATCTCAGCAACCTATCAACCTGCTGTGGGTTCTATGTTTCAATTTGTAACAGAATGACTTTTAGCTGATAAACACTGCTCCCAAGAGCCTCTGAAGCTACAGATTATATTCATGTGCAAGACACACAGCTTTCTTGGAACAAAATCTGCACATGCCCATAGAAAATAGCAATTTAAAATTTTAAATTTAGATATATGAATTCTCATTAATACAGGTTTAAGAATAAAAGCAAGCTAGATTACAGCAGTGTCTGTCCAGTGACTAACCACACAGACACTGGGCTGAATTTTACTGGCCCCGCGCTCAACCGGTGGTGTCAAGGGGGGAGAGGCCCGCCTTCACTCGCAACGTTGAGAAGGGCCCGCCACATATTACCGGCGGCGGGAAACCTCGGTGCAGCCCCCCCCACCCCCCCCCACTGCCGGGCCCTTCATCTGCATATTTAAATTGACAGTAATGATATTCAAATGAACTTACCCGCCGTCCCACGCTGATTTTACGGCCTCTGTTCGGCCTTCGCGCGCCTTCAGAACTCTGCAAGGAGTTCTGAGGCGAGAACCTGGTGGGGAGGCGGGAGTAATAAAAATTTCAGGGCGGGAGGGGTGGAGGAGCGGGGAAATAAATTTTTATTGGGTGTGGGGATGGTGGGAAGGGGTTATAGGCCAAATGCTATAGGGTTAGGGGAAAAGTTCAGGTAGGGAAAAAGGAATGTGTTGGTCATTTCGGGTATTGAAATGACCATTGTGGGGTTAGGGAAGGGCCATCCACATATTTCTTACTGTTCATTAAAAATTTAATACTGCTGCCCATTTAAAATTTTAAAGTAATTAAGGCTGAAACCCTTAGAAAATGGCGGTGGCGCTGGACGCTGTTGCCGGGTATGTGGAGGCTGCCCCTACACGCACTCCTCCCCACTATTTAAATGAGCCCCGCACGAAATATCATGGGGTCTCTGCGGCAGCTGCTGAATGCAGGCACCCCGCTGAGTTCAAAGGGCACCGCCGCTCGAATAAAATTCAGCCTATTGTTTGAGCCTCATTTACTTAGTTTAATAGAAAATACCTCACACACAATACAAGTAAATGTACTTCCCGTGTGGATATTTATTTAACCAACACCTCCCACCATTCACTAATCAAGAATCTAAAACATTTCCATGCTCTGCTTTCATCGTACCATTTAACCAATAGAAAGGTTATAATTCACATTCATACACCATGTGAATATGTGTATTGAAATCACAGACCCAATTACAGTCTTTTTTTTATTCATTATTCATTTATTATTCAGAAATTCAATTAGCTAACCAAATTAATCACACGTACTGAGTGTCTAATGTACTGGACAACACTGGACTATAGGGATCTTTCATAGCAATGTCTCAGAGTGGGGCACCTCTCAATTCCACTGGCAGATCAAGCAGTGGCTCCAATATTCCAGCAATCCATATTTCAACAATATTTCTTTTATTGGTTAGGTTAGGTTAAGTTAGTCATCACCACCATTACACACTGTGAGATTCTTTACTCACTCCCAGTGCACATTTCCTCCTGTTAATGAAATTGAAATCTTGCCCCACTCTTTTGTTTGCTGTCTTTAGTTTGCCCTCCAAATGCTTAAGATTGCAAACCAATTTTTAAGGGGAGAGAGAAACAGAGAAAGAGCATGGAAACGAGAGTGAAAACGGAAATGAGACAAACCAATCTTTGCTGGCAAGTCTTGTTTCCAGGCTTTGATGAACTGGGGACTGCCATAATCAATTTCAATTGAAACAAACAACCCAGTCCACTACACAGACTAGTGAATTCCCCTACAGATAAACTTCACCAAGAAAAAATGAAGAATCCATGGCATTGATCATTGCTTTGACTCATTGTTAGAGTTTCTCTATAGGCAAATAGAAATTTTGATAATACACAGCTTTTCTAACCTTTGTATTTTTAAAAAGAAATGCCACTTAAGCAATAGGCAGCAACACTATAGCGAAATGCAAACCCAAACAGGGAGCAGGATAGGGCTGAGGGGACATGGCTTGAATTCTGATAGTTGCTTTGATGCTGATGAAATCTCACCAAAAATCTTACTAAATGGTCTACACACTTTACAACAGTGTGTATGAAAAAGGACTTGCACATAACTTAAAAAAAACTAGAGATATCTAGCTTATATGTCAGAATCCACCACACATGTAACAAAGCTCTGGCAATGTATGGAGTTATTCCCATGATCTACAATACGATGAACAGACATAGTGAAAGACATCCCTCTACAAACTATCCTACAGAAGCTCATTGAACCGAATTAACTGTTTACTTATGGCGTTTAGATTTAAAACTTCTTGTCTAAGGGAAGAAATTATCTTTAGGGCATAATCAGCAGCAACTTCCTTCAAATTCCTTAATCTTTTATTCCAAAGCTGTAGTGAACACAACTGTGTGCACACGGCCTCATGAAATTTCATTCCCAAATACCAAGCCACATCTTAAGCACTCGATCAGCTGTTATCGCCTTAGCTAAACTGATTTATATTTTTCATGCAACTAATTGGTACCAACTGAAGGTTTGAGTAAAGGGCAGCAGATAGTAGAGCTGCTGGTTCCCAGACACAGGGTCAGACTAGCAATAACGGAGAAAGATGGTAACTGAGTGCTCAGAAGTGGGAGATGTGCAGAGTGCAGGGATCTGTGTGGAAGTGGTGGGATGATCATCACGGTTGAACAAGGAGGAGAAAGGTTGGTTATGAAGAGGATTGGGAGTGCAGCCGAAAGACATCAAGATGCATTGGTGATCATCAAATGTGACAGGGTGAAGCGTAAGAATGACTACACTGAGCCTGGTGAGAAACCTGCCATTATCCCCGTAGCTAGCCTCCCAGATTGAGAGGTAGTGTTAAAGCAGCAATGATCCCTGGTAACAACTGATGAAAGAAGCTGCAATCTTTGCTGCTTTTGTGCTTTTCATCTCAATTTACATACGAATATAAGAATTAGGAGCAGGAGTAGGCCACTCGGCCCTTCGAACCTGCTCTGCCGCTGAACTGATTACTCCACATTTCCGCCTACCCCCGATAACCTTCCAACCCCTTGCTCATCAACAATCTATCTACCTCTGCCTTAAAAATATTCAAAGACTCTGCTTCCATCGCCTTTTCAGGAAGAGAATTCCAAAGACTCATGCCCTCTGAGAGAAAAAATTTCTCCTCATCTCTGTCTTAAATGGGCGACCCCTTATTTTTAAACAGTGACCCCTAGTTCTAGTTTCTCCCACAAGGGGAAACATCCTTTCCACATCCACCCTGTCAAGACCCCTCAGGATTGTATATGTTTCAATCAAGTCACCTCTTACTCTTCTAAATTCAAGGGATATTGATAGGTTAAGTGAGTGGGCAAAGACCTGACAAATGGAGTATAATGTGGGAAAGTGGGAAATTGCCCACCTTGGCACGAAGAATAAAAAAAGCATATTATCTATATGGTGAGAGATTGCAGAGCCTAGCCTGTCCAATCTTTCCTCGTAAGACAGCCCACCCATTCCAGGTATCAGTCTAGTAAACCTTCTCTGTACTGCTTCCAACGCATTTAAATCCTTCCTTAAATAAGGAGACCAATACTGTACATAGTACTCCAGATGTGGTCTCACCAATGCCCTGTATAGCTGAAGCATAACCTTCCTACTTTTGTATTCAATTCCCCTCGTGATAAACGATAACATTCTATTAGCTTTCCTAATTATGTGCTGTACCTGCATACTAACCTTCTGCGATTCATGCACTAGGACACCCAGATCCTTCTGCATCTCAGAGCTCTGCAATCTCTCACTATTTAGATAATATGCTTCTTTTTTATTCTTCCTGCCAAAGTGGATAATTTCACACTTTCCCACATTACACTCCATTTGCCAGATCTTTACCCACTCACTTAACCTATCAATATCCCTTTATGTCCTCTTCACAACTTACTTTCCTACCTATCTTTGTGACATCAGCAAATTTAGCAACCATAACTTCAGTCCCTTCATCTAAATCATTTCTATAAATTGTAAAAAGTTGAGCCCCCAACACTGATCCCTGTGGCACACCACTTACATCTTGCCAACCAGAAAATGACCCATTTATGCCTACTCCCGGTTTCCTGTTGTTTGCAAAATGTCTGATTTTCTTCACGATGGTTCTACAAAAAGGTTATCGAGGCACTGGAGAACTTACAAGGATGATACCAGAACTGAGAGGTTATAACCAACAGGAAAGACTGAATGGACTGGGGCTCTTTTCTCTAGAAAAGAGAAGACTGAGGGGTGACCTGATAGAGGTCTTTAAAATTATGAAAGGGTGTGTGTAGAGAAGATATTTCCGCTTGTAGAGAGTATAAAATGAGGGACTATGAGTAAGATAGTCATTAATAAATCCAATAGGAAATTCAGGAGAAAATTCTTTACCTAGAGAGTGGTGGGATTGTGGAACTCACTATCACATGAAGCGAATAGCATAGATGCATTTAAAGAAAATCTATGTAAGTACACAAGGGAGAAAGGAACAGAAGGATATGCTGAAAGGGTTAGATCAAGTAGGGTGGGAGGAGGCTTGTTTGAAGCAAAAAATACCAGCAAAGACCTATTGGGCCAAATGGCCTATTCATGCTGTAAAACTCTATGCAATACTATTCCCAGATTTCACAATAATTTCAGTAGTGCAGTGTAGTAATGGTATTGCCCAGTGCAATGAGAGATCAGAAATCATTGCAAGTGCTGTTAGAAGCGTACGCTCCAGGTACTAAGGGAAGCTTGTGAAGGTGTCAATACCACATGTCCTTAATTCAAATCCAAAGGAGAAACGATTTTGTCTCCAAACTCTGCTACAGATTAAACTCAAGTTTTAGACAATTCACTAAAGGGAATAACAATTCACTAGAGCTATCATGATTGGTGAAATTTCCTGTGTTAATTAACTAGTTTTGCAGCAGCTGTCATTCAACTAAACTCAGCAGTCAGTGAAATTAGTATACCTAAAGAGGGATAGGTACAAGAGCGAATCTAGGGCTCCTCATGATCTAATAGAAAACTCAATTTCATAATCAACTGGAGGATACTTGCTTCAGTCACCCATATGCCAATTCAGCCAGGCAGAGGAAAAGGAAAGAACTGGTATGCAATGCTCCTGCTTTCACAGAATTCTTATATTATATTTGAAGTTCTAACATTTTGAAATGGCCATAGGAAAACATACCTTAAAAATAAAACATTATGTAAAATTAATAAAAAATGGTTGCCCAATGTCCTCATGGTTAGCTCCTGGACAATAGGGGCGGTGCAGTGGTTAGCACCGCAGCCTCACAGCTCCAACCACCCGGGTTCAATTCTGGGTACTGCCTGTGCGGAGTTTGCAAGTTCTCCCTGTGACCGCGTGGGTTTCCGCCAGGTGCTCCGGTTTCCTCCCACAGCCAAAGACTTGCAGGTTGATAGGTAAATTGGCCATTGTAAATTGCCCCTAGTGTAGGTAGGTGGGGATGTGGTAGGGACTATGGGATTAATGTAGGATTAGTATAAATGGGTGGTTGTTGGTCGGCACAGACCCAGTGGGCCGAAGGGCCTGTTTCAGTGCTGTATCTCTCTATGACTATGACTCTATGAATAACCAGATTAAAAAAGGGACGTGGAGTCTATGATACAGTAGATTCTGTATGGTCTCTGGATTTGGCAACAGTTGCTTTACTGAAAGATATAAACAGACAGTATAACTGTACTTCCCCATCTGTGGCAGGACATCACTGCAGGATTCAGGTAATCCAGTAATTTACTTAACCCAAGGATCATAAAAAAGCTACACCTCTCATGCCTTAAATCTAAACCCTCCTCATCTGGTGAACAAGAAAAATGGGGAGAAGCCACAAAACTACATTAATAGCACCTAATTGGTAAACAAATGCAATCTATTAAGGTACTTTTCTCAACATATTTGCATGCCTGGAAATGAAGTATCCCAGAACTGACAGCATGGAAGATATTCCATCAGACCTGCGCTGACAACTCTTTTGGGCCTCCTTATCTCGAGAGACAATGGGTATGCGCCTGGAGGTGGTCAGTGGTTTGTGGAGCAGTGCCTGGAGTGGCTATAAAGACCAATTCTGGAGTGACAGGCTCTTCCACAGGTGCTGCAGAGAAATTTGTTTGTCGGGGCTGTTGCACAGTTGGCTCTCCCCTTGCGCCTCTGTCTTTTTTCCTGCCAACTACTAAGTCTCTTCGACTCGCCACAATTTAGCCCTGTCTTTATGGCTGCCCGCCAGCTCTGGCGAATGCTGGCAACTGACTCCCACGACTTGTGATCAATGTCACACGATTTCATGTCGCGTTTGCAGACGTCTTTATAGCTGACAATTACACTTCAGGAAAACAACCAGGAGATAAGGAAAAAGTTAGATGACAATTCACAAAAATCCACATTATCTCTTCAAAATAAACTCTAAAAAAATTCTAAATTCCCATCCTGCTGAATGTTTCTGCAAGTTTGCAGGAAGATTGAGAGGCATGGCCCACTACAGCTTTATGGCATTTAATAAAAGGTGGTTGTTGCACACAAGCCCATGAACTATTTCGCCTCACATATTTTCAATAGAATTTAACAGCTGCTTATCCACGTAGGGAGATGGCTCAGCAGACCTTATGCTAAAATGAGATGTTTTGGCCATTGCCTTGAATAAGTGAATTCATTACTATTATCAGTTTGGGACTGTGGGAGATAAAAGGTTCAGTTCCATATTCCCAGTAACTTGATGAAAAATACTGAGCTGTCCATGTCAGCACTTCTCACCATGGTGACAGGAGATGTCTTGTGAAAACTCACATACGGAAAGGAAGGATGCTACCTGGATTTATTTCAACAGATCATAATCACAGCGGTTCTGAATACTGTCCCATCACGTCAATTAAATATAATTTACACTCTTTTTGCCACTTTCAGCAAGTCTAGCAACTGCACTCACTCTGGACTATTGTCAGTTGCTATGTGACAACAGCAATATAGAGCAGGATAAAACAGCAGCATTAGTGAGGCACTCTGAAATAGCCGAGAAAACAGAGCAATTACTCTCCATTGACATTGTTAGGTCAGTTGACAACATCAGTCAGCTGTGCAAAATGACTACGTTAGAAAGGATCGATGATCCTTAGTAATTGGACCCTGCAACTGACAACAGAATCAGAATAGAGAATTCTGCAGCACAGAAAGAGGCCATTCAGCCCATCATGTTTGTAGCTTGCTTTCTGAAATATACATCCACCTCATCCCATTACCCTGCCCTTTCCCTATAACTTTTTATATTTCTCCTGTTTAAATATTTCCCTTTTAAAAACTATTATAGATTCTGCTTCCCCACTGTTTGTGGTCGACCATTCCATATTCTAACAACCTTCTGCAAAAATGAGTTTTCCTACCCACCCTCTTCATCATTTTGATGATCTTAAATTGATGCCCTCTAGATACTGACTCATCAAGCATCAGGAATGAGCGGGTTGTCTTATGAGGAAAGGTTGGACAGGCTGGGCTTGTATCCGCTGGAATTTATTAGAGTAAGAGGTGCCTTGATTGAAACATATACATCCTCAGGGGTCTTGACAGGGTGGATGTGGAAAGGATGTTTCCCCTTGTGGGAGAATCCAAAACTAGGGGTCACTATTTAAAAATAAGGGGTTGCCCATTTAAGACAGAGATGAGGAGAATTTTTTTCTCTCAGAAGGTTATGAGTCTTTGGAACTCTCCTCCCCAAAAGGCAGTGGAAGCAGAGTCTTTAAATATTTTTAAGGCAGAGGTAGATAGATTCTTGATAAGCAAGGGGGTGAAAGATTATTAGGGGTAGGCGGAAATGTGGAGTTAAGGTTACAATCAGATCAGCCATGATCTTATTGAATGGCGGAGCAAGCTCGAGAGGCCCAAGTGGTCCACTCCTACTCCTAATTCATATGTTCATATGTAAATAGCTTTACCCAATCAAAACCCCTCAATCTGAACCCCGTTAACAGATCTCCTCTTGGCCTTGTCTGTTCTAATGAAAGGACTCCCTGTTTCTCTAGTCTCTCTCCAGAATTAAAACCTTTCATCCCTGAAATCACCTTGGTGAATATTGGCTGCACTCTTTGCATGGTCTTGACTTGGTCAAAACTGGGTACAATATTCTAACAAAAAGCAAGACAAATCCAATCCGGGCAATTACTGCCCCATCAGCCTCTTCTCGACCATCATCAAAGTGATGGAAGGTGTCATCAACAGTGCTATCAACCTGCACTTTACACAGAAATAACCTGCTCACTGATGCTCAGTTTGGGTTCCGCCAGGGC